>NC_138548.1:2339370-2346870 GCF_964273705.1 Natrix helvetica
GGAGAAAGAGAAAGAAAGAGAGAGGACAGATCAGATGTAGAGAGAGAAGAAAAAGAAAGAAAGAAAGAAAGAAAAGAAAGAAAGAAAGAAAGAAAGAAAGAAAGAAAAGAAAAGAAAGAAAGCTAATTTTGGAGAAAAGTCTTCCATCCTTTCCCTGAATTGTAAGCAGCCGTCTTGTCCTCCCACCCCTCCTGGAGAAAATGAAATACATCATAGGAATAGGAGGGTAAGTTCCTTTCCTTTCTTTTCCGTGTGAAGCAGACAAAACTGACCAGCAGAAAAAGTCGGAGTTTGGAGTTTTTCTTGGCTTGTTTTTTGTTTTCTTGGCAATTCATTCATTGATTATTTCCATTCTCCATGCTTTGCGTGCGTGGATTCAATATTTTATCTAAAATATATATATGTTTTTGTAGATTTTCACAGGTGTAGGTATGCTGGTTTTGTTGTATTCGGGTCTTTTCCCGTTTTCACGAAACGTTGCCAAGACAATCTCAATCCTACACGGGAAAAGACCCGAATACAACAAAACCAGCATATATATATTTAATAATATTAATATATATTTAATTTCAATGAATTGAGTCCGAGTGGCTTAGAATTCAATGTTGCTGCTTGATAGGCTGGGTGGAGGATTGAAGGCTGGAAATGACGGGATTTCTTGAAAATGATAATTGTGAACGGGACTAAATGAAAACAAGGAGTGAAAAAAAAAACCCTAACTCTGACAAGAAGCTACAAAAATAAAATACAGAATTACAGAGTTGGAAGGGACCCTAGAGGTCTTCTAGTCCACCCACCCCCCAGGAATAAAATACATTTTAAAGAAAGTTTTGAAACCTCTTGACAAGAGTTTCTCTTTCAATCAGATGGGAAAATATTTTAATCAGGATAGACTTGGAAGGGACCTTGGAGGTCTTCCAGCCTAACCCCTCGCTCAAGCAACAGATAGCAGATAGGCCTGGCCGTTTTTAATATATATGCTTAGTTAGGGTCTCTTCCAAAACGGGCAATTCTTACTATTTTTGTCACTGATGGCTTTGAGAGAAACCAGGGGAGGGTCTTGCCTGCTTTGGGGGTGGGAGAGGGGGGCTAATAGAAAAAAGGCCATTTCAAGGTTTTGCCGCCTGATTCTGATCTCATGGGCAAGATTGAATGAGCTGTTCAATTTATATGCTGCTTCAACTCCTGTTCCTGGGCGGCTTGTGGTTCCGATACAAGAATAGTCCCCAAAATTAAAACAAGGCAATAAATATAATATTCCAGAAATAGATCTTCCAGAGGCCATTTTGCATCTGCCCAGGAAAACGGGTTTTATATAGGAGGAAATCCAGAGAGGATTTTGCAAAATAAACGGGATAAAAATGTTAAACCTTCCATCGGCTGCATTGATGGTTCATGTAAAAAGCAGCGATTTGTCGCTTCTTGGCAGCTTCACCAACATGAAGTTAAAGGAGCTGTCAGCGGTTGCACGTTACACGGGTGTTAAAACGGTGTCTGGGTTTTTAATGTGGCGTGTTGTGTAACCCCTGCCTGAGGGGGGCTTGTCTTGTGTATTGGGTGGAAAGACCCCTCCCCTCGGTCTCCAAATGGGCCAGTGGCATTGAAGCTCCGTGGACAGAAAGTCCCAAAGGTGCTTTTTTAAAAAAAGAGGCCAATGGACTTTCTGGATTTTTTCTTTGAAGATGTTTCGCTTCTCATCCAAGAAGCTTCTTCAGCTCCGACTGGATGGCGGGGAAAGGTCTTCAGAGAAAAACAAAGGAAGTTTGTGAAGTTAGTCAAGAGAAGGACCAGGGGAGACATGAGAGCATCTTCCAACATTTGAGGGGCTGCCCTAGAGAGGAGTTAGGGGTCAAGCTATTTTCCAAAGCACCCAAAGGCCAGACAAGGAATAAGCAGGGGGTTGGACTAGAAGACCTTCAAGGTCCCTTCCAACTTTTATACCATCCCGAAAATACACCAGTTGACAGTTGAAAAGAGATAACAAATAGGTACAGATTTTAAATAGGTACAGATTGTAATATTTTTCATCATTAAAAACAATATGCAATATTTGAAATATCTGAATTTAGATGGGAGGCGTAGGAATTTAACAAACAAGAATAAAGATAAATTGAAGATACGGTCCCCCCACCCAAATGGAGGCAGCAGATCACAGCTTAGAGAAACAAAGGAGACCCCCCCACACTCCACGTCCAGATAGAAGAGGAGGGGGGCTTTTTTTTCTCTCTGCCCCCCTCCCAACTCCGTTCTTCCCGCTTTCCTTTCCCGCGCCCGCCAAGCCCATTCAAAAAAAAAAAGCCGGGGAAAAAAGGAGAAACAACAGAACGTTTAACCGGCAGGGCGGGAAAGTCCATTCATTCATTAATTTGTTCCTTCGTGATTGCGTCATTGCTCCATTCATCCCCCGGAGCCAATCGGAGCGCGGGCCCGGCCGTCAGCCGGCCAATCATCAACGCGCTTGGGAAAGGCGCGGACTTTTTTTTTTTTTTTTGAATAAGCGCTTCTTTTTCCTCTCTCTCTTCCTCCCGCCGTAGCAGTAGGATTACTGTTCCCATCTTCCCCAGCCGAGAGCATCTTCCAAACCCATTGGGTGGGCTCCATATTTTGGAGGGCAGAGAGAGAGGCGGGGGGGGGGCGCCCGGATATAAATTTATAAAGTTCTTTCTCTGCTGCGCTCTGCTCTCTTTTTTAATAAATAATAAAATAAATAATAAAATAGTAAAGTAAAGTAAATACATTAAATAAGTAAGTAAGTAAATAAGTAAATAAATAAAAGGATTCCTCATCGTTGGAAACAAAATAAAATGTGTTTTTCCAAAAATAAAAATATTGTAAAAATGGCCCGTGTTTCTGAGCACAAAAGAGCTTTTGCAACTTTTATTCTTAAAAAACCCAAAACATTTAAAGCAAAGGACCGCATATTTTGGGGCCCAATCAGTAGCTTTCTGGTAACACCTCTTCAGATGTCAATTAATAATACTGGAATAAAATTGGTCATGAATAAAATAATAAGTCTAAAAAGATTTAATAAACATTAAATTTTATCAGAAGAATAATTTGGGCTTCCATTTTGAGCTGGGGTGGCACAAGAATAAATAAAAATGAGATCTGGGCAAGAAAGAAGACATATTTATTTTAAAAGCAAAATAGTTTTCCTTTAGAGGGGTCAGGCTGCAGAGAATTTGGGGTAGAGGGGCAAACCTTTCCAGGGGGAGTTTGTGGAGGTGCTGGTTCTAGGCTGACACTTGAGTGTGTGTGTGTGTGTGTGTGTGTGTGTGTGTGTGTGTGTAGGTGTGTTTATTCTTGTGAACATGCAACCCCTCTGGGAGACCTAATTTAATTAATTCTGTGTTTGCAGACCTTATCCTTTGATATGTGGATTAGGTCTGGCTAATTTATTTCGGGGTTTGAGGAAGTTTGCTAATTCAATTAACTTGGAGACACCGATTCTATTGTGGATTCTATTGATAGTTCAACAGCATAAAGAATAAAATGCATTTGGATATAAAATTCACAATATTAAATGTATTGATACATTTAATGCTTATGTCTCATTCTTTTACAATTTATTGCAGTATTAGCTATTTATTTACTTCATGGGATTATTTGTTTATTAGAACAGTACTATTTATTTATTGAGCCTGAAGTGGCGTGGCCAGAAACTGAAAAATGGAACCTTGGCACAGCCTGGTGTCCCTGGAGAATTATGGGATAGGGCAGAGGATGGTGGGTCCCATATGAATGGTAGCAGAACTGGGGTTACTTAATAACTGAGTTAAGTGTGTTGAGTGAACACAACACCCATGGCTTTCTTGCAAGCACTGTTTTCTCAACCTCAGCATATCTAAGATGCGTGGACTTCAACTCCCAGAATTCCCCAACCAGCGTTCTAGCCAAGGGAATTCTGGGAGTTGAAGTCCATTCAGTTGTTGAAGTCCATTGAGATGTTGAAGTTTGTTAAGATACTGGTCCATTGAAATGTTGAAGTCCATTAAGACGTTGAAGTCCATTCAGATATTGGTCATTTGAAATGTTGAAGTCCATTAAGATGTTGAAGTCTGTTAAGATGTTGCTCCATTCAGATGTTGGTCCAATCAGATGTTGAAGTTTGTTAAGATGTTGGTCCATTGAAATGTTGAAGTCCATTGAGATGTTGAAGTCTGTTAAGATGTTGGTCCATTCAGTTGTTGCTCCAATCAGATGTTGAAGTTTGTTAAGATGTTGGTCCATTGAAATGTTGAAGTCCATTAAGATGTTGAAGTCCATTAAAATGTTGAAGTCCATTAAGACAGGGGTGTCCAAACTTGGAAACTTTAAGACTTGTGGACTGCAACTCCCAGAATTCCCCAGCCAGCATCTTAAAGTTCCCAAGTTTGGACACCCCTGCATTAAGATGTTGAACTCCATTAAGATGTTGGTCCATTCAGATATTGGTCATTTGAAATGTTGAAGTCCATTAAGATGTTGAAGTCTGTTAAGATATTGGTCCATTGAAATGTTGAAGTCCATTAAGATGTTGCTCCATTAAGTGTTGGTCCATTCAGATATTGGTCCATTGAAATGTTGAAGTCCATTAAGATGTTGCTCTATTAAGTGTTGGTCCACTGAGATGTTGGTCCAATCAGATCTTGAAGTCTGTTAAGATCTTGGTCCATTGAGATGTTGAAGTCCATTCAGATGCTGTAGTCTGTTAAGTCCATTAAAATGTTGAGGTTGAGAAGCATTGCTTGAAAGCCCTGTCTTTCTAAAGTGGCTGCCCCTTCAGGCCAGAGAGTTGTGGGGCAGGCAGAGAGAAAGAGCAGGTCTGGGGTGGATGCCTGGGGACGTTTGGTTTGATTTGATTCCTGGGTGGCAGGAGAAGAAGGCCACCTTGGTCCTCATCTCACCCCTCCGCTTCATCCTAATCTCGTCTTTGCTCTTCTGCTCCACCTTCCTTCCTCTAGTGTGACCAATGGGGGCAAGACCACTTTGACCAATAGACTTATCCAAGCTCTCCCCAACTGTTGCGTGGTCCACCAGGATGACTTCTTCAAGGTAGGTTGAACTTTCTGCCTTGGGTTGATCTTCTAGGGGTTGGACTGAATGGAGAAAAGTTGGCCAGCTGCAACCAGGGTGAGTCTTCTTCCACCTTAGGAGGCCAAGTGTGATTAGCAGAGGAGGGTCTTAAGGGGGTCTTGGTATAAACATTGGGAGATTGAGATGGAACCAAGCATACAAACTGCCTTATTATCTCCGGATTGGTGGGGCCAGGGTGACGGTTCCCCCTCCCCATTTGGGGGGCCAACGACTAATGTGATTAGGGGCGAGAGGACCTTTTGAGACCCTTGGCCCAATCTGTGTTCTCACTAATGAAACGTAAATACCCCTTGTCTATATATAAATCAGTTGAATAAATCAGTTTTTCACATATATTAAGATATGTGGACTACAACTCCCAGAATTCCCCAGCCAGCATGGCTGGCTGGGGAATTCTGGGAGTTGAAGTCCACACACCTGAAAGTTGCCAAAGTTGAACAACAGTGATATAACTTCCCTTTGATCAACAGGTCATGAGAAATATGCAGGTGATTTTATTTGGAAAACATAAATATAGTATTTATGAATATTATATATAATATTTATAAATATAATACGAAGAAAATATGTTGACTGGCATTTCTATATATTTGGCAGTTGGTGGGTGTCACACACACACACCCCTTTCCCAAAAAACCCTACCTCGCTCCCCTTCCTCTTTTGAGCCCCCCCGTAAAGATTTCCTGCAGTGGATGGACATAATAACAGAATAAATAACAGAGTTGGAAGGGACCTTGGAGGTCTTCTAGTCCAACCCCCCTTCTCAAGCAGGCGACCCTATCACATTTTGGATCAAGGGTTCTCCAATCTCTTCTTAAAAACCTCCAGTGTTTTAAAACCAAATGTTCTACCGTCCCCCTTTAAAAATAAAATCAAACCCATATGAATATATTGGCTTGTTCTCTGAGTGTAGCATGCTACTGTCCCTCAATATATATTTGCAATGTTTAAAGCTGTGCGTAGTTGAAAGATGTGTATCTGAACTTTATGTTGTGCACTGGTATGCGTGTTTGATTTTAGTTCAGGGGTGGGGGGGGGATTAGCTCTTCTGACCTAGGCTTCCCAAGAGCACGAAGCCGACTCCTCGTCCCGATAAAACCCCTTTTGTTTAGCTTAAAGGGAATTCCTCTCCAGCAAAGTCCCAGCCAACAGTCTTTCATGAGATTTCACCACTAGAGACCTTGATCAGGCTTGGAGAGCTGCCAGGCTGATAATCTTCTAAACGCCACGCTGTAGCAGCAATTCCTTGGCAAGAAGTCAGGAGCAGTTCTTCACCCTGTTGAATTGAACTCATTGTCTCCTGCAAACTCCACTCCCCTTTCGCTCCTCTTTTATTTCCTGTGGGAGGGGGCATCCACTGTCCACCTGTGCCTTTACTCCCGAATTGACCCCTGTTCTTTAGCTCTTCCCTTCGTCTGGCAGCTCTGTGCATGCGCATATCGGGAACAGGCTCCAGCTGTTCTTCTGCCCCACTGATCCCCAACTCTGAAGGCAGCTGATAACTGGCATATGGCCCTGGCCCCCTCTCTTCCTCCGACACAGAGCCCTCATCAGAGCCTTCCCCAGACTCCAGGACTGGCCCAGGTTCCTCCCCAACCTCCTCACTGTCCGAATCTTCTGCCTACTCCGCTGGCCACTGGCGGGCCACAACATTAGCAGGGAAGGTTGCAAATTCCCCTCTGAGTTCTTTATTTCCCAATTATCCCTTTCCAGGGCTGCTAACTTGCCTGAAACTTGCCTGAAACTTAATCTAATATTTTCTCTACGTGGCCCACAAAGCAGCGGTCCGTCCAATGAATCAATCAGGAGCTCACTTAACATAGCTGGTGTGTCGGATAAGACGTGCCTGTGTCGATAAGGGTGCCTATTTTTGTCAGTGTGCCTGTCGCAATTCTCTCGCTTTCAAAAATAGGACGTCAAGAGGCCTCCCTAGAGATTGACACGGCATGTGACGTTGCCCAGGGAAGAAAGCGCAAGTTGATGCAATCATGACAGAAGAATAAAAAGTTTAGAAGGGACCTTAGAGGTCTTCTAGTCCAACCCCCTGCTCAGGCAGGAAACCCTGTACCATTTCAGACAAAGGGCTGTCCCAATCTCTTCTTAAAAACTTCCAGTGTTGTTTAGCTTTATCAAATACCGTTTTTTAGGAGCTTAACTTGGCCAAATACAGCAGGGATCTTGGCAACTTTAAGACCTGTGGACTTCAACTCCCAGAATTCCCCAGCCAGCCGTAGGGGTGGGGGTGGGGAGGTTGAAGGGTCAACGCCTTTACTTTCTCCCCCCCCCACGTTCCCCTTCCCTTTTCCCTTTCCTATTTTTCCTATGATTTGCTTCTGCATTTTACATTATAAAACTAAGAAATAGATACGGTCGTAACTCATGATTATGACCTCTTTTTTTTTTGAGGGAGTTGTTAAGCGAACC
>NC_138548.1:5676870-6223330 GCF_964273705.1 Natrix helvetica
CATCATCCCAGAATAACAGGGAGCATAGAAGAAGATTCTGCCAGATGTTTCAACTGTCCTAGTGGGCATATTTTCAGAACCATCTCCGTTTCCTTCTGGATGTAGCCTGGGTGGTGATTATGATGAAGGTGATGTTCTTATCCATTCAGTCATGTCCGACTCTTTGCAATCCTATACGCCGGGTCTCTCCACATTTCCCGATCTTGGCCTCCTTTTCAGAAAGACACTCAACTCAGTTCATTTTAACTGTGGCTTAGTTTCTATGGCTTCAGTGGTGGGTTGCTCCCAGTTCACCCCAATTTGGCAGAACCAGTAGTGGCAGTGGGAGGCTCTGCCCACCCACCCGTACATTTCTGTGTGTGCACAGAATCATTGCGCATATACGGGAGCGCTTGCGGGAGCGCGCCAAAACACATAGTGAAAAAAATTGTCAACCCAACACCGTATGGCTTGGCATGTGTGACTCGACCCATGTATTGAGTTTGCCATTTCTTGCGCTGCAGAGCTGGTTGTATGAACACAATCTCTGTTAACTTTAGCACACCCAAAAGGACTTAACCTAGTGTAAAATTCATTTCTGAAATGCATAAATACGAGTTCGTCCTGTTCTCTGCAGGAGTTCCTCCCATTATTTCTGGGGAGAATTCCTCCAATGCTCATGTTAATAAGAAACGCAGCCCTAAGCCTTGATTATTTGCTTTGAGTCCTGCATTTGGATTCCATAACAATAGCTAAACCGGTGTGGTGTAGTGGTTAGAATGCAGGACTTGCAGGCTACATCTGCTGACTGCCAGTTGCCTGCAATTTGGGAGATCAAATCTCACCAGGCTCAAGGTTGACTCAGCCTTCCATCCTTCTGAGGTGGGTTAAATGAGGACCCAGATTGTTTGGGGCAAGAGGCTGGCTCTATAAACCACTTAGAGGGGGCTGCATAGCACTTTGAAGTGGTAGATAAGTCTAAGTGCTATTACTAGTGCTAAACAAGTTAAAAGTTGCCTTTTCACTCTACATTCTTTGAACTGCCCACCATTTTAGCCATGAAGGCAGCATAACCACCATTCCTTGCTAGCCTTCCCTTTTAAGGATTGGGTGATTTGGTTCATTTTCCAGGGCATAATCCCCCTTTCTCCAACACCTCCCAGCCTTGATACTTCTGAAGCCTTGTAATCTTCCATTTGAGTGAGTTGCTTCTTCATCACACAGTTCTTGGGAGGAAAGAGTTTCTTGTGACCTGATGGCTGCAGCTGGTCTGTATCTCAGGAAGGCTTGCAAGGCTGAAAGGATCAACTACATCTTACTCTACCGTTATAGCTTCAGAGTCACCTTGCTTGTTCCACCAAATGCCTCGTCCTTCTTTCAGTTCTCTACTTCAATGCCCTTCCTCTCATGCCCCATTCCCTGTGTCCATCAGGGTTTCATTCACGTGGGTTTCGTACTTTTGTAGTTTTGGAGGTTGTGGGAACTGGAAATCTAGTCCAACAAAGAGAAAGATTAGGGGTGAACTGAATGCCGTTTTCCACATTTTGAGGGGCTGTCACAGAGAAGAGGGGCTCAATTTATCTCCAGATCATCTGAAGGCAGGACAGGAAATAATAGATGGAAGATTATCAAAGAGAGATCCAGCCTAGAATTAAGGAAAAATTTCATTATAGTGAGAATAAATAGAAATAAAGAAACATGGAAACCTACAGCAGAAAAAGATGTAGTGGTCCATTGACTCTCCCCTTTCTTTTCTTTTTTCTTTTTGTGTATTTGTTTTTATTTTAATTACTATTTTTATAGTTTATTTACTTTTATGTTATTTTTTATTTTTGTCAGATGATGGATATGTGATCCCAAGCAAGCTTAATCTCAGTGACAGATGATTGATCCACTATCTCTGGTGGAAATTGGTTCTAAGTTTCCACTCCTATGTGAAATAATACATTGAATTATTTGTATATAGGTATCATTCTCAGAGAATTGCAGTTGAAGAAGCCATAATCAAAATGCCCATTGTGAAAGAGGAGTTTTTGAAGTTTTGGGAAAGCAATTAAAATGTTTGTGTTACTTCTGATTATTCAGATCTCCACCAAAGAAACTCTTCTAGATTCTCACATATACACACATCTCCTAAGATGATGGCCACCCCAGAATGATAGAAGCCATGATGCCTCATTTATTGTCTTCAACAAATTACTCCATTATCTGAATGTTTCTTTTCTTTCAGCTTCTTCCCTATTTGAGGACTGTCCAGTTCAACAACAGTGCTGGAGATGAAATCTACTTCTCAGAAGATGGACTGGGGTCTGCTCGTTATGATCTTCTCAACTGGGTTCTCTTCCCAAATCTATCTTTTGTCCCCATGAAAGTTGGACATATAGATCCTGGGGCTTCCCAAGACCAAGGTTTCATCATCAACTCTGATGCAATTGTCTGGGCAATAGAGGTGAGCTGGAAGGTCAAATAAATCCAGCTAAAGATTCGTTCTCTTCTGGGGATTCCAAAAATCCTCCTTATCAGAAAATCATGGGCAACCATTTGATGAAAAACTTGTTTTACATATAACATGTTTGAAGTCTGATTTGTGACTGATCAAAAATTGTTTTAGATTGTTTGTCTTAGGAAAGCTATATCTCAATTCATAAGTCTTCTTTTGCATGCCGAGTCCCAGTTCCAATCTCCAGTATCCATGGGTGGTTTGGAGTGGCACTGGCCTTAACCCCCCTATGGGTTTTCTTGATTTGTGATGTACCCTAGGTAACCATTTCTTTTGAAGACACTCGGATAATGGAATCAGGAATGAACAAATCAATAAAAGAAGCATATTCAATGTTTGGCCACCAACAGTATTTGTCTTTTCTCTTTTAGAAAGTGCCTATTGCCAGGTGTGGCATGAAGAGGTGCCAGGCAGGAGAGAGGAGAAGAGTTCCAGAGGGTGAGCAGGTCTGTTGCTACCAATGTGTCCCTTGTCCAGAAGGAACCGTTTCTAACCAGACAGGTAGAACACACTTTAAATGTAGACCTGCCAGGATCAAAAAAGCAAATGTCAAATGTATTGTCATTGTTTGGTAGATTGACATGCTTCAAAAAATTCATTCTTTTCAGCAGAACTTCTAAGTTCATTGATCTAAACTGTCTTCATCCCTTGCCCCCCCCCCAAAAAAAACACAGCTTTTCTGCTCCTCAGCAATTTACAGGGTAATTCCAGAGCACAATTCATGGGTTCCCTACAGGACTTTCTAGTCCTACCCTTAAACCAAGATTGGCCTTGACAGACTTGAACACTGGGCCCTATCTAAGAAAATGAAATTTAATGTAGAGAAAAGTGAAGTCTTATACTTAGGCAAGAAAAAAAAATCAAAAGTACACATACAGACTGGGTGAAATCAAGCTTAATAGCAGTAACTGTGAGAGCCATCTTGGAGTCTTGGTAGACAACCAGCTAAATATGAGCCAACAGTGTGCTGCAGCAGGCAAAAAAGTCAATGCAATCCTTAATTGCATTAACAGTGGGATACAATTAAGATCAAGGTACTAATACCACTCTATAAAGCCTTATAGTAAGACCACAACTAGAATACTGCATCCAGTTTTGCTCACTACATTATAAAAGAGATGTTGTGACTCTTGAAAAAGTGCAGAGAAGAGCAACCTGGATGATTAGGGGACTTGAGACTAAAACAAATGAAGAACGGTTACAGGAACTGGGCATGGATAGTCTAGTGAAGAGAAGGACCAGGGGAGACATGATAGCAGTGTTCCAATATTTGAGGGGCTGCCACAGATAGGAAATAGTCAAGCAATTTTCAAAGGCACCTGAAGGCCAGAAAAGGAATAATGGTATGAAAATGATCAAAAAAAGATTCAATCTAAAAATAAAATGAGTCAATGGAAAATACAAAGCAGAAGACTTGAGCAAAAGAAGTGAAAACAATCTTGTCTCAGGCTAACCTGTCCCCAGGAGAATCAATATTGAAGGATGGTTTCTCCTTTTTGATACTTCATGTAATGCAAAGTGACTCTTGATTTCAGATGCAGCTTCCTGCAACCCCTGCCCAGAAGACCACTATCCCAACAAGGACAAAGTTCAGTGCATTCCCAAGAAGATCCACTTCCTTGCCTATCAAGAGCCTCTGGGATATGCTCTATCTTCTCTCACACTTTCTCTCTCCATGATAACATTAGCAGTTCTGGCAATTTTTCTTAAACATCATGATACACCAATTGTCAAGGCCAATAACCGAGATCTCACCTACATCCTCCTAGTCTCCCTCCTGCTCTGCTTCCTATGCTCCTTTCTCTTCATTGGGCAATCCCGGATGCTCAACTGTCTCTTCCGACAAACTGCCTTTGCCATTCTCTTTTCCCTTGCAGTTTCCTCTGTCTTGGCAAAGACTGTCATGGTGGTTCTGGCCTTCATGGCCACTAAGCCAGGGGACAGAGCAAGGAAATTCTTAGGAAAACCACTGACCAACTCCATTGTCTTAGCCTGTCCCCTGATTCAAGCAGTTCTTTGTGTCACCTGGCTGGGAACCTCTCCCCCATTTCCCAACTTTGATTTCCACTCCTTAGTAGGAGAGACCATCTTGGAATGTAATGAAGGGTCAGCTTTAATGTTTTATGCTGTCCTCGCCTACCTGGGGTTTTTGGCCCTGGTCAGTTTCACTGTCGCCTTTCTGGCTAGGAAATTGCCTGACAGCTTTAACGAAGCCAAGTTCATTACTTTTAGCATGCTTATCTTTTGCAGTGTTTGGATTACCTTCTTCCCCACCTACCTGAGCACTAAAGGGAAGTCCATGGTGGCCGTGGAGATCTTCTCCATTTTGGCCTCTGGGGCTGGTCTCTTGGCTTGCATCTTTTTCCCCAAATGCTACATTATCTTATTCAAGCCAGATCTGAATCAGAGAAAAAATATAATGGGGCACTAGAATCTCTGATTCATATGCAAACGTGTAACTTTTATTTTGCCCTTGGGCCCTTTATTAATTTGATGTGGTTTCTTAACAATAATGAAATAGGAGAGTGGCTTGTCCTTCCAATGATTGGAAATCATGGGAATATTTAATGGTGCAGTAGTTAAAATGCAGAATTGCAGGCTAATTTTGCTGATTCCCAGGGATTCTATCTTCAGCGTCTCAAGGTCAATTCGGCCTTCCTTCATTCCGAGGTCAGTAAAATGAAGACCCAGATTGTTGGGGGCAATTAGCTGACTCTGTAAACTTCTTAGAGAGGGCCCAAAAGAACTGTGATGTGACATATAAGCCTAAGTGCTATTGCTATTTTTATTTTATAATCAATTCTGTCCAAAGACACATCATTTTAGTTCCTGTTTGAAATTCCTTCTATTTGTATTTCAGATTTCGTATAATACAATTTAGAGTATTAAAACATTTCTCCTTAGGTCTCAGTATTGTGATGTGCAATGCTTAACTAATTAGAACAACACATTAAACAACCTTTTGGACAGTAACTGTGACTAACAAGGAAGCACTGGAACACATTACACCAGCCATGATGCTGGAAGGAAATTATGAAATGGGGTCTCACTTACTTTGGTCATGTCATGCAGGGAAATTCACTGGAGAAAGCAGTTATATTTGGAAGAGTTAGCGGTAAAAGAAAAACAGGCTACCAAAAAATGCCGTGGCTGGACACTAAAAAAAGTGACAGCAGCTGGAATATAAAAGAGCTCAAAAATGTAGTGCAGGATCAGAAGGTGTGGAGAGACCTGGCCCATAGAATCACTGAGAGACGTATTCAACTCAATGGATATGGATCCCTATTATATATTGGGTAGATCACACCTGAATATTGCATCCAGCCTCAGAGAGAATCCAATACATAAGTGACAGGGTATAAGATGCAGGCAGGGACAGCATACACTGAATGACACCACCAAGTATTTGGAACAGGAACATAAGCACAGTGTATGGGCTAAACCTTCTAAAACCCAGTTGTGATATTCCACACAAAGTTGTGGAGAATAATAGGGCTAAGATCCTCTGGGACTTCCAGATCAAAGCAGACAGGCAGGTCCTGGCCAATGAACCAGACAAAGAGGTCATGGAGAAGTAGACAGAGGTGGGGATAGATGAAGCAGTATCAAATGGAACAGAAGTTGCCTTCAGAGGTTGTGGGAGCTTCATCACTGGAAGCTTTCAAGAAGAGACTGGACTGCCATCTGTCAAAAATGGTGTAGGGTGGTGTGTTTGACTAGATGACCTACAAGCTCCTTTCCAACTCTGTTAATCGGTATCTGTAAATGACAGCAAGATAAGGAAGAAGGAGGATGGGACACTGGAAAAGTTCCAGGGTCTAAAGGATGAACTGGAGAGGATGTGGAAAGTCAAGGCCAAAGTGGGCCTAGTGCTAGCGGTATTTTGGGCTGTGAACCTTAAACTGGTAGAGGGGCTCCAGCAGACCCCAGAAACAACAGCAGAACTCTGGGCCCAGAAGAATGAAGTGCTAGGAACAGCTAAGATACTGTGTCCATCCTTGTCTTACGTGACTCAATGGCAATTGTGCAGAAGAGACCCACCCTGAACCTTCTTACCATGAGGTGCCATAGGGGTCAGTGCTGTCCCCTCTCCTATTCCACATCTACATGAGACCCCAGGGTAAGCTCAGCCATCTTCATGTGGTGAGGTATCCTCAATATGACGATGAAATCCCCATTGAACATTGGTGCTTTTGGTAAATTAAGCAGTGCTGTGTATGTCCTGTTTTGCTATCTGACACTATGAGTGTCTGCATGGGAGAAAACAGGCTTCTAAGGAAACCCAGCAAGACTGAGTGGCTTTGATTTTGTGGGTCTCAAGTTCTAGGACTACACCATCTATGGTACTGGGTAGGGTTGCATTTCCCCAAGCAGATCCTGTGCGAACGTTGGGCTCCTCCTGGACTCACAACTCCTGCTTAAGGATCAAGTGGCAGTTATGGCTAGATGGGCCTTTTCACAACTTTGTTTATATGCCAGTTGAACTCATTCCAAGACAAAAGATGCCTCTTGTTTGGACTACTGCAATGCATTCCATATGGGCCTTCCCTTGAAGAGTATCCAGAAACTTCAGCTGGTGCAAACTACATTAACAAGAGCAGTTATGTTTCTGGTAGATCTCATCATACGTTTGCTTGCTGAGCTTCATTGAGTGGCCTCATCACTCCTGAGCTTCTGAAATTCTTTCACATCTGGACACATTTGCAGATTTGAGGACCCCAATAATTCTAATTTTTTTAAATAAATGTGGTATAAATGTTTTAGGCAATGATCGTCTTCTTTATTTACACTTACACTTCACTTACACTTATTTACACTTTTCTTTGGACTGTTGTATGCTGCTCAGAATCACTTTGCATGAGATGGGGGCCATATAAATGTGATCAATCCATCATTCCATCCCTTGTCTTGTGGATATAACAAAACCAGTTCTTCCATCTGAACACTGGGAAGATTGCTCTCTCTTTCTAGGGTACAGCTGACTGCCACCCTGCCCCATCAGCACCCACTCTATCTGAACATATGATGCCACAGGCCAAACGCCATCTTGTGTGCAGAAGTTCACTTTCAGATAGGTCAAAAAGTTCACTACACTTGGTCCATCTGCTTTGTGGATTAGCTGCAAGGGACACAAACATGTTTTTCACTATCTCAGGTGCAAACTGCATCTATTGCTCAGTGGGTAGGACAATGGCTTTTCCTTGCAATTATCAGAAGAGCAGTAATTCTTAATGTATCCTCTGTGGATTTTCACCCACAAAAATCTTTCAAGGTAAAAAAAATGCTTCTCCCAGTGGTGGAGGACTTTGCTTTGTCTTCCAAAGAGCTAACTCCAGGGTTCAGTGAGATTCAGCTGGTCTTTGTCTCAAAACACAAGTAAGAGAAAGCATGATGTTAGAGTGGTTTATTGATTGATTAGTCTTGCAGCCCTTTCCTTAAAATAGAATAAAATACAGCAAATCTAATTTCAGAATATGATAGATAGGAGGACATAAAGTGATAAAATACAAATGTGTTAATTCAAAGAGACATCAGATAAATTTGTCCTGAATCAATCTGTGCAGTCTCAACTATGTAAATCTGGTGAGATTTCTGATGTTCCCTGCAATTCAGCTTCTGCACAAACCTTCATTTCTGATCTAGGAGGGAAGGTGAGAAGAATGGCTGGGCTGCCTCTCCTGCTGCTGCTGTTGATCCTCTGCCTCCAGCCTCCCATTGCTGCTAAGGAGATTCAAACCGTATGTGCATCGCAAAACCATCTAGAGTTTCAAAAACCATGGGAACTTTACAGGCCTGGCGATCTGAATGTTGGGGGGAATTTGCCCCTGTTAACTTCTGTACTATTCAGAATCCCAGATTTTCAAAAGGACCCATTGCATTTTAACAATAAAGTCACGTAAGTTTCACCTGGAGGGAAAAGATGTAGGTGATTGTTTTCTTTCCTTTGGATTCAGGGCGTCTTTTAAGAAATCCTCGTTCTGTGGATCTTCAGATCTTAGTCCTTGTCTCAAAAAAGAGGCAAATTCAAGAAATTGGGTAGAATTTCCCATCACTCCAGAATTGTTCATGAGGAAGATGAGAGACAACATAAAACTGAGAAGAGACAACATTATGAGACTCTAGCTGCCCTAGTGAAGATGTTGACTTAGAATATTAATTTGGACCTAAAGTTATAGTAATAAAAGAACTCAAAGAATTGTTCAATCTTATCCCAATGTGGGGTATTGCCAAATAAACCCCCTCAGTTTAGGAATCAGCAGTGGTCATGAATAATGGCCCTTAGTGAGTCTGTGTTGTGACCCTCACTGGAGTCTTTTGCTCAGACCTGAAGAAGCTGCTCTGAGAGAGGAAGAAAATGATTAGGGAGGAAGAGGAGCAACTGGGAAGGATTTCAGGTGAAGGAAGGAGGGAGAACAGAGGGGAGTAAAATGATCTGGGAGAAGAACAGCCAGGCCTTTCTCCTTCCTCCAAAATCCCTCCAAGTTGAATCAAAGAACATCTTTTAAAAAATCCAAACAAATGAAATTTGTGACTTTCTGTTCCAAGGGCACAGAAAAAAGGCAATGCCAACTTCAACAGCACCCAAAATATAATGCCCCCCCATATTTTCTCACTACAGACTCACACCCCCAAACTACCAGTACTTCCTATCATTGGTGTTTACTGTCATGGAGGTGAACAAGGATCTGGATCTCCTGCCCAACATCACCCTTGGCTTCCACATCTATGAGAATGGCAAGATTCACAGGGAGATTTCCTTACACAGCCTCTCCCTGTTCTCTACACGAGGCCGAATGGTTCCAGGTTATAAATGTGACAGGCAGGACACCCTTCTCTCTGTCATTGGGAGTGAGGGCCCCAAATCCTCAAGGCAGATGGCCTCCATCTTCAGCATCTTCAAGATCCCACAGGTAAGTGGGGATTACTGTATGGAATAGATGAACATACAGAAGCCAAGGATGAAAGCAATGTTTTGGTGGGGAGGGGAGAATATTGAGGGTATAAGACTTAAATAATCCATCCCATATTTGAATTGATTTCTGGATTTTATATGTCAAGATACATTTTTATATAACCACAAAGCCATATTGATATAATTCTGAAAGAGGAATTAGTTCCTGACTTTCATAGAAGTTTATCATCTTTCTGCACCTTTCAGTGCAATTTATTCTCTGTGTCAGATTTCGGATTTGTTCCTTTGACTTCTGATCTATCACTACCAGGAAAAATAGGTAACTGGTGGCTCATCCTAAGAAGGGGGAAAGATAAAGCCTGCCACTCAAAGTGGATAAACCTGACTGGTGGGGCAATGAACCACACAATGGGGGCCCTTAAAGTCACCATTAAAGTGTACTTTGTCTCTTAAAGAGGATCTCACTTTCTCCAGCTTGGTGTTGGCTTTGAATTCTCTCAGGGAGACAGAAGAGTTTATCCATCCTTCTTCCGGATTAATCCCAGGGAATTTCCTCAGTACGTGGGTATAGCCCAGATGCTCCTGTATTTCCAGTGGAACTGGGTTGGGCTGGTGGCCCCTGAAAATGACAGTGGAGAACATTTCATTTCCTCTCTGGTGCCAATGCTGAAGGAGAAGGAGATCTGCGTGGCCTTCACTGAAATTATGAAATCTGATTTTACTGCTTCTTCAGATTCGAAATTACATCATATTTTCAATACTTGGTCTATAGGTGAAGTGATTATTTTGTTTGCGGACTCCAATACTATTACAAATGTACAGGTGGTTACGTTTGTTTATGAAAAACATAGAAATACATCATTTCTGAAAGTCTGGATCTTTACATCTGGTTGGAAACTTAATGTGCTAAACTCTCAATATCTATTGCAAAGTATAAAGCCCTTCCATGGAGCTTTGCATTTTAGGGACCACACTAGGGATGTCTCAGAATTCAGCCATTTTCTCCTGTCTTTAGACCCTTTGAATCCACAAGGGGACATTTTTCTCCCTATGTGGTGGGGAAAGGTCTTTGGCTGCAAGATCTACAAACCAGGCAGGGTCCCTCAAAAGGGGACAAAACCATGTACAGGGAAGGAGAATTTACGGAATCTGCCATCTTACATGTTTGAAACAAGCATGACAGGGGAAAGTTACAACATCTACAATGCCATTTATGCTGTGGCACATGCTTCACATGGCATGCATGGATCCAGAGGGCAACCAGCCATGATGAGGATTGGAAAGAGGATCTTAAATGTCCAGTCATGGCAGGTAAAGTCCGTGACTTTCTTTGATCCAGTCCATTCCTTGGACTGGATAAAGGTTTTTAGTACAGGACACAGATGCTTAGAGAAGAAGCTCCCCATGTGTATTTCTTGAATTAAACAATTCTATGGCATCATATCACTGCATCAAATCTGCATCAAACCAGATTAAAACAGTAATTATTAACAAAAACACAAATGGGGGGGGGTCAATTTATATTCCAAAGTAACTGAGAGCAGGACAGGAAGTAACAAATGGAAGGTTACAAAGAGTGATCCAATGTCCAGTCATGAAAGGTAATTTCTTCAATCATCATCATCATCATCATCATCATCATCATCATCATCATCATCATCATCATCAAATAGGAAACTCACAATGTGTATTTCTTTCATCAAATATATGCATGGCATCATATTACTGCATCAAACAAGACTGAAACAGTATTTAAGCAGAAAACAACAGTAACGTGAATTAAACACAATGTTTTGTTGAGAGAGGTGGAGGGGAGAAGAGGAATAAACCAAGACAGTTGCCCATGCGATTCATGTAGGAAAGACCTTCCTAAAAGTTCTTCAAAGGTCTTCAGAGGTTGTCTGAGTTTCATAAAGTGGTCATCCCAGGGAGGAAGCACCATCCAGGAGCAAGAGAGAACATAGAGCAAGAGGGCAATTTTGCCAGATGCTTCAACAGTCCTAGTGGGCATATTTGCAGAACCACCTCAGTTTCCTTCTGGATGTAGCCTTGATGATGATGATGATGATGATGATGATGATGATGATGATGATGATGATGATGATGTTATCCAACATGCCTGACTTTTGGTGATTCTGTGGTCCAGATCTCTCCTCGTTTTCCTATCTTGCACTACTTTTTAAAAAGATTCTAAACTCAGTTGATTTTTAACCTTGGTTTGTGTTTTTATGGCTTAGCATGCTGTGTGATCCTCTTTGTGTCTTTAGTTTGCAATGTGTTGTACTGAACAGCTTGTTGTGTCCAAGCAACCTTTTTCAAATTTACTACACAGAACTGGACTCAACCTAGTCTAAAATTCATCAGATGTTTTTATTTCAGTGAAGCCACAAATCAGGGCAAGCACTGTGTGGAAAACGAATCCTTAGAGGAGTGAAGAGAGTATTAGCAAAACAGAAAGAAGAAGGAATGTTTGCTACTTGGCATATTAAAAGGAACTGTTACTTTTACAAAATTTTTACAAAAGTAAAAAAATAAACAAACTTATTTCAACATTTAAAAAAGAAGAAAAAAGTCAAGGAAACGATTGATCCATTAATGGAAGAAAATGGCAAAAAGGGAATAAGCAAGCAGACAATTCGGCATCAAATGCTAAACCTTGGGCCTCTTCTGGACAGTAGAATAACAAACTAGGGCAGGAAATTCCTTCACGTGGCCCCACTTGGTCATATCTTGTTCCCACATTCTGCTTTCCTTGACTTTCAGCTAGAGAAAATCACTGGGATTCTACACTGATGTGGTAGAAATGATTTAATCATTCCTAAAATGCATTTACTCATTTTCAAGACTTTGGGCCAAAGTCAACATTTAAAAAGAGCCTAGTATCACAGAAGCAAGATCATAGAAGGAATTTTGAATTTGGCAGTGACATATTTGTATGTAGACACCACTCTGATAAAAACTGCAGCTGAAGAAGCTATAATACAAATGGCCAATTCCAAAGAGAAACTTTTGTAGGGGAAGTAGTTAAACAATTGATGTTATTCTAGATTGCTCAGAACTTCAACAAGGAAACTATTCTAGATTCTCAGATACATACAAATCCCCGAATATGAGGGCCATCACACAATGATAGAAACCAGTTATTCCAATTTTTTTTTCATTCAGCTTCTTGCCTATTTGAGGAAGGTCCACTTCAACAACAGTGCTGGGGATGAAATCTCCTTCTCAGAAAGTGGACTGGGATCTGCTCGTTATGATCTTCTCAACTGGGTTCTCCTCCCCAATCTATCTTTTGTCCACAGGAAGGTTGGACAGATAGAACCTGAGGCTCCCCCAGGCCAGGATTTCAACATTAACTCTGATGCAATTGTCTGGACAAAAAAGGTGAGCTGGAAGTTAAAATAAATCCAGGAAAAGAGTCATTCTCTTCTGGGGATTCAAAACATCTCCCTTCCTGGAGAACAGGTTACTGAATCAAAACTTTGGCAAACATTTGATGACAAAAGTGTTTTGCATGTAACATATTTGAGGTCTGATTTGTGACAGATCCAAAAGGGTTGAGATTAGGAAGAACGTCTACTTGATACCCAGGATGCAGATGGAGCAGCCAATAGTGGTTTCCATGGACCATTCCCATTCAGTTGGATCTCCATCAGTGTTTGCTTCAGAAAAGCTATAGCTCAATTCATGACCCTTCTATTGCATGCCAAGCCCCAGTTACAATCCCCAGCATCAATTGGTGGTCTCGAATGGAACGGGCCTTAATCTCCCTGTGCCTTTTCCAGGTTTTTGCTAGAGCCCAGTTAAAGATTTCTTTTGAAGACATTTTGATAATGGAAAAAGAAATGTACAAATGAATCAGTGAAGCATGTTTGTTGCTTATGCCATCTCAAGCATCTCCTTATTCTCTTTTAGAAAGTGCCTTTTGGCAGGTGTGCCATGAAGAGGTGCCATGCAGGAGAGAAGAGGAGTGTTCCAGAGGGAGAGCAGGTCTGCTGCTATCGATGCGACCCTTGTCCAGAAGGGACCATTTCTAATCAGACAGGTAGAACACACTTTTAATGTAGATCTTCTATGATCCAGGAAACCATTCAGGAGAAGCAAATATCAATGTTGTTATTTTTCGTAAATTGACATTCTTCAACATATTCATCTTTTTCAGCAGAAATTCTGAGTTCATGGATCTAAACTGTCTTGCCCCACCCCCACCCCAGACCACCTGTCCTGCTGCTCAGCAATTTAATGCAACGTAGTTTGGGACACAATTCATGTGTTGAGGAGTCCTTGGTGCTCTTCATGTGTTACCTCCTTGACTTTCTACTCCTTCTCTTACAACCCATTGGGAAATCTCACTACAAATCTTTTCACGAAGGAGTGAGAGGTTCAAGCTCTAATATTCATTATCTAGAATATGATTGTTCAGTCCCAGGAAAATGATAGACCTGTTGGGGAATGAGAAGTTATATCCATCTATATCTGTGTAGTCTCCTCTGTAACAAAATCCCGAAAGCGTAAATGCAAAACACAAGGCAGAGAATTTGAACCAAAGAGGTGAAAACATCCTTGCCTCTAGCCAACCTGTCATCAGGGTTGTCAGTAACGGATGATTAGCCCTTTTTGATACATCATGAAATACAAAATGACTCTTGATTTCAGATGCAGCTCAGTGTGACCCCTGTCCAGAAGACCAGTATCCCAACAAGGACAAGGACCACTGCATTGCCAAGATGCTCCACTTCCTCTCCTATCAAGAGACTCTGGGATACATCTTAGTTTCTCTTGCTCTTTTTCTCTCTGTGACCACATCTGCAGTCCTGGTGGTTTTCCGTAAACATCATGACACGCCAATTGTCAAGGCCAACAACCGAGATCTCACCTACATCCTCCTGGTCTCCCTCCTGCTCTGCTTCCTCTGCTCCTTCCTTTTCATTGGGCAACCCCGGATGTTCACCTGTCTCTTCCGACAAACTGCCTTTGCCATTCTCTTTTCCCTTGCGGTTTCCTCTGTCTTGGCAAAGACTGTCATGGTGGTTCTGGCCTTCATGGCCACCAAGCCAGGAAACAGGGCAAGGAAATTCTTAGGAAAACCACTGACCAACTCCATTGTATTAGGATGTCCCCTGATCCAGGCAATTCTTTGTGCCACTTGGCTGATAACCTCTCCCCCATTTCCCAATTTTGATTTCCACTCCTTGACTGGAGAGGCCATCTTGGAATGTAAGGAAGGCTCAGCTTCTATGTTTTATGCTGTTATTGCCTACCTGGGTTTTCTGGCCCTTGTGAGTTTCACGGTGGCCTTTCTGGCTAGGAAGTTGCCTGACAGCTTTAATGAAGCCAAGTTCATTACTTTTAGCATGTTGGTCTTTTGCAGTGTTTGGATCTCCTTCCTCCCCACCTACCTGAGCACCAAAGGGAAGTCCATGGTGGCCGTGGAGATCTTCTCCATCTTGGCCTCTGGGGCTGGTCTCTTGGCTTGCATCTTTTCCCCCAAATGTTATATTATTCTACTGAGACCCGGACTAAATTGTAGAGAAAACATAATGAGACCCAAGAATCTCTGACTAATGTAGTTTTTGAGAACTTCTTTTTGATTTTTGGACTTTTTTATTTTATCAGCTTTCTTTAAAATATGAAATGAGGAAAGGGCTTTTATTTTATTGTATTTATTTTCTCATCTGAGTCGATCCCCTTGAGTTGATCATCTTGAAAATAAATCTGGATGTTAAAGATGTAAATATTCCTTTCCAAAATGATGGATTTATTTCAATCAAAAGTGTATAAGAAAATATGTTGGGGTGGATTTACTATCATTGTTTTTAAGCACCTTTGTTTCCATAGATCACTGAAAGTTTGCTGAATTTCTTATTAATTTTTTTTATTCAACTGATTACTAGTTCTTTTAAAATAAATTATAGAATTCAAATAATCCACATTGTTTTCTCTCTCTATTAATTGAAAAATACTTTATGAAGATATAAGATAATAACAATAGTAGATATTAAAAGTAGATATTAACGAAGTTTTGTCCCTGCTAATTGTTACTACTTTTTATGGTTTATTGATGAAGAAGGAAGGACGAAGAGATGAATGGAAGAAAGGAAAGAAGCATGGATGAGAATAAATGTTTTTCTCAGAAGTCAAAACAAATGTTTCCTAGATTTGAAATACATACTGGTTGAAAATATTTGCAAATTAATATATCAAATACCAAAACAGTTGTATTTGGCAGAGGAATTGAGCGAACCAATGGTGGGATTCAATTTTTTTACTAGCAGTTCTGTGGGTGTGGCTTGGTGGGCATGGCTTGGTGGGTGTGGCAGGAGAAGGTACTGCAAAATCTCCATTTCCATCCCACACCAGGGCAAATATAATGTCAAATCTCCATTTCCACCCAACTCCAGGGGAAGTATACTATAAAATCTCAATTCCCTCCCCATTCCAGGAGAAGGATACTGTAAAATATCCATTCCAGCACCACTCCAGGGGAAGAATACTGTAAAATATCCATTCCAACACCACTCCAGGGCAAGGATACTGTAAAATATTCATTCCAACACCACTCCAGGGGAAGAATACTGTAAAATATCCATTCCAACACCACTCCAGGGCAAGGATACTATAAAATCTCCATTTCCACCCAATTCCAGGGGAAGGATACCATAAAATCCCCATTCCCTCCCCACTCCACTAACCTGCTTTCCAGCTCCATTCTCCTGTGCAAGGCAACATAAGAAGACCCAGCCAACCAGCTGGGATTCAGATCAGCTGGGACTTGGGAGGCAGAGAATAGATGGGGGCAGGGCAAGCCAGTGGTGGTATTTGCCGGTTCTCCAAACTACTCAAATTTTTCACTACTTGTTCACCAGAAGCGGTCAGAACTGGCTGAATACCACCTCTGGAGCAAACTATCAGTTCTGGTCGCCATGATATAAAAAAGATGTGGAGACTCTAGAAAGAGTGCAGAGAAGAGCAACAAAGATGATTAGGGGACTGGAGACTAAAACATATGAAGAACGGTTGACGGAACTGGGTATGTTTAGCTTAAGAGAAAGAAGGGCTAGGGGAGACATGATAGCATTGTTCCAATATCTCAGAGGTTGCCACAAAGAAGAGGGAGTCAAACTATTCTCCAAGGCACCTGAGGGTAGAACAAGAAGCAATGGGTGGAAACTAATCAAGGAGAGAAGCAACTTAGAACTGAGGAGAAATTTCCTGACAGTGAGAACAATTAATCAGTGGAACAGCTTGCCTCCAGAAGTTGTGAATGCCCCAACACTGGAAGTCTTTAAGAATATGTTGGATAGCCATTTGTCTGAAATGGTATAGGGTTTCCTGCCTAGGCAAGGGGTTGGACTAGAAGACCTCCAAGGTCCCTTCCAACTCTACCATTGTATTGTATTGTATTATTGTATTTAGAAGAAGCCCTTGCCAGAGTGTTGCAGAACCTCTGTTCTCATTTGCCATCTGGAACAGAAAGTCATGGACGGGGGGAACTGAGAGGAGCCTCCCAAAAGAACCTGAAAGAAGGAAGGACAATTATTTTGTGCTGTACAGATTTGGTGGAAACTATGGTGGCCTGAAGGAAGGGAAAGGTATGAAGAGCTATGCTGAATTTAGCCGTATTTCCTATAAAACCAATGAAATTGAGAGCAAGCAACCTGGTCTACCCAATTATGGGATGGAGTGTACTGCTTCCATTTTTGTTTTTGCCTTTCAGCCCCAATCTAGGATCCTTCTCAGGCAGTCGATTTTGGGACAAACCATTTTTGTGTTGAATTTATGTTTTGCCGACAAAGATATAAAGGGAAACTAGTACAGATCTATTTCAAGCTATTTAGCTCTCATCAGCTAGCCATACCCTTCTGGGATTCGAACCCCAACTACTTGCATATTAGGTAGATGTATTAACCTCTAAGCTATGGGCTCTCCTCCCTTTGTCAGCTATACCAGGGGAAACATTAAATGTTTTTTGTCAAGGCAACCTGGTCTACCCAATTATGGGATTGAGCATACCACTTCCATTTTTATTTTTGCCTTTCAGCCCCAATCCAGGAGCCTTCATAGGCAGTTGCTTTTGTGACAAACTATTTTTGTGTTGAATTTATGTTTTACTAACAAAGAAATAAACAAAGAAATAAACTACTAGATAGAGTAGAAGAATGTGGGTTAGACAGCATCACCACCAGATGGATTCGTAACTGGCTGATCAACTGCACTCAACGTGTAGTCCTCAATGGAACTGCATCTTCATGGAGGGAAGTATGCAGTGGAGTACCCCAAGGCTCTGTTTTACGCCCATTACTCTTCAACATCTTCATCAATGATTTGGATGAGGGAATAAATGGGGAACTCATCAAATTTGCAGATGACATCAAGCTGGCAGGAATAGCCAACACTCCAGAAGATAGGCTTAAGATACAGAAGGATCTTGACAAACTTGAACATTGGGCACTATCTAATAAAATGAAATTCAATGGTGAAAAGAGTAAGGTTCTACATTTAGGCAACAAAAACGAAATGCACAGGTACAGTATAGATGGTTCCTTGCTCAGCAGTAGTAACTGTGAAAGGAATCTTGGAATCCTAGTGGACAACCATTTAAATATGAGCCAGCAGTGTGCAGCAGCTGCCAAAAAAGCCAACACAGTTTTAGGCTGCATCAACAGAGGGATAGAATCAAGATCATGTGAAGTGTTAATACCACTTTATAATGCCTTGGTAAGGCCACACTTGGAATACTGCATTCAGTTCTGGTTGCCACGATGTAGAAAAGATGTGGAGACTCTGGAGATTAGATTTTAGATTTATTAGATTTATAGACCGCCCCCTCTCCCAGAAGGGAGTCGGGGCGGTGTACAGACATCTCAATAAAAAACCGTATACAAAAATAAATACCCTTAAATTCCCATAAAATCGAATTAAACAATAGGCTGTACAAAGCGATAAAAATTAAAAACAACCTAAGAACCCACCCCTAAAAATTTAAAATACAGACTTGAGGGACTAAACTGCAATTAGGCCAGGCCAGCTAAATTAAACAGGTGGGTCTTAAGCTTCTTACGTAAGGAGCAGAGATCGGTGGTTATTCTGATATCGGGGGGGAGGTCATTCCAGAGGGTCGGGCCCATCACAGAGAAGGCCCTGCTCCTGGGCACCGCCCGTTGGCACTGCCTAGTGGACGGCACCTGGAGGAGTCCCTCCCTGTGAGAGCGGATCGGCCGAAGGGATGTATGGGGCAGGATGCGATCCCGCAAATACCTAGGTCCTGTGCCATGGAGCGCTTTAAAGATGATAATCAGCACCTTGAAACACACCCGAAAAGCCACAGGTAGCCAGTGCAGCCCGCGCAGGAGAGGTGTTACTTGGGAGTACCTAGTAACTCCCACAATTGCCCGCGCGGCCGCATTCTGAACCAATGCGGAGAGAGTGCAGAGAAGAGCAACAAAGAGTATTAGGGGACTGGAAACTAAAACATATGAAGAACGGTTGCAGGAACTGGGTATGTTTAGTTTAAGAGAAAGAAGGACTAGGGGAGACATGATAGCAGTGTTCCAATATCTCAGGGGTTGCCACAAAGAAGAGGGAGTCAAACTATTCTCCAAGGCACCTGAGGGTAGAACAAGAAGCAATGGGTGGAAACTAATCAAGGAGAGAAGCAACTTAGAACTGAGGAGAAATTTCCTGACAGTTAGAACAATTAATCAGTGGAACAGAAGTTGCCTCCAGAAGTTGTGAATGCCCCAACACTGGAAGTCTTTAAGAAGATGTTGGATAGCCATTTGTCTGGAATGATATAGGGTTTTCTGCCTAGGCAGGGGTTTGGACTAGAAGACCCAACTCTACTATTGTATTGTATTGTATTGTATTGTATTGTATTGTATTGTATTGTATTGTATTGCATTGTATTGTATTGTATTGTATTGTATTGTAACAGAGACTAGTATAGATTGAGGGCAAGGCATTAAACACCAAATACATTCCAGAATAATTCTATGTTTAATAGCTTGTGAGACACAAGAAGTAGATCCAGTTTCTCAGGCAAAGCTGACAGTGTTTGACCGAACACAGGTAAGACCCTATTTACGGACTTACCTTGTGGCATTGAGAGCGGCCAAACGTAGACATTGTGCCGCTCTTATTGCGTCTGCAGATAACCGCCCTGCCGCCCTGTTTAGGGTCACCCGCTCCCTCTTGGTGCAGGAGACGCGGGGGGCACCCTTACAGGGTAGAGCAGAGGAGTTTGGAGAATATCTGCAGAACAAAGTCGCTCAGATCCGGAGTGGATGGGCCCCCTCCAGTGGTCTGGACGGGCCATCAACAGTGAGTCTTGTGAGTCCACTCTGGGAGGAGTTTGACTCTGTTGCCCCCGAGGATTTAGACAGGTTGCGTGGAAGGCTGCGACCCACCACATGTTCATTGGACCCGTGTCCCTCCTGGCTGGTACTGGCATCCTGGGAGGTGACACGAGGCTGGCTTCTGGGCCTGGTGAACGCCTCGTTGGGTGAGGGATCCTTACCTACCGTCTTGAAAGAGGCGGTGGTGAGGCCCTTACTCAAGAGGCCTTCACTCGACCCAATGGAGCTAGCTAATTATCGTCCAGTCTCCAACCTCCCTTTTTTGGCGAAGGTTGTTGAGAATTTGGTGGCGCAGTAGTTTCCGCGTCACTTCGATGAATCCGATTATCTAGACCCACGCCAGTCCGGCTTCCGGCCCGGGCACAGCACTGAGATAGCCTTGGTCGCGTTGGTTGATGATCTCTGGAGGGCCAGAGATAGAGGTTGTTCCTCTATCCTGGTCCTATTAGATCTCTCAGCGGCTTTTGATACCATCGACCATGGTATCCTTCTGCGCCGGCTGGAGGGGATGGGAGTCGGAGGCACCGTGTTATGGTGGTTCGACTCTTACCTCTCCGGCCGGATGCAATATGTGTTGACAGGGGGGCAGAGATCGACCCTGAGGCCACTCTCTTGTGGGGTGCCGCAGGGGTCAGTTCTCTCGCCCCTTCTGTTCAATGCATACGTGAAGCCGCTGGGCGAGATCATCCGTGGTTTTGGGGTTGAATACCATCTGTACGCTGATGATACGCAGCTGTACATTTCAACCCCAAACCACCCCAACGAGGCTGTCGCAGTGATGTCCCGGTGTCTGGAAGCCGTCGGGGTCTGGATGGGGGACAACAGACTCAAACTCAACCCCTCCAAGACTGAGTGGCTGTGGCTTCCGGCACCTCGGTTCTGCCAGCTGACTCCATCGCTGGCCATAGGGGACGAGCTACTGCCCCCTGTGGAACGGGCGCACAATTTGGGCGTCCTCCTAGATGCCCGGCTGTCAATGGATGACCATGTGGCAGCCGTGGCAAGGGGGGCGTTCCACCAGGTTCGCCTGGTGCGCCAATTGCGCCCCCGTCTGGACCGTGATGCCCTACGCACAGTCACTCATGCACTGGTGACGTCTCGCCTGGACTACTGTAACGCTCTCTACATGGGGCTTCCCTTGGGACGCGCCCGAAGACTGCACCTAGTCCAGAACGCAGCCGCGCGGGTAGTCATGGGGAGTACTAGGTACTCCCACGTAACACCTCTCCTGCGCGAGCTGCACTGGCTGCCTGTAGTCTTTCGGGTGCGTTTCAAGGTTCTGATCACCATCTTTAAAGCGCTCCATGGCATAGGGCCTAGTTACCTGCAGGATCGCATCCTCCCACATACATCCCTGCAGCCAATTCGCTCTCACAGGGAGGGCCTTCTCCTGGTGCCGTCCACGAGGCAATGCCAACGGGCGACACCGAGGAGTAGGGCCTTCTCTGTGATGGGCCCAACCCTCTGGAATGACCTCCCCCCCCGACATTAGAACCACTACTGACCTCCGCTCCTTCCGACAGAAACTGAAGACACACCTGTTCCGTCTGGCTGGTCTGGCATAATTTATAACGTCTACCTCCTGGCATACACATTCTTACTGGTTTTTAGAGGGATAGTGTTTTAAATTCAACCTGACATGACATTGGTATTTTAAACTTTTGTACCGATTTATTTATTTAGCTGTACAGTTTGGCATATTTTATCCTCCTCTCATACATGTATTTATGTAGTTATTACTATGTCTTAATTTGTTGTATTTTGATACGGACTGTACACCGCCCCGAGTCCCTTTCGGGAGAGGGGGCGGTATATAAACGCTAATAATAAACAAATAAATAAATAAATAAATAAATAAAATTGTTGTTTGTATTGTATTTTGATAAAACTGGAGTTGGAAACCATGCCCTGTGATAAAGGAAACTTTTGTAGTCTCAAATATTTGGTGTTACTCCTCATTCGTCAGATCTCCACCAAGAGAACTCCTCTTCCTTCTCAGACATAAACTCATGTTCTCAAGATGGCCATTATGTGATGATAGAAGCCACAATGTCTCATTTGCAGCTCTAGCCCCCAAACTCCAATTTCTGAAGGTCACCTTTCTTTCAGATTCTTCCCTATTTGAGGAATGTGCAGTTCAACAACAGTGCTGGAGATGAAGCCTCCTTCTTAGAAGATGGACTGGGATCTGCTCGTTATGATCTTCTCAACTGGGTCATCCTCCCCAATCAATCTTTTGTCCCCATAAAAGTTGGGCAAGTAAATCCTGAGGCTCCCCCAGGCCAGGATTTCACCGTTAAATCTGATGGAATCATTTGGGCCACAAAGGTGAGCTGCAAGGAAATGTTGTAAGATAAGGGAAAGTTTCATTCTCTTCCTGAGATACAGAACATCTTCCTCACTTAAAAAACATTTAAATCAGAAATCATGGAAGCCATTTGATGAAAAATCTGTTTTGCATGTAACACATTTGAGGTCTGATTTGTGTCATTCCACAAAGGGTTAGGCTTGGGAATGATTTCTGCTTGAATCGCACAATGCAATTAGAGCCAGCAAAAGGGAGTTTCCATGGACCATTTCCACTCAGTTGTATCCAGTGGTGGGATTAAAATAATTTAAGAACTGGTTCTCTGCCCTAATGATTTCTTCCAACAACCAGTTCACCAAACTGCTCCGAAAGATAACAACCAATTCTCCTGAAGTGAGGGAAATGGGAATGGGGAAAAGAATGAATGCAGCAGGTTCATTGCTTAGGTCATCTCAAGTATTTGTGTTTCTCTTTCAGAAGGTGCCCTTTGCCAGGTGTGGCAGGAAGAGGTGCCAGGCAGGAGAGAGGAGAAGAGTTCCAGAGGGAGAGCAGGTTTGCTGCTACCAATGTGGAGCTTGTCCAGAAGGAACCGTTTCTAATAAGACAGGTAGACCACATTTCAAATGTTAATCTTCCATGAAGACATTTATTAAGACATTTTTTTCAGTTATTCTTCTCATTTTATATCAGAGTGACATGAAATTATATATTTCAGAAAAATCTTTCAGTTTACAGATATAAACTGCCCTGGCCACAGAGGCCACCTTTCCCCGATAATCAGCAGTTCCATGCAGGATAGCTTTAGGGCAGAATTTTTGAATGTCCAACTAGGATTTCCACTGCTACTCTAACCTCCAATTGCTTCAACGGCCTTCCAATCTTTTCTGAGGAATTGGGGTGTGCGGTCCAAGCTTTAACTGTTATTATTCAGAATGTGCTCCTTCCACCAACTCTATCAACCTCTGAGGAAATAGACCTGCCAGGGAAAGAGGACATTCATATATTTACGTCTCTTTGATAGAGCAGGAGGGAACAAAAAACGTCTGCAGGAACAGATTTGAGGTACAAAGCAGAGAAGTTAAGGCAAGGATAATGTACTCACAAACAAAACAGCAGCATTCATGGATAACAGATCTGTCAGCCTTCTGTGGGTTCCATTATAAAATATGAGAAAAAACAGGCAGTAAACTCAGATTAAAAGCCACTTTATTCATAAAGTGCACAGTGAATGGATAGCTGGAACGGAACAACTACTTGCCTCTGACTAATCTTTCCCCAGGATCATCATAAATGAAGGATGATTTGCCATTTTGATGCCCCATAAATTGCACAGTGAGTCCTTTCATTGTTTTCCTTGTGGATAGGCCAACAACAGAAAGAGGAAGTCATATCACCTCTGTAGATGGACATAATGCATATGGCAGATACCCCTGAAATTCTTAACCAAACACTCTTGATTTCAGATGCGGCTCACTGTGACCCCTGCCCAGAAGACCAATTTCCCAACAAGGACAAGGACCAATGCATTGCCAAAAAGATCCACTTCCTTGCCTATCAAGACACCCTGGGATACATTTTAGTTTTTCTTGCTGTCTTTTTCTCAGTAATCACTTTTGCAGTCCTGGTGATTTTCTATAAACATCATGACACACCGATTGTCAAGGCCAACAACTGAGATCTCACCTACATCCTGCTGGTCTCCCTCCTGCTATGCTTCCTTTGCTCCTTCCTCTTCATTGGTCAACCTGGGAAAATCACCTGTCTCTTCCAACAATCCACCTTTGCCATTCTCTTTTCTCTTGCAGTTTCCTCTGTGTTGGCAAAAACGGTCATGGTGATTCTGGCCTTCATGGCCACCAAGCCAGGGAACAGGACAAGGAAACTCTTAGGTAAACCACTGACCAACTCCATTGTCATAGCCTGTCCCCTGATCCAAGCACTTATTTGTGCCACCTGGCTGGTAACCTCTCCCTCGTTTCCTAACTTGGATTTGCACTCCTTGTTTGGAGAGATCATTTTAGAATGTAAGCAAGGTTCAGCTGTAATGTTTTATGGTGTCCTCTCCTATCTAGGACTTTTAGCCCTTGTCAGTTTCACAGTGGCATTTCTAGCTAGGAAATTGCCAGATAGCTTTAACGAAGCCAAGTTCATTACTTTTAGCATGTTGGTCTTTTGCTGTGTTTGGCTCACTTTCCTTCCCACCTACCTGAGCACCAAAGGGAAGTCCATGGTGGCTGTGGAGATCTTCTCCATTTTGGCCTCTGGGGCTGCTCTTTTGGCTTGCATATTTTTTCCCAAATGCTACATTATTCTATTGAGGCCAGATCTTAATTGTAGAGAAAATATAGTAAGGAACAAGAATTTCTAACTAATGCAAATATTGGCTTCATTTATATTTATCTTTGAATGTGATAAAAGTTCTAAGAAATGATGGGATAAAGGATACATTTGTCTATAAAAGAATTTCTTATCAATTGCTGCAATCCGCTACAATAAACCTGTTTTCAATAAAAATCACCCAGCATTTTTTTTTACTATGTCTTTTATTTATCATGTCATCAAAGTATCCTGGTGAGCTCCAATGCCCTATGTGGATGGAAAGTTAGTTTTTAAAGAAGTATTTATTATTTCAAGGAGTTGGGTTTTTTTTTTTTGTTCCTTTACATTTAGGGTTTTAAAGGATTGAGTGCAGTATCAATGTTTTGGGCATATATGGCTTTTTCCTTAGATGTCTGAGGCTTTATGGAGTTCCCTATCATTTGCCATCCTCTGACCATCTACCACCCTACACAGGATTTTGGCTTTTCCATAGCGGACTGTCTTACTGGAATTAGTGACTTTTAATTATGTATTCTACCCTGTAACATCCCTATGTTCAATCGATGCCTTGCTGGTAATGTGTTCCATCATATACTCGAGGGCAGACCTGATCCTACTGTGGGAGTCCCCCCTCTTGCAAGTATGGCCCTCCGCCCTTTCGAGGGCCCACCTTGATGAGGGATTTATTAATCCAGAGAGGTGGACGAAGCGTAGCCTCAGGGGGTTTTTAATTAAATTTTTTATCTGTTTTTAGAGGGTTCCAGGGTGGGGGGTGGGGTTAGTCAGGCTGAGGGGGGGACCAGGGCCAGGCCGACAGGTGGGGCTAGCAAGGGAGTGAGCGGATCTGTTAAGATGGGGGGGAGTAGCGACACTCCAGAAGAGGGTCTTTCTATCTCAATGGTCGTGGGGAGGGGTAGGTGCGAGGGTAGACTGAGATCCTATAACCGGTTGGGAGACCGTGGTCATTGGCTACGGCTGGTCATATGTCCCAACCCCCGCAATCTAGGTGGTCAGGACTTACAGAGCCAGGGCCTGAGACTGATGCTATGCAACACCAGGTCCATTGCCAATAAGGCCCCCCTCATTAACGACCTGGTCTCAGAGGGGTAGCCGGACCTGGCAGGAATAACAGAGACCTGGCTGGGCCATGAGGGAGGTTTCCCCCTTGTGGAAATGTGCCCGCCAGGTTACCGCGCATTTCATCAGCCTCGGGCCCTTGGCAGGGGTGGTGGGGTAGCGGTCATTGTAAGGGAAGGACTTAAGCCGAGAGAGTCCACTGTACCACAGATAACCGGTTGTGAGTCCCTGTGCGTGAAGTGGGGCCCAGGGAGTCAGTCGGGCTTGCTGATTGTATACTTGGCTCCTCGCTATGCATCAGCAACCCTGCCCGAGCTCCTCGAGGTGATCGCCGAGATGGCGGTTGAAACCCCCAGGCTGGTGGTCATGGGGGACTTTAACTTGCCATCGGCAGGGGAAACATCCGAGGCAGCCCAGGAGTTCATGGCTTCCATGACAGCCATGGACCTGACCCAAGTAATTCAGGGCCCCACACATGAGGGTGGTCACACACTGGATCTCATTTTTGTCTCTGGCCAGTGGAGGAGTGATCTAGGAATAGGGGATTTAGTCATTACACCCCTGTCATGGTCAGACCACTCACTTCTCCGGCTCGACTTCCCAGCCGCTACTCCCCATCGCGGGGAGGCGGAAACGGAATGTCCTAGATGGTTCCGCCCCAGATGCCTGATGGAACCCGATAGGTTCCAGACGGAGCTTGGGCCATTTCCTGTAGCCCTGACCCACACCCGGATGGAGGACCTAGTGGCTGCATGGAATAATGCGGCCGCCGGGGCCTTGGACCAGGTTGCGCCTTTGCGGCCTCTCTTGTGGCAGTGATCCACCCAGGCTCCTTGGTTCACTGAGGAGCTGAGGGTGATGAAGCGCCGCAAGAGATGCCTAGAGAGCAGATGGAGATCGTCACACTCTGAATCTGACCGAGCACAGGTGAGAGCCTATTTGCGGACTTACCTTGTGGCTTCAAGAGTGGCCAAGCATCAGTATTGTGCCACTCTTATTGCGTCCGCATATAATCACCCTGCCGCCCTGTTTAGGGTGACCCGCTCCCTCCTTCAACAGAGGCCGCGGGAAGCCCCTCTGCAGGGTAGAGCAGAGGAATTTGGGGAGTATCTGCAGGACAAAATCGCTCAGATTCGCAGCGAGTGGGTCCCCTCCAGTGGTTTAGAAGAGACGTGGGAGGTGGGTCTTGAGGTCCCATTCTGGGAGGAGTTTGACTCTGTTACTTCCGACGATATGGACAGGTTGCGCGGACGACTGCGAGCCGCCACATGTTTATTGGACCCGTGTCCCTCCTGGTTTATACTGGCATCCTGGGACGTCACACGAGGCTGGCTCCAGGAGTTAGTCAACGCTTCTTTGAGAGAGGGGCTCTTGCCGACCGCCCTAAAAGAGGCGGTGGTGAGGCCCCTACTCAAGAAGCCTTCCGTGGACCCAGCTATGTTAGCAAACTATCGTCCTGTCTCCAACCTTTGCTTTTTGGCGAAGGTTGTAGAGAGTGTGGTGGCACAACAGTTCCCCACGCCACCTGGAGGAGATTGATTATCTGGACCTGCGCCAGTCCGGCTTCCGGCCGGGCCATAGCACGGAGACAGCTTTGGTCGCGTTGGTAGATGATCTCTGGAGGGCCAGAGATGGGGGTTGTTCCTCCATCTTGGTCCTATTAGATCTCTCGGCGGCTTTTGATACCATCGATCATTGTATCCTATTGCATCGACTGGAGGGGTTGGGGGTGAGGGGCACCGTTCTGCGGTGGTTCTCCTCCTACCTCTCTGGCCGAGAGCAATTTGTGTTGGCAGGGTGGCAGAGGTCGACCTTGAGGCCGCTCACTTGTGGGGTGCCGCAGGGGTCGGTCCTCTCGCCTCTCCTGTTCAACACATACATGAAGCCGTTGGGCGAGATCATTCGTGGGCTCAGGGTAGATTACCATCTGTACGCAGACGACACCCAGCTGTACATCTCTACCCCGAACCACCCCAACGATGCCGTCGAAGTGATGTCCTGGTGTCTGGAAGCCGTACGGATCTGGATGGGAAGTAACAGACTCAAGCTCAACCCGTCCAAGACGGAGTGGCTGTGGCTACCGGCACCCCGGTTCAACCAGTTGATTCCATCACTGGCCATTGGGGGCGAACATCTGGCCCCCGTGGATCGGGTGCGCAATTTGGGTGTCCTCCTAGATGCCCGGCTGTCAATGGACAACCATGTGACAGCTGTGGCAAGGGGGGCGTTTCACCAGGTTCGCCTGGTGCGCCAACTGCGTCCCCTATTGGACCGGGTTGCCCTTCGCACAGTCACCCATGCACTTGTGACGTCCCAGCTGGACTACTGTAACGCTCTCTACATGGGGCTCCACTTGAGATGTACCCGAAGGCTGCAACTTGTCCAGAATGCGGCCGCGTGGGCAGTTTTGGGAGCCGCTAGGTACTCCCATGTAACACCTCTCCTGCGCGGGCTGCACTGGCTACCTGTGGCCCTCCGGGTGCGTTTCAAGGTGCTGACTATCATCTTTAAAATGCTCCATGGCACAGGACCTAGGTATTTGCGGGATCGCATCCTGCCCCATACATCCCTTTGGCCGATCCGCTCACACAGAGAGGGACTTCTCCGGGTGCCGTCCACTAGGCTATGCCAGCGGGCGACGCCCAGGGGAAGGGCCTTCTCTGTGATGGGCCCGACCCTCTGGAATGACCTTCCCCCTGATATCAGAACAACTACAAATCTCTGCTCCTTCCACAAGAAGCTAAACACCCACCTGTTCAATTTAGCCGGCCTGGCCTAATTCCAGCTTCCCACCCCATGCCTGTATTTTTAAACTCGATTGGCTGGTTTTAGGTCGTGTCTTAATTTTTAATAATGTGTACAGGGCTCTAGGTTTAATCTGGTTTTAAGAGTATTTATTATGTATATGGTTTTTTAATGTGGTTCCTGTACACCGCCCCGAGTCCCTTCGGGGAGAGGGGGCGGTCTATAAATCAAATAAACTTGAAACTTGAAACTATCAGTATTCAGTAATTTTTGATACCATCTTCCTTTCCATCTTGTGTGAGAAGAAGAAACAAAAGGAATTTGTGCTAATTGCCCCATACAATAGCAAACTTGAATGCTCTCATGTTGAATGAGCTTTATCAACATTTCTATGGCAACACAACTGATTTGTGTTCTTTTTTAATTAAAAGAATACTTCTTTGTTAAAAGAGAGCAGTAAAAGGGTGGGAAAATAACAATGGAAGGATGGGAAGATAACTGATATTCAAAATTATGAATACACTTGATCACATCCTCTATTCCTTATGTATAAATATTTTTTTCTTTTCTCAAATGTATCAATATGAGTGCATCCTTTGGCCTTCAAGAGTTCCTCCCACTATTCTCTGGGGAGAATTTATCCAGGCTGCACTCTTAAGAAATAATTCTGCTGTGAGACTTGATTGTTGGTTTTTGGCCCTGCATTTGAATCCACAGTGGCTTTGAGGGGGAGGGGGCCTGAATGATTAAGCAATTGTAATTGTAAGCAATTGCTCTGGTGTTCAGTCAGCTTTATCAACATTTCCATGGCAACACAACTGATTTGTGATTTTTTTTAATTAAAAGAATACTTCTTTGTTGAAAGGAGCAGTAGAAGGGTGGGAAAATAACTGATATCCAAAATTATGAACAATATGCTTTCATCATATAGTCCTTATGCATATATCCTTTTCTCCTCCCCTTTCAAATGTATGAATATGAGTGCATCCTTCGGTCTTCAAGAGTTCCTCCCACTATTCTCTAGAGAAAATTGATCCCAGGCAAACTTTTAACAGACAATATTGCTGTGAGACTTGATTATTGGCTTTGGTCTTCCATTTGAAGTCTGAAGAATTAAGCAGTTGTTATAGCTACATAAACATTACAGATAGTCCTTATTAAGCAACAATGATGAAATAGTAACTTTGCAACGCATCACATTGATGGGAATGGGACATTTGGGTGCAGCCACCTTGCCCTGGCCACCTCGTCCCAGCCTCCCCATCGCAGCTAACCCACCATGACCACCCCCTCCCAGTCAGCCCTTTCCCAGCTGATCCTCTCCAGCCACCCCTCCCCAGCTTCCCACCTCCTTTGCCTCAACCCGGGCGATTCACTACACTATAAATTGATCCAGCAGATTTGCCATGCAGAACAATTAGCTGCAGGGGTCACAACCTTCTCAGACCAAATCCATTCCCCGAAGATCCTTCCCACTCCACCAACCTCCTCTTACACTGACTGCTGGAATTGGGGCCCATTCCCCATTTTTTTCATCTCTTCCCAGATGACAATTGCTCTCAGCAAAAAGGGATTGGGGCCAGGTGGGTTGCAGATAGTAAGAGGCTCTATGTCAGATCTGCCTTAAAGGATGGGAGAGGGGAGATAGGGAAGGGTTGGAGTTAGGAAAAAGAAGAGGCAATCAGAAACAACGATTGAACAAGCCAAGTACACAGGCATGGGACCAGAATGCAAAGGGCCACCAAACAGGCACCAAACTTTAGAATTGTAACCAAAACAAGTAATTTTAACTTCATTGGATACAAACATGATTACCAACGGTCCGGAAGAAGGGGAAATAGTTTATATGGGAATCTTCAGATCTGGCTTTGCTTATGCTTTAACCACTTGACTTTCAGTAAAAGTATACCCAACTCTACAAATAGAGTCAAGGGTTTTTCTTTCCTAAATATCTGAGCTGGGACAGGACTGAACGTCTGTCCACCAGCAAGGCCACCAAGGTGAGCTGCAACCTTTGGTCTCAACTGGAGATCCGTAGTTGATGCCTCCTAAATTTGAGGTTCTGTCACTCCAGGAACGATTGAGAATTTTCTCCCCCCAGATAGTTGTATAGAGAGCACAGTCCTGCCCTGCATTGACAGCAGGCTACAGCTTGCGGAGCCCAAGGCCACGGAATCAGTCACCAAATTGGCTTTCCTTGTGGGATGGGCTGGTTGCAAAATTTGGTTCTCGATTGCCTAGCTCTTCTGCTTGGCATTAGGTCTCTTCAAGCATTGTTTCTGGAAGAGAGGGAGGCTAAATCCTGACCTATAAGACACATATTTTGTCCTCCAAGAGGTCAAAAGGGAGGAGAGCTGAGAAAAAACAAGTCGTTGGAGGAGTGAGAGCCTGTTTGCAAGACAGAAGCATAGAAGGAAGGTTTGCATTTTTGGAACCCTCAACTCTTTGCTTCTCGGTACATATTAAAAATTGCTACTGCAAAACAACTGATTATATTTCTTTTTATTAAGGCAATAACTCTTGAGGATACTAAGAGTAGATGGGTGGGAAAGTAACCTGAGGATTCCTGTTTATGGATATTTGTGCTTACATCATCTAGAAAGTATGCAATAAAAAAAGGCTGAGTGATTGTTGTTGACCACAGGTATATTGCAACTAGTTACAGCACTCTATAGAAACTTTTTAATGGAAAAAAATCATCCTTCATGTCATCATATTTTTCAAAAATTTTATCACATTCTAAATATGTCACAAAAACATAATGTCAGCATTCCAAATCTCATCCAAAATTAAATCAGAGTCCAAGGCAGAGCTTTCCTCAAAGTTCCAATTTACTAATAGAAACAGGTTGGTACATCTGTGGAAAACCTGAATCTGAAAGCTTCCTTGGTTTTCCCACCCAGTTGAAAGTTTATGATCTTGCCCCCACACCCACAAGTCCATCCCATGGACCAATCTTCCACTGCCACACTGGCAGTTCTACCCATCCAGTTCCGGTCAGACTCAGAGGTGTAGAGACAAAGGATGATCTTGGTTTCTAGAAGGAATGTTTTATTTTGACAACAACACATTCTACTCCTTACTATTCCCCCTCCCAATTCCCCACTAATGAAACCGACTAGTAAAATAAGAGAGTGTGTGGCAGGCCAAAGATCCTAAAAGGAACCGGCTGCAGGCCTGACACATAAATGAGGCCAATTCTTGCCTTAGTTAGAAATTCTTTTTTTTGTAAAAGTTTTTTATTTTTAAACAAAGACAAACAAAACAAGACATAAACCTTCATCAATTACATCAATTACATATAGTGTGTCATTTGGTTACAGTCTTTTGTGCATTCTTTCCATAAGCACCACTTTCAGTTTTTTATAAAATCACAAATTATCCATCAAATATACCAGGACTACAGAAGTGATCACAGAGGAAAAGACAGCAAGAAAAACTAAAATGCATTCCAGGGTGTCTTGATAGGCAAGGAAGTGGATCCTCTTGGAAATGCATTGGTCCTTGTTGGGAAATTGGTCTTCTGGGCAGGGGTCACAGTGAGCTGCATCTGGAATCAAAAGTCTTTGTCTAAGGATTTCTTTTTTTATTATTTTTTTTATAAAAGACAAACAAAAAACAAACAAAACATAAAACATACAACCTTCAACTGTTTCATATAGTGTGTCATTTGGTTACAGGTTTTTGTGCATCTCCATTCTCACCACTTACAATTGTATATCAAATCACAAATTCAATCACCATTGAAAAAGCATAAATACATTATTATCATTGTATAGTCATTGTTCCACTATGATTATTATTCTTTCATTTTACACAAAATATTCTAGGTATTGGATTTGCATATTTAGCATCATTATACATCAATTGTTCCACTCCAATTGTTATTCCATCATTTAAAACAAAATTTCTAGATATTAAAACCATACATCCCCGAGTCCCTTCGGGGAGAGGGGGCGGTTTACAAATTTAATAAACTGAAACTGAAACTGAAACATACAACCTCATTCCATTGCCTCATATTATACTATTTAACAATACTAAACCTTTATAGTATCACATATATCATTCTATTGTTCTTAAATATATAAGAAGATCTCCAACATTTTTCATTACCATAATTTTTATCTAACCATTGATAAAACAGGTCCCAAATCTTATAAAATTGTTCATCTTCTTGTTCTCTGATTTCAAATGTCAATTTACTCATTTCAGCACATTCCATTATTTTTTGAATAACTTCCTCCTGCGTTGGTATTTTCTCTTTTTTCATTTTTCCAATTTTTTGCAACTACAATTCTAGCTGCTGTTAAGATATTTACAATCAAATATTTCAAGTCCTTGTTGTATATTTCCAGTAAAATTCCCAATAAAAAAATCTCTGGTTTAAAGTCTATGTGTTTTTGTACCGTTTTCTCCAACCATGTGTGAACTTTAGTCCAATATATTTTAGCTTCTGTGCAAGTCCACCACACATGGTAATACGAGCCTGGTGTCTGATGACATTTCCAACACTTTTCAGATTTGTTCTTGAACATTCTTGCTATTCTCGTCGGGGGTAAATGCCACCTGTAAAGCATCTTATACAAGTTTTCCTTATATGCTGTTGACATTGTCATTTTATAATTTTGAGACCATAAATGAGGCAATATGTGCATTAGTTATAAATTCTTGTTCCTTACTATATTTTCTCTACAATTCAGATCTGGCCTCAGTAGAATAATATAGCATTTGGGAAAAAAGATACAAACCAAGAGACCAGCCCCAGAAGCCAAGATGGAGAAGATCTCCACAGCCACCATGGACTTCCCTTTGGTGCTCAGGTAGGTAGGGAGGAAACTGATCCACACACTGCAAAAGACCAACATGCTAAAAGTAATGAACTTGGCTTCATTAAAACTGTCAGGCAATTTCCTAGCTAAAAATGCCACTGTGAAACTGATGAAAGCCAAAAAACCTAGGTATGCAAGGACAATGTAAAACATTAAAGCTGAGCCTTCCTTACATTCCAAGATGGTCTCTCCAAATATGGAGTGGAAGTCCAAGTTGGGAAACGGGGGAGAGGTTGCCAGCCAGGTGGCACAGAGAACTGCTTGGATGAGGGGACAGGCTATGACAATGGAGTTGGTCAATGGTTTTCCTAAGAGTTTCCTTGTCTTGTTCCCTGGCTTGGTAGCCTTGAAGGCCAGAACCACCATGACAGTTTTTGCCAAAACAGAGGAAACTGCCAGGGAAAAGAGAACGGCAAAGGCAGCTTGTCGGAAGAGACAGGTAACCTTCCCAGGTTGACCAATGAAGAGGAAGGAGCAGAGAAAGCAGAGCAGGAGGGAGACTAGGAGGATGTAGGTGAGATCTCGGTTGTTGGCTTTCACAATTGGTGTGTCATGATGTTTATAGAAAATCACCAGAACTGCAGATGTGATCACTGAGAGGAAAAGAGGAAGAAAAACCAAAATGTATCCCAGAGTGTCTTGATAGGCAAGGAAGTGGATCTTCTTGGCAATGCATTGGTCCTTGTCCTTGTTGGGAAATTGGTCTTCTGGGCAGGGTTCACATTGAGCTGCATCTGGAAAAATAGTCTTTGTCTAAGGATTTCTTGAGCAACTACCATGCACATCATCCCTCCCACAAAGGTGATGCAGGTGTTGACTTTCTGCTGTTGGCCTATCCACAAAGGGAACGATGAAAGAACCCATGTGCAAGAGAAGCGTCTGAGGGGGTTCGGGAGTTCATGGCTTCCATGACAGCCATGGATCTGACCCAATTAATTCAGGGCCCTACTCACGAGGGAGGCCACACGCTGGACCTTGTCTTTGTCTCTGGCCAGTGGACGAGTGATCTGGGAATAGGGGATCCAACTATTATTCCCCTGTCATGGTCAGATCACTCACTTCTCCGGCTTGACTTCCCTGGTGCTACCCCCCGCTGCGGGGAGGCGGAACCGGAAGGTATTAGATGGTTCCGCCCCAAGCGCCTGATGGAACCAGATAGGTTCCAGACGGAGCTTGGGCCACCTCCTGTGGACCTGACCCGCCCCCGAGTGGAGGACCTGGTAGACGCATGGAATAGTGCGACTACCGGGGCCCTAGACCGGGTGGCGCCTTTGCGGCCCCTCCTGCGGCGACAAACCACCCTGGCCCCTTGGTTCACCGAGGAGCTAAGGGTGATGAAACGCCACAAGAGATGCCTAGAGAGTCGTTGGAGATCCTCCCGTTCCGAATTTGACCGAGCACAGGCACGAGCCTATTTGAGGACGTACCTTGTGGCACTAAGAGTGGCCAAACGTCAACATTGCGCCGCTCTTATTGCGTCCGCAGATAACCGCCCTGCCGCCCTGTTTCGGGTGACCCGCTCCCTCTTGTTTGAGAGACCGTGGGAAGCCCCTTTACAGGGCAGAGCAGAGGAGTTTGGGAAATATCTGCAGGACAAAGTCGCTCAAATCCGGATGGGATGGGCCCCTTTCAGTAGTCCAGTTGAGACGCCCGTGGCGAGTCTTGAGGGACCGCTTTGGGAGGAGTTTGACTCGGTTGCCATCGAGGATTTGGACAGGTTACGTGGACGTCTGCGACCTACCACATGTTTATTGGACCCGTGTCCCTCCTGGCTTGTACTGGCATCCTGGGAGGTTACGCGCGACTGGCTCCTGGGCCTAGTGAACGCTTCGTTGGGTGAGGGGTTTATGCCGGCCGCCTTGAAAGAGGCGGTTGTGAGGCCCCTGCTCAAGAAGCCTTCCCTGGACCCAACGGATCTAGTCAATTATCATCCAGTCTCCAACCTTCCTTTTTTAGCGAAGGTTGTAGAGAGTGTGGTGGCACAACAGTTCCCACGTCACCTGGAGGAGAATGATTATCTAGACCCGCGCCAGTCCAGCTTCCGACCCCGGCACAGCACGGAGACGGCCTTGGTCGCATTGGTGGATGATCTCTGGAGGGCCAGAGATAGGGGTTGTTCCTCTATCCTGGTCCTATTAGATCTCTCGGCGGCGTTCGATACCATCGACCATGGTATCCTGTTGCACCGGCTTGAGGGGCTGGGAGTCAGGGGCACCGTTTTACGGTGGTTTGGCTCCTACCTCTCTGGCCGGACGCAACGTGTGTTGGCAGGGGAGCAGAGATCGACCCGGAGCCCTCTCACATGTGGGGTGCCACAGGGGTCGGTGCTCTCGCCTCTCCTGTTCAACACATACATGAAACCGCTGGGCGAGATCATCCGTGGTTTTGGGGTGGGATATCATCTGTATGCTGATGATACTCAGCTATACATTTCCACCCCGAACCACCCCAATGAGGCCGTTGAAATGATGTCCCAGTGTTTGGAGGCCGTACGGGTCTGGATGGATGGCAACCGACTAAAACTCAACCCTTCCAAGATGGAGTGGCTGTGGCTTCCGGCCTCCCGGTTCAACCAGTTGCTTCCATCTCTGGCCATTGGGGGCGTGCAACTGGCCCCCATGGAACAGGTGCGCAATTTGGGCATCCTCCTGGATGCCCGGCTGTCCATGGATGACCATGTAACAGCCGTGGCAAGGGGGGCGTTCCATCAGGTTCGCCTGATGCGCCAATTGCGCCCCTTATTGGACCGGGATGCCCTACGCACAGTCACCCATGCGCTAGTGACGTCTCGCCTGGACTACTGCAATGCTCTCTACATGGGGCTTCCCTTGAGATGCACTCGGAGACTGCAGTTGGTCCAGAACGCGGCCGCGCGGGTGATTATGGGGAGGACTAGATACTCCCCTGTAACACCTCTCCTGCGCGAGCTGCACTGGCTTCCTGTAGTCTACCGAGTGCGTTTCAAGGTTTTGATTATGATCTTTAAAGCGCTTCATGGCACAGGACCTAGTTACATGCAGGATCGCATCCTGCCCCATACATCCCTATGACCAATCCGCTCACACAGAGAGGGACTTCTCCGGGTGCCGTCCGCTAAACAGTGTCGGGGGGCGACACCCAGGAGCAGAGCCTTCTCTGTGATGGGCCCAGCCCTGTGGAATGACCTCCCCCGTGACATCAGGATTATTTCCGATCTCCGCTCCTTCCGTGTACAGCTGAAGACCCACCTCTTTCAATTATCTGGCCTGGCTCAACCGTAAATTTTTTTCTTATTCCTCCTGACAGTCCTTTTAAATTTTTTAAATTTTAAATTGTGTTATTATAACTGGGGTATTTTAACGGTGATTTTTAACTGTCTAAATGTGATGTAATTTGTTACCTCCTCCGTGCATGTATGTCCTTGTATATATGTATGTTTATGTGTTTGTACATATGTTTTATGTTTTATATGTTCTATTGTACGCCGCCCCGAGTCCTGTCTGGAAAGGGAGCGGCTAATAAATTCAAATTTATTATTTATTATAATTTATTGGCATTGAAAAGAGCAAATCATCCTTCATTAATGATGATCAAGGAGATAGATTAACCAGAGACAAGGTTTTGGTCAGTTCCAGCCATCCATTCACTGTCTTCCTCCATGAGTAATATGGCTTTCAGTCTGAGGTTCCTGCCTGTTTTTTTTTTTTTTATAATGGAACACTAAGAAGAACGACAGATCTGTTATCCAGGAATGCTTCTGTTCTGTTTGTGTGTGTGTTATCTTTGCCTTAACCTCTCTGTATCAGGGTTCCATGTAATACCCCCAACGAAATAAAATTTAGTGGCCCGAGTTTCCTCAAAGTTCTAATTTATTAGAAATGTCACATTGGCACATCTGAAAAAACCCAAATGTGAAGGTTTCCAGGTTTTCCACACTCAAGTGAAAGTTCAAGTCCCTGCCCAGCACCCACATGTCCATCACATGGTCCAATCAGACACTGTCCCAAGAGAAGTTTCCTCCCAATCTTATTAACCAGGTGGAGGTGCAAGATGACCTTGACTCTATGAGAAAGAATCTTATTTTGACTATATATCTCCCATGCACCATACAATTTTCCCTCCCAGTTTCCCACAGTGGAATATGTGGAAGGCTTGAAGGCCAAATGTAAAAGATGGCTTCCAGGCCTGACACACTGCTTGTACTTCAAAACTGTTCATTCAGATGTTTTTGCCCCCTCCTGCTCTATCAAAGAGGCATAGATAGATGATTTCATATCAATCTTATAAAAAATGATAACAATAACAAAAAAACCCTTAATCAATGTCTTCTTTGATCCTGGAAGATTAATATTTGAAGTCTGCTCTACCTGTCTGATTAGAAAATGTTCCTTCTGGACAAGCATCACATTGGTAGCAGCAAACGGGCTCGCCCTCTGGAACCCTTCTCCTCTCTCCTGCATGGCACCTCTTCATGCCACACCTCGCAAAAGGCACCTTCTGAAAAAGAAAAGAGAAATACTTAGTATGACCTAAACAGTGAACCTGCTGCCTTCATTATTTTCCCCATTCCTATTTCCTTTCCTTATTCCTACTTCTATATTCAGAATCTGTTCAAAAGAGATATATTGCCACTGTCTTTCAGAAATCAAGAACAATCCTCAGGTAATCAGGCCAGGATCATTCCTCACACACCCATGGATGTGGGAGTTTGGATCTGGAATCCCAGCTTTCAAAAGAAGGCTTGTGATGGGACTATAGCATTTCTAAAAGAAAGAACCATGAGGATACAAATGAGCATCACTGGTCCATGTAAATCACTGTTACTTGCTATAATTGCATCCAGTGTTTCAAGCAGATGTCGTTCCACCGCCTAAACCTTTGTGGAATGACATAAATGAAACCTCAAACCAGTGGTGGGATTCAATTTTTTTTACTACTGGTTCTGTGGGCGTGGGCTTGTTTGGCTTGGTAAGCGTGGCTTGGTGGGTGTGGCAGGGGAAGGATACTGCAAAATCCCCATTCCCTCCTAATCACCTGGGACTCAGGAGGCAGAGAATAGATGGATGCAGGGCTAGTCAGAGGTGGTATTTACCGGTTGTCCAAACTACTCAAAATTTCTGCTACCAGTTCTCCAAACTGGTCAGAACCTGCTGAATACCACCCCTGCCTCAAATGTGTTACATGGAAAGCAGTTTTTTCACCAAATGACTGCAATAATTTCTGACTCAGTTATTTTTCAAGTTAGAAAGGTTTTGTGCACCTCAGGACGAGAATGAATCTTTCCCTGAGCCGACAGCATTTTCATTCAGCTCACCTTTGTGGCCCAGACGATTCCATCAGAGTTAATGGTGAAATCCTGGCCTTGGGGAGCCTCAGGATTTACTTGACCAACTTTTATGGGGACAAGAGATAGATTGGGGTAGACAACCCAATTGAGAAGATCATAATGAGCAGATCCCAGTCCATCTTCTGAGAAGGAGACTTCATCTCCAGCACTGTTGTTAAACTGCACATTGCTCAAATAGGCAAGAATCTGAAAGAAAGGAGACCTTCAGAAATTGGAGTATTTGGGCTAGAGCTACAAAGGAGACATCATAGCTTCTGTCATCACATAAAGGGCATCTTGAGAAGATGGCTTTATAGTTTCAGGCCAGGAACCCGTTAGGACCACTTTGAATCTTGCTCTGTGCTGTGGTTGTCATAGAAACAGAATCACAGTATTGGAAGGGACATTGGAGGTCTTCTAGCCCCTGGACAGACCATCTAGATTTTTAAACAAGTGGCTATCCTGTCTCTTCTTCAATGTCTCCAGCAACAGGGCACCCACAACTTCTAAACGTAAAACATCTCTTAAGAGATTTCCCCTTAGTTGTAGGTGCTTCTCTCCTTGGTCAATTTCCATCTGTTATTAATCAGGAGCTGTTTTCACACAGCAAGCTGAGTAGCACAATTGCAAACTAAAGAAAAGGGCAGGGTCTCAGATGAATTGGTATGGGAGTATGTAGATATTTAATCAGGAACAGAAGAAGTTCATATTGGGAGCTTCCGATCTAAGTATCTGTGGACTGAGTCAAAACCTACATAAATTACCTGCCATGACTGGACATCTGAGATCCTCTTTCCAAGCCTCGTCATAGTTGGTACAACTCTGGATCCATACATTGCATTTAAAGCATGTGCCAGAGCATAAACAGCATTGTAGATGTTGTAACTTTCTCCTGTCATGCTCCTTTCAAAAGTGTAATTGGGCAGATTCTGCAAATTCTCCTTTCCTGTGCATTGTTTTTCTCCCTTTGGAGGGATCTTTCCTGATTTTTGAAACTTGCAGCCAAAGACCAATTCCCACCATAGAGGGAGAAAGACATCTCCTTGGGGGTTCAAGGGGTCTAAAGACAGGAGGAAGTGGCTGAATTCTGAGACATCCCCAGAGTGGTCCCTAAAATGCAAGGCCCCATTCAAAAGCTTTATAAATTGTGGTGTGTCTTCAGATTTATCCAGGCCAAATTTCCAATGGGAAGTTAAGATAAAAACTTTCCTAAATGATACTTTGATGAATTCTTCAAAAACATATACTATCCATATTAAACTGCCAGTAACAACTGAATCTGCAAAAAGAATAAACACTTCTGCTTTAGACCAGGTAAGGACACTGAGCATGAACTTCTTCAGAGTGATTTCAAAATCATTCAATTCCAGCATTAGAGTGAAGGCCAGGCAGACCTCCTTCTCCTGGAGCATTGCTGTCAGAGTTGAGATGAAACATTCTCCCCTTTCATCTTCAGGGGCCAGAAGCCCAACCCAGTTCCACTGGAAATACATGAGCAGCTGGACTAAACCCACATATTGAGGAGATTCCTTGGGATTAATTCGGAAGAAGGAAGGATAAACTCTTCTCTCTCCCTGAGAGAACTCAAAGCCAACACCGAGCTGGAGAAAAAGAGATTCTTTTTTTTGAAAGACAAAATAAAACTTTTATGCTGACTTTATTAGTGACCATTGTGTGGTTGATGGCCCTTCAATCAGGCTGATCCTCTTTAACTGGCAAACTTAATCTTCTTCCCTTCTTAGCCATTTTTATTGGGTGTGAAGAGAAGAGAAGAAACCAACATCCTGATACAGACAATAAATGGCATTAAAATGATCACCACCCTTTAATAAAGAATAAATTAAGATTCACAAATTCATTATGTTTCTCTCCCCCCCCCCCCAAAAAAAAAACTACTTTAAGTTTCATCTTTGGCTTCTCTGTGTGGCTTTGATCTTTGTCTATTCCATACTGTATCCAAGAGAGCTCTCTTACCTGTGGGACCTTAAAGATGCTGAAGATAGTGGCCATCTGCCTTGAGGTTTTTGCACTGAGACCACCAATGACGGACAGCAGAGTGTCCGGGTGGTCACATTTGTAACCTGGAACCACTTGGCCTTGTGAGGAGAGCATGGAGAGGTTGTCTAAGGAAATAAGCATCTCCCACTTGAAATGGCCATAGATGTGGAAGCCAAGGGTGATGTTGGGGAGCAGAAGAAAATCCTTATTGACCTGGGAGATAGCAAACATCAGTGCAAGGAACTGCTGGTAATTACTGATGTTGATTCTGTAGTGAGAAAAACATTAGAGAACATCACAAGGAAAGTTTGTGCATATCTGCAGAATTTGCTTCACTCTTAGGGGGGGACTTTTGGGCTGCAGAAACTCCCAAATTTCATTGGGTTTGGGTTTTTTCAAAGGATTTCCCTTGCCTAAACTTGGATGACTTTGTGAGAAAAGAGACAATTGTTTCCATATAATGAGCTGTTTTATACTCTCTTATCATCCCTGCCATGTTCACTTTTCTGCAGTGTCTGCAATCCTTTCCAGCTGCTCTCCTTTCACTGTAATTATTTAAGGTCTCTCTTGAAGCAGCTTCTTCAGGTTGGGTAAAGATTGGTGAGCAGAAGATTCACCTCATAGATGCACTGAAGGCCATTATTCATGAGCAATGCTGATTCCAACACTGAGAGGGATTTTTGTAACTCCTGAACACTTGAAGAGTGTTGAGCTTCTATTGGAGTTTTCTGCCAGAAGTTACTGGTCAGATTAATATTATAATTTGATTTCCTCACTAGGCAGCACAGCTTCCCTCTCCATTTTTGTTGTTTATCATTTTTCCTGATGAAGAGATTGAGAATTCCAGCCTATTTTAATAGCTTGCTAATTTTTTTGAGAAAAGTACAAAACATGCACTAGATCAGGAAGAAGTATTTCTGAAAAAAGTCCCTGAAATTAAAGCAAAGAGAACAATTATCTCCATGTTTCCCCTCCAGTTGAAACTTACTCACGATGTAAAAGAAGATTCAATGTATTAAAGTCAAAGACAGGAGACTTTACAATGCTTCCAAAACGCAAATTCCCACCGATAATGAGATCACCAGGCCTATAGTAGCTTTCATCTAAGTCAATATAATCCTTGAACACACATTTGGTTTGCAGCCTCTTCACTGTAGTTGGAGCCAGGAGGCAGAAGAGCATCAGAATCAGAAGCAGCATAACTCCTGCCTGTCATTCTTATCACCTTCCCTCCTAGAACAGAAATCAAGGTTTTATGCAGAAACTGATGTGAAGGTTCCTGCAATCTCACTGGAACTTTAGCAGAGCAGACACCACCTGTGCCACCTGGATGTCCCCAGGACAAATTTATATCAACAATGCTATAAATGTTTGGGCCATGACCATAGAGAGTCTCTTCAAACCCTGGAGTGAGCTCCTTGCAAGACAGACTAAAGTGACACGTTCTTCTCCCCAGCTGGTGAACTTAGAGTTATTTTTTAAAGCAATTTTAATCTTGGAAGATCGTTGTGTCTAGAAATCCCCAGGGGATACATGAAGAATGCCTGTTCTTCTGATAATTGCAGGGGAAAGCCATTGTCCCATCCGCTTAGCAACAGCTTCTCTTCATACAGCAGGATGGCAAACATGTTTGTGTCTCTTCTTGCAATTCACAGAGCAGATGGAATCATGGGGAAGCTGTCTAGTTGACCTACACGAAAGTGAACCCTGCACACAACATGCATTTTGGCTTGTGCCCTCATTTGGTCAAATAATTGGAGCACCCATTGGGAATAGTGGCACAAGGCAGAAATGTAATTTGGGGAAGAATCTCAGAATATTAATTGCATTTTTTGGGGGGCAAGTCTTGCAAATTTCTATTGCTGTAGCCTAAGGATAGCAATTGTATTCCCAGTGTCTCTTTTGGTGTTTTGTGGTGCTGCTCCCCAAATTGCCAGTTCTGAAATTTGTTTCTTGAAGATTCATTCACAGGACCAGTTGGAATCGTTCCTACTATACCAGTCTTCCTGCTGCACGACAACCCTGAGCCTCTGGAGGGCATTTCACAGTTGCCTCTGTACCTGAATTCCTACTGCATAGCAGCCTCCATGTCTGGGCTTCTGGATGTCAGACCTGGAAGTCATCTTTTACCTTTGGGATTTCAGGCCTGCCACATTTTCTCCTGTGGGAAAATGGGAGGGGAGATTATGCAGAGTGTGGATGATATATAGCCAAATAACATTATTTCTCAGAAAGTGAAGGTCATTTGGCCCTGCAGCTTCAATGGGGTGACTGGGAAGCATCTCCAGTTTTGGATGGTGCCTGATTGGATCTTGTGATGGACACATAGTTTTGGGTAGTAGCTTGAAATTTCACTTGGGTGGGGAAAAGCTGGATACTTTAATGATTTGCAACAAATGTTCCATAGGTTTGATATATATACTTGTGAGTACGCATTTGAAAAAATTCTGCATCTTTAGCTGTCATGTTTAGACACAAGGAGAGCTTTTTCTCAAACACCATCACTCTGCTAAACAAATAATTCCCTCACCACTGTCAAACCATTCACTAAGACTATATTACTATTACTATTAGTCCTCTCATCGTTCCTATCACCCATCTCCTCCCACTTACAAATGCAGGACTGTAACTTTGTTGCTTATATCCTTATTGTTTATATTCATATTGATTGTGTTCTGTTTGCTTATTTGTACCCTATGACTATCATGAAGTGCTGTACCTTATGATTCCTGATGAATGTATCTTTTCATGTCTTTTGATGTACACTGAGAGCATCTGCACCAAAGACAAATTCCTTGTATGTCCAATCACACTTGGCCAATAAAGAATTCTATCTATCTACAATGTGGAAAGTCAAAGAGAAGCTCAAACTTTTTTCAATGTGGGGAACTATAGAAACATCACAACTCAATCAATCAATCAGAATAGAGCTGGGAGGGAACTTGGAAGTTCTTCAGCAGAAGATCTGAAGGCCCCTATTGTAGCATCCTGGTCTTCCATAACACCTCAGCAGTGCCACAGGCTGATAGCTTCCATGCCACACTGCATTGAGGCAGTAATTGCTGCAAAAGGGGCCCAAACCAAGTACTGAGTACATATGCATGCTTATACTTTTCAGAGGTCTGATATTGTTCTATGTACAATCCTTGTTTTATTGATTGCATGTAATATTCTAATTTTCTGAGATGGTGGATTTGGGGTTTTCATGAGCTGTACGCCATAATCATCACAATTATGACAAATCACGACTTGAACTATCATGCTTTGCATGTAATGAGTCTTATTTCATATATTAGTTTCACCTTTTAAGTTGCATTACTGAAATGAAAGAACTTTTTCATGATATTCTAATTTTTTGAGTTTCACCTGTATATCATGTGCAATAGACATTAATGGCTGCTATTCTTACTATTTTTTGAAATATTATGAAGAAGAAAGGATGTGCAGACAGATGAAAATAAGGAAGGAAAGAAGGAAGAATGGGTGTGAATATGTGGTCTGTCTTGTTCAAATAACTTACAGATAATAGTTAAGGAAGGGCTTAGAAAGTGATTATTTGGGAAGATACATATCTGTGTACTTCAGTGACGTGCAGTCAGGTGAGGCAGGTGAGGCACAGCCTCACCACTCTCATCATGAAAAAAAAAAAGTAAAAGGAAAAAGCTGAGCTAGTTGCTGCCTCACCGTGGATGACTCTGCTTAACCTCACTGGTGCTCTCCCTCCCCAAGTGTAGTGACTTCCTCCCCAGGCCCCCATTCATTTCTCTCTCTTACACACACAGCTGGATAAAACTATATAAAAATCTAGCCCAGCTTCAGTGATTACAAGTTTGAAAAGGCAACCTGGCTCCACCTGCAATCAAACTACACTTGGGGAGGGAGAGCACAAGCGAGCACTGAGGAGACCACAGGAGGAGGCAGGAAGCCAGGCAAAGAGCCATGCTGTAGTACAGACACTTCCCCCCAGCCTCTTTCTTTTGGAAGGCTCGGCGCCCCTCCGGCTTCTCTGCCTCTCCTCTCACCCCAGCCTGCCAGCAGGAGGTGGTGAGTGGCCTTTATTGTGTTCCAGGCATTTCCCACCCAGACAGCAGGCTGCATTTGCAATGGTGGAGGTGTTTGGGAAAGGCAGCAGGGGAATGGGGGGGGGGGATGGCAGAGGAGCTGCTTTCAAGCCACTGGAAAAGATATCCAATCCAACTTTTGTGTGTGGGGGGGTTTGTTTGAGAGTGAGTGAGAGAGGGAAGGGGTAGGAGAGATAGTCCAATCCAACTTGTGTGTGTGTGTGTGTGTGTGTTTGAGAGGGGGAGGAAGGGAGAGAGGGAGGAAGGAGGGGAAGGAGAAGAAAAAGAAAGAAGGAGCAAAGGAGAAAAACAAATGCTGTCGCTTTAAATTGGAACTGAGCATGCCTGGCTGTGGAATTCTGGGAGTTGAAGTCCACAAGTCTAAAAATATTTGAAACCCAGCACTGCGTCAGTGCCTCACCAGTCATAAACCTCACCGCACGTCACTGGTGTACTTGTATATATAGATGGTGATATGTTGTCTAAAGACTAAAATTGTTTGCAGGAAATGTTCTACATATTTGGTATACAGACTTGTGGTTGTTTTCATGGGTTCTTTTAAATATCTGAGTCAGTGGGCTCCAACATGTAAGAGAGGCAATCCAACAACACAGGCCCATAGACCACACACACACACAAACTAGTATTCATTACTCCACTTTTCTCCACTGCTATTACACCACTTACAATTGTTCTTCCAACTACTAGTCCTTGTGAGTCTTACTATTAGAGAAAAATATCTCCTTCTAGCTGCTTTAAATTTGCTTTATTTGTATCCATGAGCACAACCTTCCTTCCTTCCTTCCTTCCTCCTTCCTTCCTCCTTCCTTCCATCCATCCATCCATCCATCCATCCATCCATCCATCCATCCATCCATCCATCCATCCATTCCTCCCTCCCTGACGGAAGCAGCAGAGCAGTGGTCTCCCAGCTCCTTTTATAGCCAGCATTGCTGTGCTGGAGGGATTATGACAACTCACCACAGACAACTCATTACTTTTCTCCACTGCTACTACACCTCCAACTACTAGTCCTTGTGAGTCTTACTATTAGAGAAAATATATATCTTTCTAGCTGCTTTAAGGCTGCTTTATTTGTACCCAGGATCCCTTCCTTCCTCCCTTCCTTCCCTCCCTCCCTCCCTCCTTCCTTCCTTCCCTCCCTCCCTCCCTCCCTCCCTCCTTCCTTCCTTCCTCCCTTCCTCCCTTCCTCCCTTCCTTTCCTCCCTCCCTCCTTCCTTCCTTCCTTCCTTTCTTCCTTCCTCCCTTCCTCCCTTCCTTCCTTCCTTTCCTCCCTCCCACCCTCCCTGATGGAAGCAGCAGCAGCAGAGGTCTCTCAGCTCATTTTATAGCCAAAATTGCTGTCCTGGAGGGTTTGCGACAACTCACCACAGCCATCTTGCCACAGCCAACTTGCCATGGCCATCCCACTGCATCCAAGTTGCTATGGCCAACTTGCCATGGGGCCATGAATTACACTAATATCAAAAAAAAATAGTCAAATAGAATAATTAAAGAAAGGCTAAAATAAAATGTCAATGACAAAAAGTTAAATAACTTCTTAAATTATTTGAAATAGTTACATTAAATTATTGAATTTCCCCGCAGTGAGCTGTCCCACAGTGACAGAATTGGCCGTGGTCAGTTGGCTACAGCAAATTGGCTGAGGAGAGTTGTTCCATTGCCCTCCCTTGCTCTGGCCTGCCCAAGCAGAATCAGCAGCAGAAGAGGTCTCTCAGCCCATTTTATGCCCAACATTGCTGTGCTGAATGGGGAGAGGGGCTTCATGGCCCTGCCTCTGGACCCCTTTCTGGACATGAGTTTGGAGGAGGAGGAGGAGGAGGAGGAGGAGGAGGAGGAGGAGGAGGAGGAGGAGGAGGAGGAGGAGGAGGAGGAGGAGGGTCCTGGCACATCGGGGAAAGAGAGCATGGAGGTGACCAAAACTGGATGCAGTATATTAAACATTTTAATTAAAATGAATAAAATGAAAAAAATCCTCCTTGAAATAATAAACAAATATTCAATACAGTACTTTATTTCCACTAAGGTTCAACTAAAAGACATGAGAAAAAAATGCCTCAATAATTGTTGTTGGCAATAATTATGTCTATAATTAGTCTATTATTATTGTCTATAAATGTATGTAGTGAATAATAATAAGCAGTCATAGTACCTGATAATTATTTATTCACAAGTTCCTCCTTCATGTCATCATTTTTAGAAGTATCATTTTCTATTATCACATTTTAGAAATATTATATTTTTAGAAAGATCAAATTCTATACATGCCTCAAAAATAAATATAAATGTAGCTTGTCTGTGCATTGATTAAAGATTCTTGTTTCTTAACATGTTTTCTTTACAATTAAGACTGGGTCTCAGCAGGATAATGTAACATTTGGGAAAAAAGATGCAAGCCAAGAGACCAGCTCCAGAGGCTAAGATGGAGAAGATCTCCACAGCCACCATGGATTTCCCTTTGGTGCTCAGGTAGGTGGGGAGGAAGGTGATCCAAACACTGCAAAAGATTAGCATGTTAAAAGTAATGAACTTGGCTTCATTAAAACTATCAGGCAATTTCCTTGCTAAAAAAGCCACAGTAAAACTGACAAGGGCCAAAAATCCAAGATAGGCAAGGACAGTGTAAAACATTGAAGCTGAGCCTTCATTACATTCCACGATGATCTCTCCAAACAAGGAGTGGAAGTCCAAGTTAAGAAATGGGGGAGAAGTTGTCAACCAGGTGGCACAGAGAACTGCTTGGACCAGAGGACAGGCTATGACAATGGAGTTGGTCAGTGGTTTTCCTAAGAATTTCCTTGCCTTGTTCCCTGGTTTGGTGGCCATGAAGGCCAGAACCACCATGACAGTTTTTGCCAACACAGAGGAAACTGCAAGGGAAAAGAGAATGGCAAAGGCAGTTTGTCGGAGTACACAAGTGAATTTCCCAGGTCGACCAATGAAGAGGAAGGAGCAGAGGAAGCAGAGCAGGAGGGAGACCAGGAGGAGGTAGGTGAGATTTTGGTTGTTGGCTTTGACGATTGGTGTGACACGATGTTTAAGGAAAATTGCCAGGACTACTGAGGCGATCACACAGAGAGAAAGAGCTAGAGAAACTAAAGTGTATCCCAGGGTCTCTTGATAGGCAAGAAAATGGAGTTTCTTGGCAATGCACTGGTCCTTGTCCTTGTTGGGATATTGGTCTTCTGGGCAGGGGTCACAGTGGGCTGCATCTGAAATCAAGAATTTTTGTTTATGGATTTCAGGGACATCTGCCATGAGCATAATCTCTCCCGTAGGATGTCATGACTGTTTCCTTTGTGCTGTAGCCAACCCAGAATGATAATGATGGAATAACCTAATCTGCAGTTTATGGTGCATCCCACAGGGCAAATCATTCTTCATTCATAATGACTCTGGGTAGGTGTCATGCCCCCATCTAAGCCTGAATCTGTTGGGGAAGACAAGTTGGCAGAGATTGAAGGGGACGGCTTTGTTGGCTTTGGAGAAAAATGGGGAAGCCCAGGGCCTTACAGGATTAGACAGCTTGTAGACAGAGGTGAGATACAAATGAGAGATAGAGCTCAGGCAAGGAGCAAGGATCACCCCCTCCTGATCTGAGAGCACGGAGAGTGGAGAGAACGCAAGAAGAGCACAGACTGAGCATGCTATTTGGGAGAAGAGTGCCCTGCCCATCTTCACAAGGCAGACCTGGGGAATGAGACTTATTGAGACGCTGTGGGGAGGGGCATTTGTTGGGAACGAATGCTGAGTTCCTGAAGTATTAAGTGCTGAAGTTTGAACTTTACAAGAGTCCTTGCCTTCTTTCTGGATTTCTGGACTAATTGACTGGATCCTTTGCTTCCGGAACTCATTGATTTGCCCTGCTGGATTGATTGTTTTGCAGCCTTGTTGTAGACAGCACTGGACTGGACTATTTGCAGACAGAGGCTGCTTGAGGTGTGTGTGTGTGGGGTTGTCATCACTTTGCTCTGGGACTTGCTAGAAACATGGGAGTGTTTGGGTAAATTTGGAGCAATAAAAGGATGGTTTGAACTGCCGGTTGCCTGTGTGATCTCTTAGTTGTGCCTCGGGTCACCCCCATAGGTTTTCCAAGGACCACAATGTCTTCAGCCTGAACTGGCCTAGTTAGCTGGCTAGGGGGAAAAGTAGCACTAGCCCTTAGACTTATATACTACTTCACAATGCTTTACAGCCCCCTCTAAGTGGTTTACAGTGTCAGCATATGGCTCTCAACAACCTGGGTTCTCACCTTACTGACATCAGAAGGATGGAAGGCTGAGTCAACCTTGTGCCTGGTGAGATTCTATCTACCAAACTGTTGGCAGCCAGTGATCAGCGGACATAGCTTGCAGTAATGCACTCTAACCACTGTGCCACCATCATTTCCATCTCTGCAGGCCAACGGCAACTAGGGCAGTGTCGGAGGGGAAGAGGGAATGGCTTTATGCGCACATGCGCTGCTTGCACAAATGCAGCTTGCAAGCTCACTTGCCATTTGCATGGCCCAGTTCCCAATGGACTGTGGCCTGGAACAGGAGTTAGGGACCACTGATTGACAATCACTAGGTACTTCCACCATTACTGTGGCTTTCAGCCTTAGAGAAATAGCCACCAATTCTCCCCCCCCCCAGTTTGTACTGGAACCCCCAGAAAGCTGTCAGATCTATCAGATAGCAAGCCTGCTACTTTGTTTGTGTGGACATAATTAAATGTTCCATTTCTATGTTTTGTAGTTCACATCTGCTCATTCAGACTTTTCTTGATGGGAAGGGTTAGCAGACATATATACATAGATGGATCTTCTCTTTCTCTGGCAGGTCTATCAATTTCCTGGGAAATGAATGGGTCTAAAAGAAAAAGCATATTTAAATATCCTGAAGCAGAAACCAAAATTCTTCTGGAAAAGATTGGAAACTGTTTTTCCCAATCGATTTTACAATAGGTGTCAAACCCAAAGACATCTTTGAATGCCGTCAGGGATCAGGCCTGCAGCCATTTTTTCTTGTTGATATTTGGCCTGCCACACTTTCTAGTATTCTACTATGCATTTTCTGTTGTGGGAAAGTGGGAGGCGGGGTTGTAAGGAGACGCTATGTAGCCATAACAAAATTCTTCCTAGAAAGCCAAGGTCATCCTTTGTCTTTGCACTTCTGCACCTGACTGGAACTGGAAGGGTGGAAGCTGCCAGCATGGCAGTGGGATATTGGACCATGTGATGGACTTGTGGATGTGTGGGCAAGTTCTTGAACTTTAAACTAAGTGGGGAAAACAGGGAAGCTTTCAGATTCGGGTTTTCCCAGAAGTGCCAACATGGTTCTCTTAATAAATTGGAACTTTGAGCAATACTTTGTCTTGGACTCTGATTTACTTTTGGATGCTATTTGGAACCCTGACATTAACCCGAATCTTACATCAGGGTTGCAATAGTGAGGCTGGATGGAGCTGTGGGAATGGAAGGGAGGGGGGGAGGGAAGGCTGGTGGAATATATAGCCAAAATAACATTCTTTCTTCTGGGAACCAAGGACATTCTCACCAGCACCTGGAGGGGTGAGGATGGGAGCAACTTAGATTGGTGAAGGTGACCAGATTGGGGCACGTGACGATTGTGTCTAACGGGGGGAAGAACTTTAGATTTTTGAACTGGGTAGGGAAAACCTGGGAGACTTCAGATTCAGGTTTTCAACCAGCTGTGCCAATATGACATATCTAATAAATCTACACACTGAGGAAGTCTCTGGTCTTGGACTTTTGATTTCATTTCGGATGTTACTTGGAACCCTGACATTAACCCGACTCTGAAGTTCCCCAGGAATGGAATGGAAAGGCTAGTTGGGAATCTGGAATTTTTGCCCTGATACTACACAGCATTGAATTTCTGAGGATTGGGAATGGTCGCCTGTGGCCAAAGGACAGCTTAGATCAATAAATTGAAAGCTTCTGCTGAAAACTTATGGATACTTTTGTTGGAAGAAACGTCCATCTGGGTTCAGTTCCAAGTGGGGAAAAAGACACTGGAAACATGGAAACTGTTTGGAAAGATGGTTTAATGGTGGACAGGATCGTATGCCTTGGAGCTCCTGGGTGAAAAGGGAAGAGATGCTAAGAGTCCCTGGGTTTTATGCCCTCTCTGGGCTTTGAACTTCCTGGGGCACAGGAAGAGTACCCTGATTGGTTGCTGTCAGAGGTCATAGCCTGCATTGTAGGATGTCTGGGCTCTAGGTTTGGTTGAAACTTGATGGGTGGTGCAATGAAGGGCAATGAAATGGCTCTACCTGAAGGGGTAGATCTTTGTTATGTAGAATAGATTGGCTCAGGCTTTAATGGCCCATTGACAAAGGTGTGTGTGTGTGGGGGGGTGAGTTTGTGCCTCCCTTTTAGGGGAAATATTCTGCCCTTTTAATTTTTTCTAAAATAATTCATTTTTCTAGGAGAGGGATAGGTGCTAACTTCCTACACAGTGAAACACGACAATCTTATCAAAATGTCAACAATAACAAAAAATGTTTTGATCTACTATATGGCTTCCTTGATCCTGGAGGATCTACATTTGAATTGTTCTCTACCTGTCTGATTAGAAATGGTCCCTTCTGGGCAAGGGTGACATTGGTAGCAGCAAACCGGCTCCCCCTCTGGAACTCTTCTCCTCTCTCCTGCCTGGCACCTTTTCATGCTACACCTGGCAAAGGGCACCTTCTGAAAGAGAAAAGAGAAAGGCTTGAGGTGACCTAGGAATGAATGTACAGTATAAGACCTGCCACAGCTTGGACTCCTAAACAGAAATGGCCCTTGGCTTCCTTTGTTGCCAACGGAATAGTTTTATTAGAAGTTAAGTGATCAAAGTTGCAGTAGATCAAAGCCAGAATTTTAATTTCTGTGCCAGTTATTCCCAGTTGGCCTCCACCCTGCAGTTCTTCCCCATTGCAGATCTTTCATTGTACAATCAATTTTAAAAGAGATGTTTTTGGAAACAGTCATTCTGTCTGTCGACATTCTTCTCCCAAGATGGAGCTTGTGACTTTGCCTGAATCCCTTGCTCACAACTCGACTGAAGCCCTAGTGGAAGTCTGGGATAGAGCGGCAACTGGGGCCTTGGATCGTGTTGTGCTTTTGCGGCCTCTGACCCCGTGTCGATCCGGGTAGCTCCCTGGTTTACCAAGGAGCTCCAGGAGATGAAACACGGGAAAAGACACCTAGAGAGTAGTTGGAGGGCCAGCCGGTCCAAATCTGATCAAATATTACTAAGAATTCATATTAAATCCTACTTAGTGATGACGGATTTATTAACTTGATGACGGATTTATTAATCTCGAGAGGTGGAGGAAGCGGAGACTCAGGGGTTTTTTAGTTGAATGTTTTTTAAATGTTTTAGTGGGTTCCAGGGTGGGGGGGAGGGTTAGCCCGGCCAAGGGAGGGGTTAGTGCCAGGCGAACAGGTGTGGTCGGGAGGGAAGTGAGCGGAGCTGGGGAGGGGAGGGAGAATACTGTTCCATCGGAGGGTCTTTTTATTTCAACGATCGTAGGGAGGGGTGGGTGCGAGGATAGACGAAGACTCTTTAGTCGGTTGGGAGACCATGGCTGTTGGACACGCCCGGTCATTTGTACCAATCCCCGCACCCTAGGTGGCCAGGAGCTACAGAGCCAGGGCCTGAGGCTGATGTTGTGCAACGCGAGGTCCGTTGCCAATAAGGCCCCCCTCATTAATGACTTGATCTCGGAGGGGGTGCCGGACCTTGCGGGGATAACGGAGACCTGGCTGGGCCACGAGGGGGGTTTACCCCTCGTGGAAATGTGCCCACCAGGATACCGTGCATTTCATCAGCCACAGGCCCTGGGTAGGAGTGGTGGGGTAGCGGTGATTATACGGGAGGATCTGGAGCCGAGAGAGTTCACTGTGCCACAGATATCCGGATGTGAGTCTCTAGACATGAAGTGGGGCCCAGGGAGACAGTTGGGCTTGCTGATTGTATACTTGGCTCCCCGCTATGCATCAGCAGCCCTGCCTGAGCTCCTCGAGATGATTGCAGAGATGGCAGTTGAGACCCCCAAGCTATTGGTTATGGGGGATTTCAACTTGCCGTCGATAGGCGAGTCCGAGGCGGCTCGGGAGTTCATGGCTTCCATGACAGCCATGGACCTGACCCAAATAATTCAGGGCCCCACACACGAGGGAAGCCACACGCTGGACCTTATTTTTGTCTCTGGCCAGTGGAAGAGGGATCTGGGAATAGGGGATTTAGTTATTACACCCCTGTCATGGTCAGATCACTCACTTCTCCGGCTCGACTTCCCAGGCGCCACCCCCCATCGCGGGGAGGTGGAACCAGAAGGTCCTAGATGGTTCCGCCCCAGGCACCTGATGTAACCTGAAAGGTTCCAGATGGAGCTTGGGCCATTTCCTGTAGCCCTGACCCGCTCCCGGATGGAGGACCTGGTGGCCGCGTGGAACAATGCGGCTGTCGGGGCCTTGGACCGGGTTGCTCCTTTATGGCCTCTCCTGCGGCAGCGAGCCACCCCGGCCCCTTGGTTTACCAAGGAGCTAAGGGTGATGAAGCGCCGCAAGAGATGCCTAGAGAGCAAATGGAGATCTTCACACTCCAAATCTGACTGAACACAGGTAAGAGCCTATTTACGGATGTACCTTGTGGCATTAAGAGTAGCCAAGCGTCAATATTGCGCCACTCTTATTGCGTCCGCAGATAACCGCCCTGCCACCCTGTTTCGGGTGACCCGCTCCCTCCTTTCGCAGAGGCCGCGGGAAGCCCCCTTGCAGGGTAGAGCAGAGGAATTTGGGGAATATCTGCAGGACAAAATCGCTCAAATCCGTAGCGAGTGGATCCCCCCCAGTAGTCCAGGGGGGACGTCGGAGGCGAGTCTTGATGGACCATTCTGGGAGGAGTTTGACTCTGTTGCTGCCGATGATATGGACAGGTTGCGTGGGCAACTGCGAGCCACTACATGTTTACTGGACCCGTGTCCCTCCCGGCTTATACTGGCATCCTGGGAGGTTACACGAGGCTGGCTCCAGGAGTTAGTCAACGCTTCTTTGAGAGAGGGGTTCCTGCCGGCCGCCTTGAAAGAGGCAGTGGTGAGGCCCCTACTCAAGAAGCCTTCCCTGGATCCAGCTATGTTAACCAACTATTCTCCTGTTTCCAACCTTTGCTTTTTGGCAAAGGTGGTAGAGAGTGTAGTGGCGCAACAGTTCCCACGCTACTTGGAGGAAATTGATTATCTAGACCTGCGCCAGTCCGGTTTCCGGCCCGGTCACAGCACGGAGACAGGCTTGGTCGTGTTGGTGGATGGTCTCTGGAGGGCCAAGGATGGGGGTTGCTCCTCCATCCTGGTCCTATTAGATCTCTCAGCAGCTTTCGATACCATCGACCATTGTATCCTATTGCATCGTCTGGAGGGGCTGGGGGTGAGGGGCACCATCTTGTGGTGGTTCTCGTCCTACCTCTCTGGCCGGACGCAATGCGTGCTGGCAGGGGAGCAGAGGTCGACCCTGAGGCCACTCACTTGTGGGGTGCCACAGGGGTCGGTCCTCTCGCCTTTCCTGTTCAACACATACATGAAGCCGCTGGGTGAAATCATTCGTGGTTTTGGGGTTGAGTGCCATCTGTACGCTGCCAGCAGTTTGGCAGATCGAATCTCACCATGTTCAAAGTTAACTCAGCCTTCCATCCTTCTGAGGTGGGTAAAACAAGGACCCAGATTGTTGGGGGCAAGATGCTGACTCTGTAAACTGCTTAGAAAGGGCTGTAAAGCACCGTGAAGTGGTATAGAAGTATGATTGCTATGGCAGACTGGCAGTGAGGTGGCAGTTCTGATAGAACACACTTCATTTCCACATTCCCTTTCCATGTTCAGAATGTTTGAAAATGTCTTTTAAAAAGAAATAGTTGTCCCATGAACTGTCCAAGGAACTAAGCACCAAACAGTGATGTGCAGTCAGGGGAGGCAGGGGAGGCGGAGCCTCACCGCTCTCATCATGAAAATATAAAAAAAATTACTCCAGGAAGCCGTGAAAGTGGCTGGGAGAGGCGCGCGGCTTGCTTTAGCCTCCCTGGACATCTCAGCAGCAGCCCCAAGTGTACTGATCTCACCATTTTTTACATCGGGTGAGCCCAGGATCCTTGCAAGGGGAATGGGACGTGTGCAGGAGGCTCCTCAGCTCCAGCCTCAATCAGCGCAGCCGCGGTCCCCTTCATCTTGACTCAGGAAGGAGGGGAATGGGACCACGTGTGCAGGGGAAGGGGATCGCGGCTCTGCTAATCTGAGACTGTGCGCTGAGGAGCCGCCTGCACACGTGGTCCCATTCCCCTTGCAAGGATCCTGGGCTCGCCCGATGCAAAAAATGCCTAGGTACCGTGTTTCCCCGAAAATACAACCTGTCCCGCGCTCACTGACCTAGCGTTATCCCGAAAGCGCCAAGTTACAGGAGCCGGGGGTGGGGGGAGTGCTCACGTTGCTTGCTGCCTTCGGTATACCGCTAGGTTGGGGAGTGGCGTTCTGTCCGGCCAGAGGGGAGAGTTGCCGGGCAGCTGCTCTCTTGTGAACTGGCTCTCGAAGAGCCGGGCACAGCAGCCGCCCGGCAAATCCCCTCTCCAGCCGGGAAAAGCGCCATTCACTGACCTCAGCAGCCGCCCGGCAAATCCCCTCTCCAGCCGGGAAAAGCGCCATTCACTGACCTCAGCAGCCGCCCGGCAAATCCCCTCTCCAGCCGGGAAAAGCGCCATTCACTGACCTAGGGGGTACCAAGCCCTTGCGCAGCTCTCCTAGGCCACTGCCGCTGGCTGGTGCTGCCCGCCGCCGCCCCCCGTCGCCCCGCTCTGCTCCGCGCATAACTTCCAAACTCCAAAACTTTCAGCATCGACCGCTCTAGGAGTGCTCTCTATGGTGGGCCGGCTGCTGGAAGACTCTGTCTGGAAAACTCTCTGTCCGGCAGCCGGCCCACCATAGAGAGCACTCCTAGAGCGGCTGATGCTGGAAGTTTTGGAGTTTGGAAGTTATGCGCGGAGCGGAGCGGGGCGACGGCGGGCAGCACCAGCCAGCGGCGGGCAACACCAGCCAGCGGCGGTGGCCTGGGAGAGCTGCACAAGGGCTTGGTACCCCCTAGGTCAGTGAATGGTGCTTTTCCCGGCTGGAGAGGGGATTTGCTGGGTGGCTGCTGAGGTCAGTGAATGGCGCTTTTCCCGGCTGGAGAGGGGATTTGCCGGGCGGCTGCTGAGGTCAGTGAATGGCGCTTTTCCCGGCTGGAGAGGGGATTTGCCGGGCGGCTGCTGTGCCCGGCTCTTCGGGAGCCAGTTCACAAGAGAGCAGCCACCCGGCAACTCTCCCCTCTGGCCGGACAGAACGCCACTCCCCAACCTAGCGGTATACCGAAGGCGGCAAGCAACGTGAGCGCTCCCCCCACCCCGGCTCCTGCGCGAGCTGCACTGGCTACCTGTGGTTTTTCGGGTGCGTTTCAAGGTCCTGATTACTATCTTTAAAGCGCTCCATGGCTCAGGACCTAGTTACTTGCGGGATCGCATCCTCCCACATACATCCCTGCGGCCAATCCGCTCTCACAGGGAGGGCCTTCTCCAGGTGCCGTCCACTAGGCAATGCCAGCGGGCGGCGCCAAGGAGTAGAGCCTTCTCTGTGATGGGCCCAACCCTCTGGAATGACCTCCCCCCCGACATTAGAACCACCTTGGACGTCCGCTCCTTCCGACAAAAATTGAAGACTCACCTGTTCCGATTAGCTGGCCTGGCATAATTATAAATGTTACAACTATGAACTCCTGGTAGTATACTCTCATCTGGTTATTTTAAGGGTAATGTTTTAATTTCTAATTGTTTTTAGGGCTTTTAGACCCATATTTATTCTTCTGTACAGTACTCTTAATTTTAACCTCCTCCACATACAGTGGGGCAAAAAAGTATTTAGTCAACCACCAATTGTGCAAGTTCTCCCACTTAAAAAGATGAGAGAGGCCTGTAATTGGCATCATAGTTAGACCTCAACTGTGAGAGACAAAATGTAAAAAAAAAGACCAAACAATCACATTGGCTGATTTGGAAATAATTTATTTGCAATTATGCTGGAAAATAAGTATTTGGTCAGTATCAACAGTTCATCTCAATATTTCGTTATATATCCTTTGTTGGCAATGACAGAGGTCAAACGTTTTCTGTAAGTCTTCACAAGGTTGGCACACACTGTTGCTGGTATGTTGGCCCATTCCTCCATGCAGATCTCCTCTAAAGCAGTGATGTTTTGGGGCTGTCGCTGGGCAACACGGACTTTCAACTCCCTCCAAAGGTTTTCTATGGGGTTGAGATCTGGAGACTGGCTAGGCCACTCCAGGACCTTCTTACGAAGCCACTCCTTCATTGCCCGGGCAGTATGTTTGGAATCATTGTCATGTTAAAAGACCCAGCCACGTTTCATCTTCAATGCCCTTGCTTATGGAAGGAGGTTTGCACTCAAAATCTCACAATACATGGCCCCATTCATTCTGTCCTGTACACGGATCAGTCGTCCTAGCCCCTTTGCAGAGAAACAGCCCCAAAGCATGATGTTGCCACCCCCGTGCTTCACAGTAGGTATGGTATTCTTTGGATGCAACTCAGCATTCTCTCTCCTCCAAACACGACGAGTTGTGTTTCTACCAAACAGTTCTATTTTGGTTTCATCTGACCATATGACATTCTACCAATCCTCTTCTGGATCATTCAAATGCTCTCTAGCAAACTTCAGATGGGCCCGGACATGGACTGACTTAAGCAGGGGGACACGTCTGGCACTGCAGGATCTGAGTCCCTGGCGGCGTAGTGTTACTGATGGTAGCCTTTGTTACATTGGTCCCAGCTCTCTGCAGGTCATTCACTAGGTCCCCCCGTGTGATCCTGGGATTTTTGCTCACCGTTCTTGGGATCATTTTGAGCCCACGGGGTGAGATCTTGCGTGGAGCCCCAGATCGAGGGAGATTATCAGTGGTCTTGTATGTCTTCCATTTTCTAATTATTGCTCCCACAATTGATTTGTTCACACCAAGCTGCTTGCCTATTGCAGGTTCAGTCTTCCCAGCCTGGTGCAGGTCTACAATTTTGTTTCTGGTGTCCTTTGACAGCTCTTTGGTCTTCACCATAGTGGAGTTTGGAGTGTGACTGTTTGAGGTTGTGGACAGGTGTCTTTTATACTGATGACAAGTTTGAACGGGTGCCATTGATACAGGTAATGAGTGCAGGACAGAGGAGCCTCCTAAAGAAGAAGGTACAGGTCTGTGAGAGCCAGAAATCTTGCTTGTTTGTAGGTGACCAAATACTTATTTTCCAGCATAATTTGCAAATAAATTATTTCCAAATCAGCCAATGTGATTGTTTGGTCTTTTTTTTTACATTTTGTCTCTCACAGTTGAGGTCTACCTATGATGCCAATTACAGGCCTCTCTCATCTTTTTAAGTGGGAGAACTTGCACAATTGGTGGTTGACTAAATACTTTTTTGCCCCACTGTATATACGTATATTTATAGTTATATTTATATTTGTATTTTATCTGTTATTTGTTGTGTGGACTGTACACCGCCCCGAGTCCCTTTTTGGGAGAGGGGGCGGTTTAGAAATGCGAAGAATAAAAAAATAAAAAAATAAGTCAGACCTCAAATTCAAAGCAGGTTTTTCACCAAATGGCTACCGTGTTTCCTGATTCAATAGACCTGTTTCCAGTTGGTAGAATGTTCTGCATCCCCAGAAGAGAATGATATTTTTTCCTGAATTTACAACATGGATCTATACCTCACCTTTGTGGCCCAGATGATTGCATCAGTATGGATGGTGAATTCGGGACCTGGGGAAGCCCCAGGATCTATTTGGCCAACTTTTATGGGGGCAAATGATTGATTGGGAAAGAAAACCCAGTTGAGAAGATCATAACGAGCAGATCCCAGTCCATTTTCTGAGAAGGAGACCTCATCTCCAGCACCATTGTTGAACTGGACATTCTTCAAATGGTCGAGAATCTGAAAGGAGAGACACCTTCAGAAATTGGAATGATTGGACGAAAATCATAAATGAGAAATCCTAGCTTCTATCATTCTGTGATGGCTATCATCTTAGGATACAAACATACATATTGCTCAGATAAACTTCCATTGTCTGTCTGTCTGTCCGTCCGTCCATCCATCCATCCATCCATCCATCCATCCATCCATCCATCCATCCATCTATCTATCTATCTATCTATCTATCTATCTATCTATCTATCTATCATCTACCGTATCTATCATCTGTATATAGAAGTTCATGAGAGCAATCAGGAGTAACAGCAGTAAATATTTGACTCCCTCCCCAAGGAGTTTGAAATAATGTCTTTTATCATTGGGCCCTTGTATGATGGCTTTATCAACACTTTTTACTGAAAAATGCCTACATTTGAAAAGTTTAATGCCACATGATTTTGCTCATAATAATTGGATATATACATTTTTAAATGTTCCTTTGTGTATCTTTTGGACATTTAGTTTACTGCTCTTTTCTCTTCTCTTCTCTACCCCTTTTTAACGCAACATACTTAATTCATATTATTGTTATTATGAATTCCCTTTTTAATCTGTTCGGGGATGCATGAATGGGGTGATACCACATAGATGTGGAATCTGTAATTCTAGGGTCTATGTACTGTCCACAAGAAGCTTTCTCTCTCAGTATCTGTGAACTGAATAAAAAGGAATTACCTGCCATGACTGGACAGTTGAGATCTTCTTCCCAAGCCTCATCAAGTTTGTTTGTGCTCCTGATCCATGCATTATATGTAATGCATGTGCCACAGCATAAATGGCATTGTAGATATTATAAGTTTCACCTGTCATGCTTTTTTCAAATGTATGTGTTGGGAGATTCTGCAATTTCTCCTTTCCTGTACATTCTTTTCTTCCCTTTTGAGGAATTTTGCCCAATTTCTGGAATTCACAGTTGAATGTAATTTCCCAAAATAGCAGGAGAAAGATGTCTCCTTTGGGGTTCAAAGGATCTAAAGAAAGGAGAAAATGGCTGAATTCTGAGACATCCCCAGCATGGTCCCTAAAATGCAAAGTCCCATGGAAGCGCTTCATGATTCCTTGAGATCCCATCACACTAAGTTCCCAATGGGAAGTTAGGATCCAAACATTCTGAAATGATGTCTTTGTCCGTTGTTCATAAACCATCAGACCCGCCATTATATTTGCAGTAGTAGTGGAGTCTCCAAACAGAATAATCACTTTAGCTTTAAACCATTTTTTCAAAATCCGTTGCAATTTCACAACTGTAATTGCACGCTTATCAAAATTGAGCATTTCAGTGAAGGCCAGGCAGATCTCCTTTTCCTGGAGCATTGGTGTCAGAGTTGAAATGAAACGTTCTCCCCTGTCATCTTCAGGGGCCAGAAGCCCAACCCAGTTCCACTGGAAATGCAGGAGCAGCTGGACTAAACCCACATATTGAGAAATTACTTTGGGGTTAATCCGGAAGAAGGAAGAATAAACTCTTCTCTCTCCCTGAGAGAAGTCAAAGCCAACACCAAGCTGGAGAAATGATATCCTTATTTCAAAAACAATGTAAAGTTTTTTGGTGACTTTAGAGGTCCCTATTCTGTGGTTCTTGCCTCACTTTGAGTATCAACTTTAAGCTCCTTCTCTTCTTAAGAAGAGCCACCAGTCACATTTCTGATTGTGACATATCAGAAGTCCCCGAAACCAGCTATCAATTTGATAGAGAGAATAAGCTGCATTTAAAGAGAACTAAACTTTGAAGAAGAAGCTAGGAATGGATTCCTCTTGCCAAGCACAGCTTTTCAGATTTAGCTCATTATCAATAGCAATAGCACTTAGACTTATATACTGCTTCATAGTGCTTTTACATCCCTCTCTAGGTGGTTTACAGAGTCAACATATTGCCCCCAACAATCTGGCTCCTCATTTTACCCACCTCGGAAGGATGAAAGGCTGAGTCAACCTTGAGCCGGTGAGATTTGAATTGCTAAACTACAGCTAGCAGTCCGCTGAAGTAGCCTTCAGTGCTGGACTCTAACCACTGCACCACCTCGGTTATCTATCACTTATAAAAGGACATCTTAACACCTAAAATATAAGAATGAATTAAACTATAGCATGGACTCTCTAAATCACACACTCACAAGAGCTCCTTTTGTTTCTATGTTTACTCTGTGATTTGTCTACACTACAGGGCATTACCTGTAGGACCTTAAAGATGTTGAAGATGGGGGCAATCTGCCTTGAGGATTTTGGGTTGTGACCTCCAACGACAGAGAGGAGAGTGTCCTGCCTGTCACATTTATAACCTGGAACCATTTGGCCTCGTGTGCAGAGCAGGAAGAGGCTGATTAATGAAATCTTCCTCTCAATCTGGCAATTGTCATAGATGCTGAACCCAAGTGTGATGTTGGGGAGGAGAACCAGATCCTTGTTGATCTCTGTGACTGCAAACACCATGGCCAGGAACAGCTGGTAGTTCTTTGGTATGAGTCTATAGTGAGAAAAATATTGGGGAATGTTACAGGAAAGCTTGTCTGTGCTGGGGGAGTCACATCTAGGGCGGTGCTCATCTTTGTTTCTTAGCCAAAAGAGCCAGCATTGTCTAAATACATTTCCTTTGCCATGTGGCCATCATGACTATAAGCCCAGGCACACAGAACAAATGCACAGTTGCAGTATATGTGGTACCTTGCTCAACTGTGAGAGGGATCTTGGAGTCCTAGTGGACAACCATTTAAATAGGGGCCAGAAGTGTGAAGCAGCTGCCAAAAAAGCCAACACAGTTCTAGGCTGCATCAACAGAGGGATAGAATCAAGATCACGTGAAGGGTTAATATCACTTTATAAGGTCTTGGTATGGCCATACTTGGAATACTGCATTCAGTTTTGGTCACCACAATGTAAAAAAGATGTGGAGACTCTAGAAAGAGAGCGAAGAAGAGCAACAAAGATAATTAGGGCAATTGGAGGCTGAAACATATGAAGAATGGTTGCAGGAACTGGGTATGTCTAGTTTAATGAGAAGGACTAGGGGAGACATGATAGCAGTGTCCCAATATCTCAGGGGTTTCCCAAAGAAGAGGGAGTCAAACTCTTCTCCAAAGCACCTGAGGGTAGAACAAGAGGCAATGGATGGAAGCTAATCAAGGAGAGAAGGAACTTACAGTAGAACTAAGGAGAAATTTCTTGACCATGAGAACAATTAATCAGTGGAATAACTTGCCTCCAGAAGTTGTGAACACTCCAATGCTGGATGTTTTTAAGAAGATGTTGGATATCCATTTGTCTGAAAAGGTGAAGGGTTTCCTGCCTAAGCAGGGGGTTAGACTAGAAGACCTTCAAGGTCCTTTCCAACTCTGTTGTTCTATTCCATTCTATTCCATTCTATTCCATTCTATTCTATTCTATTCCATTCTATTCCATTCCATTCCATTCCAACATTGTTATTTTCCCATTGAAGTGGTATCTACTCACATTTGCATGCTTTCAAACTTCAAGGTTGGGAGGAGCTGGAGCAAGTAACATGAGTTCACCCCCTCATGCAGTGTTTGGGTCTTGAACCCGGGCTGTCAGCTTTCCAGCAGACAAGCTCAGTATCTTTAACTGCTGATCCCTCTCCATATCTCATACCATTTTCTATCTCTCTATCATACTTCCCTTCTTCCCTTTGCTCCAGTGGCTGCAATCCTTCCCAATTGCTCCTTTAGCACCCAAATTAATTTCAGTCCCTCTTGAAGCACCTTGTTCAGATCTTGCTGGCTCCAGTGAGGGTCACAGCATAGATTTCCTGAAAGGCCCTATTCATGAGCAGAGCTGATTCCAAAACTGAGTCTTTGTTACAGTATTCCACACTGGAAAAGGATTGAACTTTTATTTCATTTTTATACCATGAATAACAGAATGACAAATTTGGAAGGGAATTGGAGGTCTTCTAGTCCAATCCCCTGCCTAGGCAGGAAACCCTTCACCTCTTCAGACAAATGGTTTTCCAAGTTCTTCTTTAAAGACTTCCAGTGTTGGGGCATTCACAACTTCTGGAGGCAAGCTGTTCCACTGACTAATTGTTCTCACTGTCAGGAAATTTCTCCTCAGTTCTAGGTTGCTTCTCTCCTTGATTGTTTCCACCCATTGCTTCTTGTCCTGCCTTCAGATGCCTTGGAGAATAGCTTGACTCCCTCTTCTTTGTGGCAACCCCTGAGATATGGGAAGAATGCTAGCATGTCTCCCCTAGTCCTTCTTTTAATTAAACTAGACATACCCAGTTCCTGCAACCGTTCTCCATATGTTTTAGCCTCCAATTGTCCTGCCTTCAGGGGCTTTGGAAAATAGGTTGACCCTCTCTTCTTTGTGACAGCCCCATAGACCACTAGGCCTTTTTATTAAAACATATCCAGTTCTTGTAACTGTGCTTCATGTTTTATTCTTTCTTTCTTTTTTTAAAAAAGATTTTTTTTTATTTTAAACAAGCAAAAACATACATATAACATAAAAAATATCATCAATTACATAACTATTTAGCATGTTGTTTGGTCGCAAACATTTGTGCATCACTGCTTTCAGTTGCATATAAAATCAGTAGTTTTCAACCCAATATACATTAGTACATTGATTATCATTGTAAATCATATATTCAGTTTACTCTTATAATTTCTTCCTTTTAAACATGTATTCTAAATGAATTCATATGTATGCTAACTATCTGTTACATCATTGCAAATCTATTTAATAATAACATATCTTTATGGTATCATTATCTTATTCTGGTATTTCTTGCAGTATATAAAAAAAAGGTTCACCAACATTTTATATTTGTGTATCATTACTTTCAGTTAAATGTAAAATCATAAAGTATCTATCAAATGTATAGAAAAACATCTTTATCATTGTATCTCATATTCAAACTACAATTATTATTTCTTCATTTTAAACACAATATTCTAAATATTCAATTCATATATATATGAATATTCCATTACTTCTATAAATCTATAGAATCTATATATTCAATTCATACACACACACACACACACACACACCAATATTCCATTACATTGTTATAAATCTATAAAATCTATATAGAAGTAATATGTCTTTATAGTAGCTCCTATCACATTCTATTATTACAATTCAAAATTATGGTAATTGTATCCATTGATAAAATAAGTCCCAAATCTTATAAAATTGTTCATCTGACTCATTTCAGCACATTCCCTTGTTTTTTGAATAACTTCCTCCTGTGTTGGTATTTTCTCATTTTTCCAAGTTTTTGCAAATACAATTCTGGCTGCCATTAAAATATTTATGATCAAATATTTCAAGTCTTTATTGTATGTATCTGGTATAATACCCAATAAAAGAGTCTTTGGTTTAAAGTCTATGCGTTTCTGTGTCATTTTCTCCAAACACATGTGGATTTTAGTCCAATACCTTTTAGCTTCTATGCAAGTCCACCACATGTGGTAGTATGATCCCGGTGTCTGATGACATTTCCAACACTTACTTCCAGTGTTGGGGCATTCACAACTTTGGAAGTCTTTAAGAAGATGTTGGATAGCCATTTGTCTGAAACAGTATAGCGTTTCCTGCCTAGGCAGGGGGTTGGACTAGAAGACCTCCAAGGTCCCTTCCAACTGTGCTACTGTATTGTACTGCATTGTATTGTACTTTTCCAATTTGTTCTTGGACATTCTTGCTATTCTCATTGGGGGTAGATGCCACCTGTAAAACATCTTATACAAATTTTCCTTATAAGCTGTTGACATCGTCATTTTATAATTTTGGGACCACAATTTCTCCCAATATTTTATTCTTTCTGACATCCAAATTAATGCTATAAGTTAACTTCTTCACAGGTCAGCCCAGTTTCTAAAATGTTGCCCTCCTGATTTTTAACTGGTTTATCTTCCTGATAAAATGTTCCAGAAAGATTGAGACTTCTAGCTCAATTTATGAGTTTGGCTCTTTATTAAGAAAAGCACAAAGACTTGAACTACACTACGGCATAGCAAACATCACTAGAATAAGCATTTCCTAAAAGGTTCCCTGCCTCTAAAGAAAACCAAGCAGTCACATTCATCTTACTACGCCCCAAGGTGAAACTTACAAAAGTGGGACAGGAAGCTTGAATGGGTATCTTTGAAAGTCAGGAATTTTGGAGGAAATTGGGGTTCGCAGGGGCAAACTTCCACCAATAATAAGATCACCAGGCTTGTAGTAGTCTTGCTGAGGATGAAAATGATTTCTCAATGCACACACAGTTTGAATCCTTTTAGTAGACATTGGAGGCAGGAGCCAAAAGAGCAGCAGGAGGAGAAGTAGACCAGTCATTCTTGTCACCTTCCTTCCAAGATCAGGAATCAAGGTGAATTGCAGGAAGCACTTGATATCTCACCAGAGTTTTAGCACAACAGAGACTAGCTGGAAGGCAGAGTAATTGTATATTAACGGTGCTTCCTCTTACCTGCATTTGGACTAAACCAAAGAGGTAACTAAGAACAGGAGAGTCTCACCAATTCCAAGAATTAGTGTGTGAAGTTCTCAGAAGATGACCTAATTAATTTATGAGCCTCGAGACAAAGTTCAAAAGAGATCCAATCATTTATTAGGATCAACATTCTGGCGTGGACTTTACCTCTGTATCCCCCTCCCTTCTGTCCTGCGTCATAACTCATATTCTCCAACTAGGCTGTAGACATGAGATCCGACTCCAGCCGAAGGCATGCATGGAATTTCCCCTTCCATGCCAGCCTGATAATAGTCATGGCAACGCTTTAGAAGTTGACATAGTGCTTTGCAAAGCAAGGTAAGGTAACATGGCCTGCCCCCACCAGGAGAAATCAGAACATGTTTTTTAAATGCAGATTTCATCTTTGAAAACTTGTGTGGGTTTAGACCCACAAGGGATTCATTAAGAATTGCTGTTCTTCTGATAATTGTAAGGCAAAGCAAAAAAAAACCAAGGCAACAAATTACAAAGGTCCCTCCTCTTGGAGGGAAGTTCAGAGGAAATCCCAAAGAACTGGGTTTTTTTAGTGTAAGTTTGGGATTACATGCAAAAGTATGGTGAGGATTTCCCATTGGAAGTTTCCAAAGTGAGAAGTGTTACTATGGCTTTGGAAGGCAAAGCAGCTGCCTGGATGGTAACTCTGCATAATGATGATTCCCCCCTGCTGAGAGATTACAGGGGGTTTATGACAGCCTTGAAGAAATGCTTTGATGATCCCCTCCTAAATCAAAAGGCAAGAAGCAGGAGAAGCCCCTTAACCCAGGAGGGGAGGCCTGTGGCTGAGTACACACAGGAGTTTCATGAGCTGCCTGTGCATATGCAGGGGTGGTCCGAGGAGGCACCAAGAGCAAGAAAGGAGGGGCATCGGGAGCCCAACTGCTATGCTAGACATGGCCCAAAACTGACCCCGGCTGGTGGGAAGGAACCTGGCTGGCAACTAGGGAGATGCTGTGAAACTGCCCTGGAAGGCGTGGAAGGTGCCGATGTCCTTCCTACCGACCAGGAGGAGAAGGAACCCTCCTTTTCGGTGGGAGAAAGTGAAACTGACTCAGATGATGACCACTTGGTAAGTCCCCAATTGGGCCCCATGACCATTCCAGTAGAATTAAAAGTACCCTCAACTGGAGTCCAGGGGAAGATGCTCGCCCTTTTAGACTCTGGATGCACCCGATGTGCAATCAGCCCAAAGGTGGTGGAAAAATGGGTTTAAGACTGAGAACTATGAAAGTACCCATTGCCTTTTGCCAGCTGGATGGGACAATTGCTGGGTGGGGTGACCCATTTTGTAACCAAACCAGTGGAGATGTGGATGGGGGACCACCAAGAAACCCTGAGTTTCATCGTGGTGCCAGGGATGGAACGGCCCCTCATACTGGGATTACCTTGGCTACAGAAATGGAACCCTCACATGAATTGGCAGAAAGGGTGGCTACGCATTCGTTCAGCTAAGCCAACAGAGGGGGAGGGAAAGACTTCCCACCTAGCCAGAGCTGCAACAGACTTGGCAATTGTCGCACATGAGAAAATTGTGGGAGAGGGAAAAAGTCCCCAAAGAATATTGGGACCTCAGAGAGGTTTTCAGCAAAAGGGCTTCCGACAAACTACCTCCTCACTGCACCACTGATTGCAGCATTGAGATTCCCCTAGGGGAAAAACTCCCTAAGCCTCAGATTTACGTGAATGGAGGAATTACAAAATTTCATTGACAAAAATTCAAAAAGGGGGTTCAGACCACGGGTGGCTGCACCCGTTGTATTCAGAGAGAGAAAATATGGCTTCTTTCGTCCATGTGTCAATTATAAGAACCTGAACACCATTTGGGTGGAAAACGTGTACCAAATGCCCCTCATGAAGGACATGTTAGCCCATTTGGGCAAAGGGAAAAGTTTCACGAAGTTAGACCTAAGAGAAGCCTACTACAGAGTCAGAAAAAAAGAGGGAGATGAGTGGAAAACTGCCTTCAACTGCCCTTTGGGATGTTTCCAGTTTAGAGTACTCCTGTTTGGACTTCAGGGGGTGCCAGCGTCTTCATGCAATTAATAAATGAGGTGTTGCATGAACATCTGTACAAGGGGTGTTGGTTTACCTTGATGACATCCTTATCGATGGATTTTATTGTTGCACTACCAGAAAGTCTTGGAAATACTGTCATTTGGGTGATTACAGATCTGTTCTCCAAACAGGTCCACTTTGTACCTTGTTCCAAGATCCCATCAGCAAAGTTGTTGGCTAAATTGTTTATTTTACATGTGTATAGGCTACATGGAGTTCCTGAACACATTTTTTCAGGCGGGGGGGGGGTCCAATTCACCTCCCTCTTTTGGAAAGAGTTCCTGAAAATAATAGGGTCCACCCAGGGACTAAGCTCCGCCCACCATCTGCAGACTAATGGGGCTTGTGAAAGGGCCAACTCAGTTTTGGAGAAGTACCTTAGGTGTTATGTCAATTATCAACAAGATAATTGGGCTGACCTTTTGCCACATGCAGAGGTGGCATACAATAATTCAGTACATAGCAGTACTGGAATGGCCCCTTTTAAAGTTGTGTTTGTGAAGGAAGGAGAGACCCCCCCCCTTGAATTAATGAGGTGTGAATCGTCGGCCTTCCAAGCAGCATATTTCCAGATAAGCAGAAAAATAAAACCCGAGAACATATTCTAATGAACAACTTTTAATATAAAATAAAATAATACAAATCTTACTATCTAAATCTTACATTTTGGCAAGAGCTGTGTTGCCCACCTCCTTCGGCAGGCAAACGGAAGATCAGAAAGAAAGTAAAGAATGTGTGATGTATTATGAGACATGCGCATTAATCATTGTCAGATAAGAAACAATTCTTTCTACTGTATAACTCAGAATATAAGCTCAAGTTGACAAACAAATTAACACAGTGACAGTGTTTGCCCAGGATTTTGTGCCCATTCCTGAATTGCCTCAAGAGAAGCTGCAGATTTTGTCCTTGTCCGAGTGGAGTGATCAACTTCAACAGTTTTGGCCAATGACCTGCAAGGCCTTAGATGTGGCTCACCAAGAACACAAAACAATAAGCTGACAAAAAAGGGCCAAGAGAGTATCCCCAGATTGGGGATAGGGTATTTTTGTCCACTAAGTTTCTGCAAACCACCCAGACATCGAAGAAATTGAGTCCGAAATATGTAGATCCATTTCCCATTGTCAAGATTATAAATCCTGTATCAGTGAAATTGGAATTGCCAAAAGCCCTTAGGAGAGTTTATCCTGTGTTTCGTGTAAACTTACTGAAACCGGAACACACTTCTGCCATGCACCCACCCAAACCGTCATTCCCTGTTCCCTTCCTTATCGAAAGAGAGCAACATTTTGAAGTTAAAGAAATCTTAGATTCCAGGAAACATCGGGGACGCATCCAGTATTTGGTGTCCTGGAAATATTTTCCCCCTTCCCAGGCTGAATGAGTGAACAAATCTGATGTTAGGGCTCCCAGACTCTTAAGGAAATTCTATACCAAGTATCCTGATAAGTCTTAAATTTGATGTATATTATTGGTTGTTATTGTTGTTTTTGTTTTGTTTTGTTTCCCCAGGGGTGATGTCCTTTCTGAAGGAGGGCTGGATGTCAGCCTCTGCTTCGCTTGCTTGCTATCGGCTGCCATAGAAACTGGGAGGGTGGGGGCTAATGGTATTTGGGAAGAGAATCTTATGGTACTGGAGGAGTTATGTAGAAGGGAGTTTTATTCTCACCATCTTCTGTGCATGCTGATGGCCTGTGTTTGGACTTAGTCAAGACCAACTGCCTCGCATACCAACTTGATGAGGCTTTTTGAAGATGCCCCCCACCTGACACCTTAGGGGGTTGCAGATTGGACATTGGGTTGGGGTAACCAGGGGGGAAGGGTGCTGGGTAATCATTCGATATATACTTTTTCGGATCTTTTTGGCTCAGATCCTGCTTTTCTTTCGCTGCTATCTTTTCGTAACCAGTAAAAGTATTTTTAATTCCATGAACAATGGAGTTGAGAGTTTTCTTTCTTAGTTATTGATGGAGGCAAGCCTGACAAGTCACCTCCCACATTTGCTGGCTTTTTTGGCGGACAGAGCCCTTTACTTACTCCAGCCCACCTGGCCCCAGTCCCTCTTCATCTACAGCAACTTTATGTGGGGGAAGACAAAAAGAATGGGGAAGGCACCCTAATTCCAGAAGGCAGTAGAGAAAGAGGAGATCAGTGTGGTAGGAAGCATCTTCTGGGACATGTTTTGGTCCGGGAACTGTTGAGAAGCACATGGCTAATTGTCCCTCATAGTAAATCTTCAATTGTTCAGGCAATTGTCCCACAGTGAATTGCCCAGGGAGAGGCATTGGGGGAGGGGCAGATGGGAAGGGGCAGCAGGGATGGGAGACTGTGGTTGGGCAGCCAGGGAAAGGTTTCATTGGGTGGGTGGCATGGTGAGGGTTAGGGTTAGGGTTGCAGGAAATTGCACTAGATTCTATATTGACAATATTCACAGGTCTATAAAGCATAGGAAAACGGATGTCATTCCGTTTAAGTGTTGGGACAGTTTTGATTAGCAAAAACTTCCAACATGATTTTCGTAGGAGCCACCTCACTCAGCTGTGGTCACATGGAATATGGTGGCTGCTTTTGTAATTGCACCATGGCCGTGTGACAAAGTGATTCATTCTGCTTCCCTCTTGCTCTTTGTGCATCGTTGCAGAAAACTCTGGAGCTCCGAAGGGAGGAGCCACTGTTGCAATGATACAGACATGCGGTCTTGATGCTCTGAGACCGCAGCCGATACTTTTGCTGCTGGGTGGTCCAATCGGACCTAAACCATCCTTTCGGGACAGTGAACAGGAAGAACACGTCTTGCTGACCTCAGGGACATCGCAAAGTCCCTGATCGATGCAAGATAAGTTCTTCAAGCCAGTGACAAAAAATCCAGCCAAGGCTGACAAAGTCGGGGCGGCTCCAAAACGGAGGGTTACCGAAAGAGAAAGTGTTTCCAACTGGTGAGGAACTTTTACCGTTTTAAAAAGAGACTCCTATTAAAAAATTTAATAATTAGTTTAAATTGAAAAACAGAACAAATAAGCAGCGGCATTAAATTTGGAATGGTTTTGAACAGGGGGTTATCTTACTTTTTAAATGCTATCTTCACGGATGGGATTTATACAAGCCTTTTAAAGCAAATGGATTAAGTTTTCTTCTTCTATTTTTTTCTTTTATTATTCTCTGTAACCTATGAACTAAAATTTCCCTCTTTCATTATTGTGGGTGTTCTCCCAACTCATTTTAGAATCGGACTTTTTTTTTAAACTTGAAATACAAAAAAGATACAAAACGAAACAAAGAAAATTGCAACAATAACACTGCTACTGGGAGGCTGGAAGGTTTCTGTATTGGAAACAAAACATTCTTTTTTCTCTCACTGATTATTCTGGGTTAGCACTACAAGGTCTCACTGCTTGGTTATAGAGAGTGATAAGAAGGAGAGCACACAGATGTCCTTCCCCAGGACTCCATCTGCCCTGTGAATTACAAGAAGAGACACAAACATGTTTTCCATTCTGCTGTATGAAGAGAAGCTGTTGCTAAGGGGATGGGACAATGGCTATCAGAAGAGCAATAATTCTTCATGTATCCCCTGTGGATTTCTACACACAAAGATCTTCCAGGATAAAACCTGCTTTAAAAATATCTCTGAGTTAGCCAGCTGGGGGGACAGAACCTTGGCCTCTCTTGCAAAGAGCTCACTCCTGGGTTGGAAGAGACTCACATGCCTTTGTTTCCTTTATGGTCACAGCCAAAGTACAGGTAAGAGGAAGCATGGTTGCTATAAATCTATGTTGGGGCCATCCAGGTGGCACAGGTGGTGTCTGATCAGCTAAAGTTCCAGTGAGATTTCAGGAGAAACCTTCAAATCAGTTTCTGCATAAACCTTCATTTCTCTTCTAGGAGGGAAGGAGACATGAAAGACTGGGCAGGAGTCATGCTACTGTTCTGGCTGATGTTCTTCTGGCTCCTGGCTCCAACTACAGCGAAGAGGCTGCAAACCATATGTGTGTTGAAGGATTATATGAACATAGATGAAAACAACTATAGGCCTGGTGATCTCATTATTGGTGGGAATTTGCCTTTGGGGATAAATTTCAAGACTCCTGTCCCAGACTTTAATACATTGATGCTTCGTTTAGAGAGTCTGTAAGTTTCAGCTGGAAACTTTTTGCTTTAAACTCAGTGACTCCTTTCAGAAATACTTCTAGTGTTTTGTACTGTCCAGTTTAGTGCATATTTTGAGCTTTTCTGAATAAAACAGCAAGCTTTTAAAATGGGCTGGAATTCTCAATCTCTTCATCAGGAAGATGATAAACAAAACAAAAATGGAGATGGAAGCTGTGCTGGCCTAATGAAGAAGTCAAATTATAATATTCATCTGATTAATAACCTCTGGTAGAAAATTCAAATAAAAGCTCAACATTATTGAAGTGTTCAGGGGTGGAAAAAAAGTCCCTCCCAGTTTGGGAATCAGCATGGTTCTTACATAATGTCCTTCAGTGCGTCTATGAGGTGACCCCCACTGTAGTCCTGTGCTCAGCAATCTTTACCCCACCTGAAGAAGCTTCTCCAAGAGAGACCTTAAACAATTACGGTGAAAGGGGAGCAGTTGGAAAGGATCGCAGCCACTGCAGCAAAGTGAATATAGCAAGGATGATAGAGAGTATGAAAGAGGCTATGATGTCTATAGAAAGGCTTGTCTCCTGTCTCAGAAAGTCATCCAAGTTTAGCCAAGGGAAGTCCTTTGAAAGAAAAACCCAATCCAATAAAATTAGGGAGTTTCTGCCATCAAAAGTCTGCCAAAGTCTGCAAAGCCAATTCTATAGACATGCACAAGCTTTCCTGTAATGTTTGCCAATGTTTTTCTCACCACAGATTCATCCCCATTAACTACCAGCAGTTCCTTGCATTGATGATTGCTGTCTCCCAGGTCAATAAGGATTTTCTTCTCCTCCCCAACATCACCCTTGGCTTCCACATCTATGGCCATTACGAGAGGGAGATTAATATTTCCTTAGACAGCCTCTCCATGCTCTCCTCGCGAACACAAATGGTTCCAGGTTACAAATGTGACCACCCGGACACTCTGCTGTCCATCATTGGTGGTCTCAGTGCCAAGTCCTCAAGGCTGATGGCCTCCATCTTCAGCATCTTTAAGGTCCCACAGGTAAGAGAGCTCTCTTGCATACAGGACGGAATAGACAGAGATCAAAATACACACAGAAGCCAAAGATGAAGCAAAAAATAGGTTTTTTTGGGGTTAGCATATAATGAGCTTGTCATTCTTTATCTCAGAAATAATTCTTTATGTAAATGATGGGTAGCTATCATTTTACTGTCATCTATTCTCTGTATCAGTTTGTTTGTTTCTTCTCCAGTCTTCTGACATACCACAACTAATAAAAATGGCTAAGAAGGGAATAAGATTGAGTTTGCCAGCCAAAGTGAGTCAGCCTGATTGCGAGGGCCATCAATATCAATAGTCATTACTAAAGTCAGCATAAAACTTTTACTTTCTCTTTGAAAAAAGAATCTCTTTTTCTCCAGCTGGGTGTTGGCTTTGAGTTCTCTCAGGGAGAGAAAAGAGTTTATCCTTCCTTCTTCCGGATTAATCCCAAGGAATCTCCTCAGTATGTGGGCTTAGTCCAGCTGCTCCTGTATTTCCAGTGGAACTGGGTTGGGCTTGTGGTCCCTAAAGATGACAGGGGAGAACGTTTCATCTCAACTCTGACGCCAATACTCCAGGAGAAGGAGATCTGCCTGGCCTTGACCCTGATGCTGGAATTGGATGATGTTGACAAACGTCTGGAAAAGTTTGTTCTCAATTTCCTTCCCTGCTTTAAAACAGAAGTGTTTATTCTCCTTGCAGACTCAACTGTTACTAGCACTTTAATAGTGGCGGTACATGCTTTTGAAAAATACAAAAAAGTATCATTTAAGAAAGTTTATATCTCCACTTCCCATTGGAAACTTGGTATGCAAGAATCTGAAGGAATATTGAAATACATAAAATATTTCCATGGGGTCTTGCATTTTAGGGACCACTCGGAGGATGTCTCAGAATTCAGCCACTTCCTCCTGTCTTTAGACCCATTGAACCCCCAAGGAGACGTCTTTCTCCCTCTATGGTGGGAAAAAGTCTTTGGCTGCAAGATCCATAAATCAGGAAAGATCCCTCCAAAGGGGGGAAAACAATGTACAGGAACGGAGAATCTGCAGAATCTGCCCAATTACAGTTTTGAAACAAAAATGACAGGTGAAAGCTACAACATCTACAATGCTGTTTACGCTCTGGCACATGCTTTACATACAATGTATGGATCCAGAGTTCGACCCAACATGATGAGGCTTGGAAAGAGGATCTCAAATGTCCAGTCATGGCAGGTAAGTTCTGTGGCTTTTGACTTAGATCAGAAGTTCCACGTATGAATTTCTTCAGATTAGTTTAGTGTACTTTATTTTAAATTCTACAATTAAATTAAAAGCTATCTTCAGTATACACACATCCTTCATATACTATAGAATTGAATTGAAAACTCCTGGAATTGCATTAATATTTCAGTATACAGTAGAATTCAATATTGCTACGGCACTGAGATAAAAGCTATTATTCAGACTATTTGTCCTTGTTTTTATTGTCCTGTAATAGTTCAAAAAATGAGTACCCAGGATGAGATGCATCTTTAAGAATGTTTTGAACTTCCTTAAGGCAGCGGGAGCTGTAGAGCTCTTCCAAAGAGGAGAGAGGGCAACCAATGAACCTCTCGGTAATTGTGTTAACACTCATATAAAACCAGTTACTGATTAAATGTATGCCTGCTCCCGTACCAATTCATCTGAGACCCTGTCCTTTTTTTTAGTTTAGCATTTGTTGGGCTACTCAGCTTGCTGTGTGAAAAGAAGCTTCTGATTAATAATTGATGGAAACTAACCAATGAGAGAAGCAACGTAGAACTAAGGATAAATTTCTTAAGGAACAGTTTACCTTTAGAAGTCTTGGATGCCCCATTGCTGGAGTCTTTTGAGGAGAGACAGGATAGCCACTTGTCTAAAACAGTAGAGGCTCTGTTGCTTGAGCATGGGGTTGGACTAGAAGACCTCCAATGTCCCTTCCAATACTTTTGAAGGGAAATAATAATAATAATAATAATAATAATAATAATAATAATAATAATAATAATAATAATAATAATAATAATAATAATAATAATAATAATTAGAAATTACAACTGAGATGGTCAAAAATCGAGTAAAAAAAGTAAAGAATTGGACATCACCTGGAAATGACCAATTACATGGTTTCTGGCTCAAATATCTGACCAGTTTACATGCAATATTGGCCTGGCAACTGAATGAGATTTTACAAAATGGCCAAATTGATGAATGGTTGACAACTGGAAAAACATACTTGATTCAGAAAGATGCAACTAAAGGAACAATACCTGAAAACTACAGACCAATAACATGCTTGCCAACAACCTTTAAATTACTCACAGGCATTATTGCAGATAACATTATGGATTATTTGGAAAATAACAACATCTTGCCAGTAGAGCAGAAAGGCAACAAAAGAAGGAGCAGGGGCACAAAAGATCAGCTCCTAATTGATAAAATGATATTAGAAAATTGTAAGAACAGAAAAACGAACTTGAATATGGTCTGGATTGATTACAAAAAGGCATTTGACTCATTGCCACATAGTTGGATCATAAAATGCTTAGAAACAACTGGCATTAGCAAAAATATTACATCCTTTACTGAAAAGGCGATGAAACAATGGAGAACCGAGTTGGCAGTAGGGAATGAGAACTACGGAATGGTTAATATCAAGCGAGGAATTTTCCAGGGTGATTCACTTTCACCTCTTCTCTTCATCATCGCGATGATCCCACTATCAGTAATCTTAAAAAAAATGAAATTAGGCTACCAAACAGCCAAAAAAGCTGAAAAAAATTCACATCTATTATATATGGATGATTTGAAACTCTATGGAAAGTCAGAAATAGAAATCCAATCACTGACAAACACAGTCCGAATATTCAGCACCGATATTTCAATGCAGTTTGGCATGGAAAAATGCGCCACTGTATCCATAAAAAGGGGCAAAATCACTACATGTGAGGGAATTGAAATGCCCAATGGCCAACTAATTAAATGCAACGAAAATGAAGCCTACAAATACTTGGGCATTTTGCAGTTGGAAACATCAAACATGGAGAAGTAAAAACTATTGTCAGGAGAGAGTACACCAACAGAGTTAGGAAAATTTTGAAATCTAAATTAAATGGTGGAAATACAATCAAGGCCATAAATACCTGGGCAATACCAGTTATAAGATACACAGCTGGTATAGTTAACTGGACACAAGCTGATTTGGACATTTTGGACCGAAAAACCAGGAAACTAATGACAATGCACTACAGTTTACATCCACGCGGTGACACTGATAGATTACACCTGCCCCGAAAATCAGGTGGCAGAGGATTATTACAAGTGAAGCAAATAGTTGAAGAAGAAAAACATGCACTGGCAGATTATTTAAAAGAAAGTCAAGAACATCTATTAATTGAAGTAAAGAACAAAAATCTATTGAAGGCCCAACAGACAAAACAAGAATACAGAAAAGATGTGATAAAATCAAGAATGGATAGTTGGCAGAACAAAGCATTACATGGTCAATTTCTGGAAAAAATAAAAGATAAAGTGGACAGTAAAAAAACTTGGTTATGGTTAACAACAGGTACATTAAAGAAAGAAACAGAGTCACTAATCCTGGCTGCGCAAGAACAAGCAATCCGCAGAAACGCCATTAAGTTCAAAATTGAAAAATCCTCTGATGATGCCAAATGCAGACTCTGCAAAGAAGTTGATGAAACTGTTGACCACATACTCAGCTGCTGTAAAAAAATCGCGCAGACTGACTATAAAATATGGCACAATTCAGTGGCACAAATGATCCACTGGAATTTGTGCAAAAATTATAATATTAAAACAGCAACAAACTGGTGGGAACATAAGCCTGAAAAAGTCGTCGAGGGTCAGATGGTCAAGATCTTGTGGGATTTTCGCATACAAACGGATAAAATACTGGCGCATAATACACCAGACATCACACTGGTTGAGAAAAATAAGGTTACAATCATAGACATCGCAATACCAGGTGATAGCACGGTCGCCGAGAAGGAATATGAAAAAATCGCGAAATACCAGGACTTAAAAATCGAAATCCAACGATTATGGCACAAACCAGCAGTGGTAATTCCAGTGGTAATCGGCACACTGGGTGCTATTCCAAAAGCACTGGAATTACATTTAAAACAGTTAAAAATTGACAAAATCACCATCAGTCAAATGCAAAAGGCCGCACTGCTTGGATCTGCACACATATTACGAAAATATGTTACGACGTCCTAGGCCCCTGGGTGTGGCCCGACTAGTAATTAATGCCAAATCCGGCGAAACAACTGGCCGCTGTGATACAATCGTATAATAATAATAGTTCATTGACATTGCAATACCTGGTACGCACAAATTGAAGATAAACTGCAAGAAAAAAATCACAAAATACCAGGACTTGCAAATTGAGGTTGAGCAACTGTGGAAAAAGAAATCATGTGTTGTCCCAATTGTAATTGGAGCCCTTGGAGCAATACCTAAAGTGCTACCTCGCTATTTGAAAATTCTAAATTTACCTGACTTGAACATTCTGACTCTACAAAAAACCACCCAACTTGAAAGAACTTATATCCTCCGATGTTACCTTAACAGTTCCTTGGTTAGGACTTGAGCTGTTGAGCTACCAACCAGCCCCAAAGGCTGTGAATCTCACCAAAGATTAACCACATAATAATGTATATAATAATAGAATGGGTAGAATTAGTGGGAGATAATAGTAGAGACAGTAGAATTGGCTTGAATTGCTGTTTTGTTTCTGTAAGAATTCCTTTGCTAAGAATTGGAATCGCCTCTGCCTTTTGCTTCTACCAGTGATCTAACTCCTGTTATCTTGTGGGTTTTTTGTATAACTCCGTGCCTGGTCTGTATCTGAAACAAGAAGTGGGATATATGTCATGCTTTGTCAGGGTTTCATTGGGCAAATACCTGTGTTGCTAAGCACTCAGGCCTCCTGTTCCTTGCTGCACAGCCAATGCAGGGCTAGGGGTCCCAGAATTGGGCCAGGGGTTCTGAATTGGGTAGTGTGCTGATGTTTCTGAAGTTATAAAAGGACTCCATCCTTTCCCCATGGTGTGGCCTTCCTTACATGCATCTTTTCTGTCTGTTCATGGAATGGTCAACCCAGATCTTCTTTGTACAAATAAAAGCTGTTTCTTTTCCAAGCCTCTTCTTGGGTCTCTCTCTCTTTGGCATTCTGCTGACTCAAGTATATTTTGGGACCTTACTGTGATTCTCTATGACAAGATTCAAAGTGGTCCTAATGGGTTCCTGGTCTGAAATTCATCAGAATTTCCTGCATCAAAGGCTAAAATGTTGGACCTCTCTGAACAGAGAAGTGACCAACCAGGTCAGATGCTTCCTTCCACATGGCCCAGTAGATCAATCCTGGTTCCTGCATTCTTCTTCTTTTGACAACAAACTAGAGAAAACCAGTGGAATTTTCCATGGTTCTCATAGAAATGATTTATTCCTTTCAAACATTCATTTATCAGTTAACAAGACCTTGGGCCAAAGTAAGTATTGGAAAGTGTATGTAGCCAAATATCTGAAGAGGGAAATCCTAAAATTAAATTTAGACTGTAGAACTAAAATTCTTGTGTTTTGCTGAAATTGGAGTTAGAAACCAAGTTCAGTGATAATTGGAAAATGTTTAATTTCAGAGATAAATATTTGGTGTTGCATCTGATTCCACAGATCACCACCAAGAGATGGAGATATTTCCCAAATATAAACTCATCTTCTCAAGATGGCCATTATGTAATGATAAAAACTGTGAAGTCTCATTTGTACCTTTAACCCAAATACTCCAATTTCTGAAGGTCTCCTTTCTTTCAGATTCTTCCCTATTTGAGCAATGTGCAGTTCAACAACAGTGCTGGAGATGAAGTCTCCTTCTCAGAAGGTGGACTGGGATCTTCTCGTTATGATCTTCTCAACTGGGTTCTCTTCCCCAATCGATCTTTTGTCCCCATAAAAGTTGGGCAAGTAAATCCTGAGGCTCCCTCAGGCCAGGATTTTACCATTGACTCAGATGGAATCATCTGGGCCCCAAAGGTGAGCTGCAAGGAAATTTTGTAAGTTCAGTGAAAGATTCATTCTCTTCTTGAGATGCAGAACATCTTCCTAACTTGAAAAATAATCAATTGACTCAGAAATCATGACAGTCATTTGGTGAAAAATCTGCTTTACAGGTAACAAGTTTGAGTTCTGATTTGTGTCATTCTGCAAAGGGTTAGGCTTGGGAACATTGTTTCCTTGAAATGCAGGATGCAATTACAGTAAGCAACAGTGATTTTCATGGACCATTGTCACTCAGTTGTATCCTCACAGTTTGTTCTTTAAGAAATGCTCGTGTCCCATCACAAGCCTTCCTCTGCAGGCTGAGATTCCAGATCCAAACTCCCACATCCAGTGACGTGCGGTGAGGTTTATGACTGGTGAGGCACTGACACAGTGCTGAGTTTCAAATATTTTTAGACTTGTGGACTTCAACTCCCAGAATTCCACAGCCAGGCATGCTCAGTTCCAATTTAAAGTGACAGCAATTGTTTGTCTCCTTTGCTCCTTCTTTCTTTTTCTTTTTCTTCTCCTTCCCCTCCTTCCTCCCTCTCTCCCTTCCTCCCCCTCTCTCAAACACACACACACACACACACAGAAGTTGGATTGGACTATCTCTCCTACCCCTTCCCTCTTCACTCACTCTCAAACAAACCCCCCCACACACAAAAGTTGGATTGGATATCTTTTCCAGTGGCTTGAAAGCAGCTCCTCTACCATCCCCCCCCCATTCCCCTGCTGCCTTTCCCAAACACCTCCACCATTGCAAATGCAGCCTGCTGTCTGGGTGGGAAATGCCTGGAACACAATAAAGCCCACCCACTACCTCCTGCTGGCAGGCTGGGGTGAGAGGAGAGGCAGAGAAGCCGGAGGGGAGCCGAGCCGAGCCTTCCAAAAGAAAGAGGCTGGGGGGAAGTGTGTGTACTACAGCATGGCTCTTTGCCTGGCTTCCTGCCTCCTCCTGTGGTCTCCTCAGTGCTTGCTTGTGCTCTCCCTCCCCAAGTGTAGTTTGATTGCAGGTGGAGCCACGTTGCCTTTTCAAACTTGTAATCAGTGAAGCTGGGCTAGATTTTTATATAGTTTTATCCAGCTGTGTGTGTGTGAGAGAGAAATGAATGGGGGCCTGGGGAGGAAGTCACTACACTTGGGGAGGGAGAGCACCAGTGAGGTTAAGCAGAGTCACCCACGGTGAGGCAGCAACTAGCTCAGCTTTTTCCTTTTACTTTTTTTTTCATGATGAGAGTGGTGAGGCTGTGCCTCACTTGCCTCACCTGACTGCACGTCACTGCCCACATCCATGGGTATGTCAGGAATGCCCCTGGCCTGATTCCCTCGTGACTGTTCCTGATTTCTGATAGGCAGTGGCAATATATTTCTTTACAAGAGAATCTGGACATAGAAGTAGGAATAAGGAAGGGAATTATGAATGGGGAAAGGAATTAAAGAAGCGTGTCTATTGGTTAGGTCATCTCAAGTATTTCTCTTTTTCTCTTTCAGAAGGTGCCGTTTGCCAGGTGTGGCAGGAAGAGGTGCCATGCAGGAGAGAGGAGAAGGGTTCCAGAGGGCGAGCCCGTTTGCTGCTACCAATGTGATGCTTGTCCAGAAGGAACTTTTTCTAATCAGACAGATAGAGCAGACTTCAAATATTAATCTTCCAGGATCAAAGAAGACATTCATTGTCATTTTTATGAGCTTGACAGGCAATCATATTTTCAGGAAAACCTTTCAGTTTACAGATATAAACTGCTCTGGCCAGAGAGGCCACCTTTCCCGATCCTCAGCAGTTCTAGGCAGGATAGCTTTAGGGCAGGATTTATGAATGTCCAACTAGGATTTCTACTGGTACTCTAATGTCCAATTGCAAAAACTGTCTTCAAATCTTTCCTGAGGAAGTGGGGTAAAGCAAGCTTTACTCTTTATTATTCAGAATATGCTCCTTCTGATAGCACTATCAACCTCTGAGGGAATAGACCTGCCAGGGAAAGAGGACATTCCTCTATCTATGTCTCTTTGATAGAGCAGGAGGGAGCAAAAAATGTCTAAATGAACTTATTTCATCTACAAAGCAGAGTGTCAGGCCTGGAAGCCATCTTTTACATTGGGCCTTCAAGCCTCTCACATATTCCACTGTGGAAAACTGGGAGGGGGGATTATATGGTGCATGGGAGATATACAATCAAAATAAGATTCTTTCTCATAGAGTCAAGGTCATTTATTTATTTATTTTATTTATTTTATTACATTTGTTAGCCGCTCCCTCTCCACAAAGGGACTCGGGGTGGCGTACAATAAATAAAAACACGTATTATAAAATTACACATTGTACGGAGGAGGTATAAAACACAATACAATCATTATAATAACATATAAATATTAAAATAAGTTAAATTAAAACCCCAATGGAAATTACAAGTTTAAAAATTGCCAGGAGGAATAAAATGGAGCTATGGTTGAGCCAGTCCTGCTAGTTGAAAAAGGTGGGTCTTGAGTTTTGAACGGAAGGAGCGGAGGTCGGTGGTAATCCTAATATCCGGGGGGAGGTCATTCCAGAGGGCTGGGCCCATCACAGAGAAGGCCCTACTCCTGGGCGCCGCCCTCTGGCACTGCTTAGTGGACGGCACCCGGAGGAGTCCCTCTCTGTGAGAGCGAATTGGTCGTAGGGATGTATGGGGCAGGATGCGATCCCGCATGTAGCTAGGTCCTGTGCCATGGAGCGCTTTGAAGATGGTAATCAATACCTTGAAACGCACCTGATAGACCACAGGAAGCCAATGCAGCTCGCGCAGGAGAGGTGTTATATGGGAGTATCTCGTACTCCCCATAATCACCTGCGCGGCCGCGTTCTGGACCAGCTGCAGTCTTCGAGTGCATCTCAAGGGAAGCCCCATGTAGAGAGCATTACAGTAGTCTAGGCGGGACGTCACCAGCACATGAGTGACTGTGCGAAGGGCATCCCGGTCCAATAGGGGGCGCAATTGGCGCACCAGGCGAACCTGGTGGAACTCCCCCCTCGCCACGGCTGCCACATGGTCATCCATGGACAGCCGGGCATCCAGGAGGACGCCCAAATTGTGTGCCCGTTCCATGGGGGCCAGTTGTTCGCCCCCAATGGCCAGTGTTGGAATTATCTGGTTGAACCGGGGGGCCGGAAGCCACAGCCACTCCGTCTTGGAGGGGTTGAGTTTGAGTCGGTTGTCACCCATCCAGACCCGTACGGCTTCCAAACACCGGGACATCATTTCAACCGCCTCGTTGGGGTGGTTCGGGGTGGAGATGTACAGCTGTGTATCATCAGCATACAGATGATATCCCACCCCAAAACCACGGATGATCTCACCCAGCGGTTTCATATATGTGTTGAACAGGAGAGGCGAGAGGACTGACCCCTGCGGCACCCCACAGGTGAGAGGCCTCAGGGACGACCTCTGCTCCCCTGCCAACACACGCTGCATCTGGTCGGAGAGGTAGGAGCAGAACCACCATAGAACAGTGCCCCTTACCCCCAGCCCCTCCAGCCGGTGCAGGAGGATACCATGGTCGATGGTATCAAAAGCCGCTGAGAGATCTAATAGGACCAGGATAGAGGAACAACCCCTATCCCTGGCCCTCCAGAGATCATCTACCAACGCGACCAAGGCCGTCTCTGTGCTGTGCCCGGGTCGGAAGCCGGACTGGCGCGGGTCTAGATAATCATTCTCCTCCAGGTGACGTGGGAACTGTTGGGCCACCACACTCTCTACAACCTTCGCTAAGAAAGGAAGGTTGGAGACAGGACGGTAATTGGCTAGCTCCGTTGGGTCCAGGGAAGGCTTCTTGAGTAAGGGTCTCACAACCGCCTCTTTCAAGGCAGCCGGTAAGAACCCCTCGCCCAATGAAGCGTTCACTAGCACCAAGAGCCAGTCTCGTGTAACCTCCCAGGATGCCAGTACAAGCCAGGAGGGACACGGGTCCAATGAACATGTGGTGGCTCGTAGTCGCCCACGTAACCTGTCCAAATCCTCGATGGCAGCCGAGTCAAACTCCTCCCAGAATGGTCTCTCAAGACTCGCCTGGGGCATCCCTCCTAGCCCACTGAGTGGGACCCATTCCCTCCGGATTTGAGTGATTTTATCCTGCAGATATTTCCCAAATTCCTCTGCCCTGCCCTGTAAAGGGGCTTCCCGCAGTCTCTGTGAAAGAAGAGAGCGGGTCACCCGAAACAGGGCGGCAGGGCGGTTATCTGCGGAGGCGATAAGGGCGGCACAATGTCGATGTTTGGCCGCTCTTATTGCCACAAGGTATGTCCTTAAGTGGGTTCGTACCTGTGTTCGGTCAAGTTCAGAACAGGAGGATCTCCATCGGCTCTCTAGGCGTCTCTTGTGGCGTTTCATCACCCTTAGCTCCTCGGTGAACCAAGGGGCCAGGGTGGTTCGTTGCCGCAGGAGAGGCCGCAAAGGCGCCACCCGGTCTAAGGAGCCGGCAGCCGCATTATTCCAGGCGGCTACTAGGTCCTCTATCCGGGGGCGGGTCAGGTCTACAGGAGGTGGCCCAAGCTCCGTCTGGAACCTATCCGGTTCCATCAGGCGCCTGAGGCAGAACCACCTAGGATATTCCGGTTCCGCCTCCCCGCGGCGGGGGGTAGCACCAGGGAAGTCAAGTCGGAGAAGTGAGTGGTCTGACCATGACAGGGGAGTAATAGCTATGTCCCCTATTCCCAGATCACTCGTCCACTGGTCAGAGATGAAGACAAGATCCAGTGTGTGGCCTCCCTCTTGTGTGGGACCCTGAATTAACTGAGTCAGGTCCATGGCTGTCATGGAAGCCATGAACTCCTGAACCACCTCAGATGCTTCTCCCACCGATGGCAAGTTGAAGTCCCCCATGACCAAAAGTTTGGGGGTCTCAACTGCCATCGTTGCGATCAGCTTGAGGAGCTCAGGCAGGGCTGCTGATGTATAGCGAGGAGCCAGGTATACAATCAGCAGGCCCAACTGTCTCCCTGGGCCCCATCTCACGACAAGGGATTCACACCCAGATGTCTGTGGCACAGTGAACTCTCTCGGCTCTAGGTCTTCCCGGATAATTACCGCTACCCCACCGCCCCTACCCTGGGCCCGTGGCTGGTGGAATGCTCGATAACCTGGTGGGCACATGTCCACGAGGGGTACACCTCCCTCATGGCCCAACCAGGTCTCTGTTATTCCTGCGAGGTCCGGCTCCCCCTCCAAAATCAGGTCATTAATGAGGGGGGCCTTGTTAACAACGGACCTCGCATTGCATAACATCAGCCTAAGGCCCTGGCTCTGTAGATCTTGGCCACCTAGAGTGCGGGGGTTGGTACAAGCGACCGGGTGTAGCCAGCAACCACGGTCTCCCAACCGACTGCAGGTTCTTAATCTGTCCTCGCACCCGCCCCTCCCCACAACCGTTGGTATAACGGAGCCCTGTAATGGAATGCTATTTTCCCCCTCCTCCCCACTCCGCTCCCTCTCCTCCCGACCACACCTGTTTGCCTGGCTCTACTTTCCCTCCTGGCCTGAACTCTCTCGGCTCCAGGTCTTCCCGGATAATTACCGCTACCCCACCGCCCCTACCCTGGGCCCATGGCTCATCTTGCACCTGTACCTGGATGATGTGATTGGGAGGAAACTTCTCTTGGGACAGTGTTTGATTGGATCATGTGATGGACATGTGGGTGCTGGGCAGGGACTTCAACATTCACTTGGTTGGGGAAAACCTGGAAACTTTCACATTTGGGTTTTTCCAGATGTGCCAGTATGACATCTCTAATGCATTGGAAGTTTGAGGAAACTATGGCCTCTGAGTTTTATTCCATTGAGGGTATTACATGGAACCCTGATACAGGGAGGTTAAGGCAAAGATAACATAAACACAAACAAAACAGCAGCATTCCTGGATAACAGATCTGTCATTCTTCTTAGTGTTCCATTATAAAATGGGAAAAAAAACCAGGCAGGCGCCTCAGACTGAAAGCCATATTACTCGTGGAGGTCCACAGTGAATGGATAGCTGGAACTGAACAAAACCTTGTCTCTGGCTAATTTATCTCCTGTATCACCTTTGTGGGAGGGATATTGTGCATGGTAGTTGCTCAAGGAATCCTTAGACAAAGACTTTTTTTCAGATGCAGCTCAATGTGAACCCTGCCCAGAAGACCAATATTCCAACAAGGACAAGGACCAATGCATTGCCAAGAAGATCCACTTCCTTGCCTATCAAGACACTCTGGGATACATTTTAGTTATTCTTGCTGTCTTTTTCTCTGTGATCACTTCTGCAATCCTGGTGATTTTCTATAAACATCATGACACACCGATTGTCAAGGCCAACAACCGAGATCTCACCTACATCCTCCTGGTCTCCCTCCTGCTCTGCTTTCTCGGCTCCTTCCTCTTCATTGGTCGACCTGGGAAAATCACTTGTCTCTTCCGACAAACTGCCTTTGCCATTCTATTTTCCCTTGCGGTTTCCTCTGTGTTGGCAAAAACTGTCATGGTGGTTCTGGCCTTCATGGCTACCAAGCCAGGGAACAAGACAAGGAAACTCTTAGGGAAACGACTGACCAACTCTATTGTCATAGCTTGTCCCCTGATCCAAGCAGTCCTTTGTGCCACCTGGTTGGCGACTTCTCCCCCATTTGTCAACATGGACTTCCACTCCTTTGTAGGAGAGGCCATCCTGGAATGTAATGAAGGTTCAGATTCAATGTTTTATGCTGTCCTTGCCTATCTAGCTTTTTTGGCCCTCATCAGTTTTACAGTTGCATTTCTAGCTAGGAAATTGCCTGACAGCTTTAATGAAGCCAAGTTCATTACTTTTAGCATGCTAATCTTTTGCTGTGTTTGGATCACCTTCCTCCCTACCTACCTGAGTACCAAAGGGAAGTCCATGGTGGCTGTGGAGATATTCTCCATTTTGGCCTCTGGAGCTGCTGTCTTGACTTGTATTTTTTTCCCAAAATGCTACATTATCCTGCTGAGGCCCGATCTGAATTGTAGAGAAAATATGATAAGAAACAAAAATCTTTAATTTATGCATCCATAGGAAACATTCATATTTATCTTGGTGACATGTTACTACCTGGCGATATTTTGAATATATGATAACAGAGGAGGAATATGCTCAATAAATAATGCTTATCAAATGTGATAACTGGTTACAGTAAGCCTCTTTGTTGAGTTCAGCAGATAATGGATGGATGGATGGATGCATGTTCCTACTGTGTTAATTACTAAATTAGAAATAGATCTTTTCCAATAGAATAGTGAAAGACATACCTCTGCAGATAAAGAGACAATGAGATGCATTCGTATTTTATACATTTCAAAAATTAAGAGAAAATGATAAAAGGAAGGAGAGGAGATTGACTATGATAAATAAAATGGTCTTTGGATTTTCTAGGATTCAACCTAATACCGTTCCTTCACTTCCAAGAGTTTTCAGGCACTATCAGACAAAAAACTTTGAGCACATTAAACATGACTGCTTGTACACCTGAATATCATTAGCATAGAGATGATATCTGTGTGGAAAACACATTCTTGGATGAGTAACAGCATGTTAGTAAGACATATACACAGAATCATAGGGCTGGAAGGGACCTTAGAGGTCTTCTAGCCCATCCAAGAGATATTTTACAATTCCAGACAAATGTCCCTTCCCATCTCTTCTTGAAAACCTCCAGTGATTGGAAACCCCCAACTTCTGGAGGAAAGCCATTTCAATGATTAGAATCATAGGTCTGGAAGGCACTTTGGAGATCATCTACTCCAACTCCCTGCCCAAGACAGGAATCCTTATACAATCCTGGATAAATTGTTGCCCATCCTTTTCTTATATAGTTACCAGCCATTCAGCACCTACACGTCCAGGAGGCAAGCTGTTCCATTCATTAATCATTCTTATTGATCTTATTATATTATGTTAATTTATTTGATTCTTTTTTATTAGTTTTATTGTTTTAAATGAGGTTTTATATTCTGTAAGCCACCTTGAGTCACCATGTGTGAATAGGTGGCAATATAAATTCAATAAATAAACAAACAAACAATAAATACTGTCAGGAAGTTCTTACTCATTTCCAGGTTGAATCTCCCTCTGATATGATCCTACACATTACTTCTTGTCCTCCCCCCAGGTTCTATGGAGATTAAATTGACGTTTTCTTCCCTGTGACAGTCCTTCAAGTACCGAAGGACTGCTATCTTATTACCACTAATCCTTCTCTTCATTAGAATAAGCATACCTAATTTCTTCAATTGTTTATCATATGGTTTAGCCTTCAGACCCTTTATCTGAAAAAAAACATCTTGAGAATGGAGATCAGGTAGGCACTATGAAAATGGAAAGGTAGAAGGAATATGTACAAATTGGGCAACTTTGAAATGCTTGGTCCTCAATATTCTATGACAACATCACTGATATGCTTGTTTCTATTACAATAATCATTCTTTCTTGAATAAAGTAACATAACATGGGTCCAGATTATCTGAGGGACCATTTCACCCCACTGGGATTGGCCTGTCTCTCCTGTGCTGGCAAAAGAGGTATCCTGTGGTTCCTGTCAGCTCAATTATTCCAGCTGGCATAGTCCAGGAGAAGGGCCTTCTCTGCTGTGGCTCCCACCCTCTGGAACCTCTTGCCCCCCATGTGAGGTTGCCCCCAACCCTCTTATCCTTTCATAAGGGCCTAAACACCTGGCTCTGCCAGTTGGCCTATGGCCCCAGTGGGATAACAGCACTGTGGAGGTGGTTGATTGTGTAACATCAGATCCCCCCATTCCACCCCTCCATCTCCAGATGTCCTCGTTTTTTTTAAATCTTTGGCTTTATATTTATTCAGATTTTAATGTATATGGTTTTTTATGTCTTTAAGCTGCCCAGAGTTAGCTTAGTTGAGGTGGCATAGTGGTTACATTGCAGTATTTCATGCTAATTTTGCTGTCTGTCAGTTGTTTGATCCTGACCGGCTCAAGGTTGCCTTAGCTTTCCATCCTTTTGGGGTTGATAAAATGAAGACTTAGATTGCTGGGGAAAACAAGCTGCCTCTGTAAACTGCTTAGAGAAGTCTGTAAAGCACTGTAAAGTGGTATATAAGTCTAAGTGTTATTGCTGTTGCTATTGCAAATACTGTATATAGGATTGTTGTACTAAGATAACAGCGTGTGGCATTAAGCCTCTAAATCTCTATTTGTTTTAATTTATTGCACTTGACTGAGAAGTGATATTTGGCACATAACAGATGTACAATTTCCATGGCCATCCTTTGGCCCATTTCCTAGAAGACTTTCAATCAGATGGGACCCTCTTGGGCTTCATCAAAGTGGAAAAGGTCTATCTGTTCTGTGTGACACAGGAAGAGGATGTGTTGTAATTGAAGTGGACATGCAATAATTCAATTTCTGTAGGGTTGTGGTGCAGATGAGTTTTAAAACTCTGTAAGGAAAATAAATACCCAAAGGAAGGGGAGCACATAAACAGAATAGAAATATGGAGTGTTGCATGTACAGTGTGTTTTAATGTGCCTCTGTGTTTCTGTACAATTCCAAAGTCTGGCTCCTTATATAATTTGTTGTGTACATTATATGAAACAATCAAAAGGGAAGTAGTTTTTTGTATACTCTGTATATGATAAAATAAAATAATTTTGATTTTCTCTTGCTGAAATGGGCAATATTTTTTGCTAACATCCAGTTAAGTGTCCAAATAGTTCTACTACTTTCCTTCAAATTGATCTTTGTATCCCATCTTTATTCCTTCCTTCCTTCCTTCCTTCCTTCCTTCCTTCCTTCCTTCCTTCCTTCCTTCCTTTATTCATTCATTCATTTCAGCATTTTATTCAGAACATTCTTAGGGAACATGCTTATCAATGTGGATAATTAACCCAATTAGAAAAAAAATTGAGGACTCTTTGGATTAAAATAAATGAAACAAGGAACTGTCCTGTTGGGAACTAATATCCACATATTTAAGACAAAAGTTTACTTTTATTGTTATTACTGGGGCCAGCAAGAAAGAATGAAGAATAAAAGGATGGGTGATTGTTACTGATTACGAAATATTTTGTGATTAGTCACATCATGTCATCTTCAATTATTTAACGGACAACATTTTCTTGCACAAGAGGCAGGGAGATTTCTCAAGATGTCAGGCTCACTTAAACTCTCCAGGAGAGTTATCCAAAAACTAGTTAGAGCCAGAAATGTTTCTCTACTGCATTTTTCTTGTGAAGTGGGTTTTCTTCATTGTTGACTGTTGTGGGAATGATATCATCACTCATCATAAACCTCTTGACCTGGCAAAGAACGTGTAGTTTTATAGAAATGAATCTATTTTGCAATTATATATGAAGCAAATTAGATACCCAGGAAAACAGGAGCATCATGAGGTAAATCAGGGCACACAGAAGAAAAAGCGGGAAAATAGGGAAACTCCCCCTCCCCCTCCACATCAACCAATCACAGCACAGATTGCCTCACGTAGGAGCTGGCACTCTGGTGTCAATCAACCATCACTGTGTTCTGGCTCACTGCAGAACCCTTCACTGCTCCAGCTACTAAATTTAAACATATTCACAGTATACCCTGTAAATGAGAAAATAAAATACACATATTATTGACCTCTTGATTTTCTCCGGATGAAATGGGGAACATCTAAATGATTTTATGTCTGAGTTCAGTTTCCCAAGTGGTTCTGCCCTTTTCTTCCCCTCCAATTTGATCTTCTTATCCCACCTTCAGTCTTTCATTCTTCCACTTCAGCTTCTGTGACATCTGCAATTCTTCTTTTCTCCTGGAGCAGCTTTATATGAATATATCAAGATGGATGTTTGTGAAGATTTCATTCCCTTTTAGAAGGAATTTCTGTCCAGCACTTTTGTAAAGTTGGGGGTGACTGTGCTGCAGGATTGTTTTTGCCTTTCTCACATCAAGCCTGGTACCTGACATCCTTTAAAACTCATCACCAACTCCCCCCCCCCCCCTTTGCATCTGACCCACCTACAGCAAACAACCAGAATTAGAAACTCTGGGAAAAAATCATTTGGCTACAAAAATTGGTGACATGAGATCATGTCACTTTCCCAACTTTCAACGAGATTTTCAGAACAGACAAATGTGCTTTGTTCTAGGACTCAAAAAAGGCCAATCATTCTTCCTTATTAATGACCTCAGGATAGGTTTCCAAGAGACGTGGATCTATTCATCCCCAGTTGGCCTGGTCAGTTTGCTGTGGAAAAAAGGCCCTGTCTATTCACTGGACACTTTCATGACTACTGTGACTTTCAATGTCAGAGTGACGGTTTTCCACTACTTTATACTGGAACTATAGAAAGACTGAAACATCTATCAGCCAGAAATCTTGCTCTTTTGTATGTGTACATTATCTTTTCATGTGTGCTGAGAATGTCAACAATGTAGCAGAAGAAGGAAAAAAAACATGCACTGAACATCATGAGAGAAAATGGTCACTTTTCCTGATGTAAATTAATTTACAAAGAAATCGTTTACAAAGAGAAGGACATAGAATCATGCACCAAATGTTCTGAATGGAAAAAGTTTCGTGATTTACAGGGGGAAAGGAAAGAAAGAACCAAAGGCACAATGGCACTGAGAGCTTTTTGATGAGATACCCAAATTTGGTTACATTTTCATCAACAGAGAAACCCCTGAGCCAAAAATCAGCATCTTCAGGAAGCTGAGCACTGGGGAAAAACTGCACTTCAAATGTATGTCTTAGTTTGCATCCTGCCTTTATTATTTTGATAAAGATATTCTGATGTATCAGATGAGCTGCTAACCTCATAGGAGGTAGCTTTGATAATAGTCCTGGGATACCACATAAAGCTCTGAGACTGACATTTTTGGCATGTGGAGAAGCTGCAGATGAGTTTTACAACACTATCAGGGAAATAAATTCTCATAGAAAGGGGAATGTAGCAAGAGAATAGAAACATGGAATGCTATACATACTCTGTTTGTGTGTGTTTGTATGTAGCACAAAAGCCAGTCACCATGATATAAACTCCATGACATAATTTATCAGGGGAGGGGCTTTTGGTATATGTCAGGGAAATGCACAGCCTGTGTCCCAATGGAGTCAGAAATGCTGACACAAACTTTTAGCTTTATAGAAATGAATATATTTTAGGTAAAGGTTCCCCTTGCACATATGTGCTAATCGTTCCTGACTCTAGGAGGCGGTGTTGGAGGAAAGAAACAAGGGTCAATGAAAGAAGCCAATAAAGCCCAAAAGTAGAAGTTAAGGAGGATTGCCATGTATATATGCACTCAAGAGAGTTTAAACTGATTAGAGGTAATCACCCAATATATCAGATAGAGGAGTAAAATAAGAGAGTTAAAAATGGTGAAACTCAAATGAAATATATTAAAAGGGGAATTAACAGAAGGAGAATTGTACCGATTTGAAACTGCTATAAGAAGGAACATCAACTTCCAATGTATTGTGTAAGTGTAGTTTATGTCTACATTTTGTTTTTGTGTATTTTGTATGTTTGAAAATATTTAAAAAATGGATATATTTTACAACTATATGTACAGAAAATTAGATATTTAGGCAAACGGGAGCAACTGAGGTAAATCAGGGCCCACAGAAGAAAAAGGGGGGGGGGAACTCCCCCTCCACACCCAGAGCAACCAATCACAGTGCAGATCGCCTCATGCAGGAACCAGCCCTCTGGTGCCAATCAAGCATCAGTGTGTGTTCTTGCTCACAGCAGAACCCCATTGCTCCAAGTACTAAATTTAACAGATTAACTGAGTTGGAAGGGACCTTGTAGGTCATCCAGTCCAACCCCCCGCCCAAGCAGGAGACCCTACATCATTTCTGACAAATCATGTGACGAGTGGCCGTGGCCATGCCCAGTCAGTCACAGGACCCCCCACCAAACTACGCCCACAGAACCGTTAGGGAAAAAATTTGAATGTCACCTCTGTTTCTATTCTTTTCCTCAAATGCAACTTTCCTGCATTAGGTTAAGTTTGGCTGAAATATATGGTCTGACTGTAGGTCCATTAGTTTGGTCTCAGCATTACTTCTTTTCTAAATGAGGTTTCCTGAGCTGACATCTTATTTTAAAGGGCCACCCGGTCTTTCAACAAGATCAAACAACAAGGATCAAAGTATGGTTTTAAACCTGGCTTCACAAACTTCCTCTTTCTTTAGCATCTTGCAACTATTCATATCCCATATTTTTTGGCCTTTGCCATGTAAAGTTAGAAATAGCCTTTTGCCATTGTTTCAATGAAATATCGGTCACCGGTATTGGTAGTTTCTGGAATAAAAACAACATCTTTGGTAAAACCTTCATCGTAATTACAGAAATTCTACTCAAAAATGATAATAACAATTTATTTCCCCTTAGTAAGTCTTTTTGCATTTCATTCCAAACAGACACAAAATTATTTTGGAACAGGTTAGAGTTTGCATTTGCAAATGTCACCTCAAGGTCTTTGACCTTTTCTTCACCTTAAAATGTGATGTCTTCATCAAAATTTGAAGAGCAACAAATATGATGAGGGGACTGGAGGCTAAAACATATAAATAAGGTTTGCAGGAACTGGGCATGTCTAGTTTAATGAAAAGAAGGATTAGGGGAGACATGCTAGCATTCTTCCCATATCTCAGGGGCTGCCACAAAGAAGAGGGAGTCAAGCTATTCTCCAAGGCACCTGAGGGCAGGACAAGAAGCAATGGGTGGAAACTAATCAAGGAGAGAAGCAACTTAGAACTAAGGAGAAATTTCCTGACAGTTAGAACAATTAATCAGTGGAACAGCTTGCCTCCAGAAGTTGTGAATGCTCCAACACTGGAAGTTTTTAAGAAGATGCTGGATAACCATTTGTCTGAAGTGGTGTAGGGTTTCCTGCCTAGGCAGGGGGTTGGACTAGAAGACCTCCAAGGTCCCTTCCAACTCTGGTATTCTATTCTATTCTATTCTATTCTATTCTACCCTATCCTATCCTATTCTTATTCTATTCTATTCTATTTTTATTCTAATTCTATGCTATGCTATCCTATTCTAAAATTCCTGTTTTAAACCAGCATTTTTCTCTCTGTTTATTTTAAAACTGGATATGTCCCAATATTGGAAGGACCAAGCTTCCACAGACCCCTTGTTTGGGTTTTTGCTAGGATTAAATATGAGAGTTTCTTCATATCCAACAACCTAGGACAAAACCTTCACAACATTGCTTGGACTTCAAAACATAGCAGAACACTTTCTAACTCCAATTTTAAATTAGTCCAACTAGTTTCAACTCTTTCCAAAGTCTCAACATCTTTTTGGGTCACTCCATTTCTGAAAATGTTCAGAAAAGAGCAAGAAAGATGGTCAGGGGAGTGGAGTTATACCTGGTCTTCTGAGAGGAAGAATGCCATCCTAGCAGACCTCCAATACTTGCAAGGCTGTGACAAGGAAGAGGGGGACAAATTATTTACCAAAGTAGCAAAAGTCAGGACCAGAAACAATGGATGGAAACTAACCAAGGAGAGAAGCAAGCTAGAACTAAGGGCAAATCACTAAACCAGTGGAACAAATTGCTAAAGGCTTTTAAGAACAGCAATCAACAATCAGCCAACAGAAGAGAAGTTGTTTTCAGGGGTTGTGGGAGCTTCATCACTGGAGGCTTTCAAGAAGAGACTGGACTTCTATCTTTCAGAAATGGTGCAAGGTCTCCTGCTTGGGCAGGGGATTGGAGTCAATGGCCTACAAGGTCACTTCCAACTCTTAATATGCTAAGAGTCTGGAGCGCAATCCATCAGAAATAGTATAGGTCTCCTACAAGAATAAGGGGTTGGACTAGATGACCTCCAAGGTTCCTTCCTTTCTATTACTCTTACTGTGTTAAATTAGCATAACATCTTGAGAGATCTTCCAATCTACTACTTCTATGGGAGAAATTGATTTCTAATTTTATCTGATAACAACTATAAGTAAACCAGTTATTTGGTATAAACTTTGGAATGATTATTCAAATTTACTGGACTACCACTGATTGTCCTGTGCCACTATGGCCCTTTAGCACTCAATGCTATCCAAACAATCTATGGCTCAGACCAAACTCCGTCTTGTTTCCAGGGATTCCGTTTCATGTAGATCAAATACCCAGCTTCACCTTGACTCTCAAATCCATCTGCACTAGGGATCAACAACAAAAGACACTGTGCTGCCCCAGCCGTATGTAGCTAGTGTAGGAATTAAGAACTGTCTCCTTTAAGAAACTACCTCATGGGAAATGTAGGCAGAGACTGCCTTATGGGAAATGTAGTTCCATGACATGTGATCATATCTCTGTTTATGATTGGCCACTGGAGCATCTTGCCCACATGCAAAGTTTATAGCCGGGCAGTTTAAATGCTTTTGTGAACCGGAATAATCTCCGCTCAGCATGGGGATAAAATCATCCTCTTGTTACACTACGTGATGAGACAGATCATGGAAATGAAAATGTTGGGGAGGAGAACCAGATCCTTGTTGATCTCTGTGACAGCAAACACCAAGGCCTGGAACTGATGGTAGTTGTTGTGCATGGGGCTATAGAGAGAGAAACATTGTGAAGCATCAAAGGAAAGCTTGTGTGTGCTGGTGGAGTTTGTCTTGTCTTTGATCTTTGTGGGGTTTTCTTTGGAGCAGGAAGTAACAAGTATTAATAGGTTGTGCTTAAATGTTTTTTTTATTAAACCTGGCTGGATTTAGCAGATGAACAGAATTGGAAGGACCTTGTAGGTCAGTGAGAAAGGAGAAAAAACCTATTACGGGCCATTTTATAACCTTATATCATCCCACCCATCTTTACTTTGCCATAGCAAAGATTTACTGAGGGTGATTATTCACTACTCAAAAGTGGTTTTTTTTTTAAAAAAATAGTATTTCATGATTTTCTGTCCAAATTAACAATTTAACCTATCTTCTTCACTAGGGCAGTAAAGTTCCTAATGTGTTGTTCCTCATTACCCTGTTTGTGGTTTATTGTCTTCCTGTTGAAGAATTCTGGAAAGATTGAGAATCTAGCCTATTTTATGAGTTTGGCTCCTTATTGGAAAAAGGACAAAGATTTGAACTACACCAGGACATTGAAACATCACTAGAACAAATATTTTTGAGCAAACAATCATCAACATTTTTCTCCTTACACAAATGGGGTAGAATACCACAATGGGTCCATTGTAAATTCTAGGTTCATAGGCTTATAATAGGCACCAAGGGGGAAATTCCCACCAATAATGAGAGCACCAGGCCTGTAATAATATTCCTGAATCTTTAAATGTTTTGGTAAGACACACATGGTTTGTTTTCTCACAGCAGATATTCCAGAAGTTGGAGGCAGGAGCCAGAAGAGCAGCAGCAGGAGGAGGAGGAGAGGCAGCCCAGCCATTCTTCTCACCTTCCCTCCTAGGGGGCACAAACAAAGGTTTGTGCAGAAGCTGATTTACAGGTATCACTTGAAATCTCACCAGTCTTAGCACATAGTCTGCTCATTCCACCTGAATGGCCCCAATACGAATTGATATGAAATATGTTTCCTCTTACCTGTGTTTGGGCTGTGACCAAAGAGGAAACTGATTCAGCTGAGTCTCACCAAAGCTAGAAGTTGGATCTTTCCAACATACAAAAAGATCTCTCTCTCTCCCCCCCAACTTGGAAAGGTCAAAGAATATTTATAAATCAGGTTTTACCTTGGAAGATTTTCATAGGAGGAAATTCATAGAAGATACCTTAAAAAGTACTCTTCTTCTGGTAATTGCAAGGAAAAGCAGTTGTCCTACCCATGTGGCACTAGATGCTGTTTGTGCAGCAGAAAAGAAAACATGTTTGTGTCTCTTATTGTTATTCCACAGAGCAGATGGACTTGAGAGACAAGAGAAAGTTGGGTGTTTGACTACATGAAGCAGCCCATATAAACAAGATGGAGTTTGACTTTTGCCATAGTTTGTTCAGATAGGATGAGTCTAATGGGACAGGGTGGCACATGGCAGTCAGTCGTAAAGTAATAAATGTGAGCAATGATACCAATGCAGATTGAAATAACTGATTTATTGATACTCAAATGGAATGGGGCAAAATAAAAACTTTCTTCTCCCAAAGATCTTTAAAATAGGCAAGTTGTCAGGCTAATTTAAACTCTACAGCAGGTTGCCTAAGAACTTGTTGGAGCCATAAATGTTTGTCTGCTGTATTTGTCTTATGACGTAGGTCATCCGAATCCTCATCTGGGGAGGAAAGGATACCACCATTCATAGTCAATGTCTTGACGAAGTGGAATAATAAGAATGGGTTCATGGTGTTACGTGGCTCTCCCCTTTCTCTGAAGCTGGTTCCAGCCAGTGCTGGTTGGAGAGGGGGGAGGAGATTGAGCTCAACCCCTTATCTTCAAGTTGTTCTCAGTGAGGTCTTCTCAGTTCCAGGTCAGGTATCATCCATATGATGGAGATATTCAATTCCACAAGCAGTGAAGGACCAAACAATGTAATCAAGGTTTTGCCCTGGTTCCTGACAGCTGTTGGATGGGGAGGAAGAGTCTAAGTTTAACACCTCCAAAATCAAGTAACTGTGGGTGATGGTTCCCCCAGTATTGGGTCATGGATGACATTGCTCTTCCATGTTTGGGACTGTAGTGCAATGTGAGGGTCTTCCATGACAGTCATCTCCTGCTCAAAGAACAGATAACAGCTATGGCCAGGAAGGTCTTTGTAAAGCTTCAGTTTGTGAAACACAACAATCTTGAACTTTGGTGAATCTGAACACCCCTGAGAGGGATGGAGTGGCCTGAGTGGAGGCAGGAAGTCTTAGTTATTGGGATTGGATTCAGTAGTGGAACTGGACCAGCATGGATCCTTCCTTCAGACATGGTGGGGTACCTCCACCTCTTTAGGAGATCTTGGTTTGCTCCCTTTTCAAGAAAGTATGGCTGGACCCAACTATACTGGCCAATTCTCATCCACTACCAATGTCCCTTTTAAAAGGAAAGATTATGGAGAAGGTGGTCATGCAGTACCTTCACCAGACCCTTGGTGGATTATTTAGGCCCCTTTCAATCAGGATTCAGAACTGGCAAATGGGACAGAAAATACATTGTTTCAGGGTTCCAAATAATACGCCCATAGCAAACAGAATTCCAAGGCAGATAGGTTCCTCAAAGAATAGTTTTATTTGACCTATCATATTGGTACAGGCTGGTGAAAACCAACTCTGAATATTCCCACTGATTTCACCTAATTAAAAGTAAAAGTGTTTCCCTTTCCCAAACAATCAGTCACATGGTCCAATCAAAATGCCATCCAGTTGCCTGGCAGCTTCATTCCTCCTCTCCCCTACCAGCTGTGGATATGTCCTTGGTTCCCAGGGGAAAGTATTTTGTTTTGGCTACAAAACCCCAGCTATCTGTTTTCTCCCCTCCCTATTGCTCAGTTCCAGTGTGGAAACACTGAAGCCTGAAAATGGCCACGGTCAGGTGAGGTCAGCTTCAGGATTGAGACATTGGTTTGATAGCCATGGGATGGTGGTAGCAGATCCATCCTTGCTGTTCTTGACCTGTTGATGGTCTTCGACTTCAGCTTCTATATCTGGTCCTTGTTAGGAAGTGGGCACCACTGCATTTTACAAGTTCTTTTCCTTTCTACAGGACAGGTATCAGTCTGTGTTGACTGGGAGTGACAGGTGCCACAACTGGCTATGTGGGTGCCGTAGTGTTTGGTGCTTTCTCCTCTCCTCTTTAAGGTATACATGAAGACACTGGGCCATCCATCTTTGCTGGATGAGGTATTATCAGTGTGCTGAATATGTTCTTGTCTACATCTCTGGCCCTGGTGACCCAAGCAGCGCTGTTGATATCCTGACTGAGGACCTGGTGGCTTTGGGGTTCTGTAGGAGAACATGAGGCTTCAAGTCAATCCTGAAAAAATTAGGTGGATTTGAGTTTGAGGCTCTTCTGGGTTTGAGATTTTACCACCTTTGCCCCAAACAGGTCCAGTGCATAATCTGAGGTCCTTCATAACTCCTGGCTCCTGCTCAAAGTGTAGTTGGCAGTTGTAGCCAGGAGACCCTTTGCAGAGGAGTGCTTTGGGTGCCAGTTGCACCCGTTCCTGGTTCATGAGGGTGTGTTCACAATTATTCATGTCCTGGTTGTAATGAATTCTCCATGGGGCTGATCTTGAACAGCATTTAGTTTGTGCAAAACACAGCATTGTGGAAAGTTATGTGTGCTCCCAGAACAGCACATCACATCTCTGCCTTATGAAGTGCATAGGTTGCTGGCTTGTTTCCAGATAGAATTAAAGGTACAGTTTTGACCTTCAGTACCCTACATGGATGGGACCAGGATATTTTGAGGGACCCCCTCTCTCTGGTTTCATCCATCGGGTCAGCAGGAGGGGAAAGGACAGGTCCCATCTGCAAAAGACTTCCATCTCTTCAGACCCAGGAGATAGGACACTTCTGCTATGGAACCCACCCTTTGGGACATTTGTTTTATTGATCAAATGCTAAATGGCCCATCTGACTCACAGAGGGACTCTGGGTGGTCTACAAATCAAACATTGAAAACATACTCTGATGTGGATTGGGAGATGCTACACTAATGGGATGAAGATGGTTCCATAGGTAACCTGGACCAATGCCATGTAGGACTTTAAAGGTCATAACCAACACCTGGATTTGGACCCTGAAGGAGATTGGAACTCAGTGAAGCTTGTGCCACAGAGGTGTCATGTCTGCCCTTCATCCTGTGCCCAAAGTTGCCAGAAAGCTGCATTCGGCACCAGAGGAAACTTCCAGATACTTTCCAAGGGTAGCCTCAGGTGGACTATTCAAACAAGAGATGACTAGTAACTCTATGGGGCAACCCTTAAAAATCCTCCCCAACACTCCCCCCACCTTTGCATCTGACCCACCTAGAAGCTTTAGGAAAAGTCATTTGGCTGCATAATTGATGATTTGAGGTCATGTCACCTTCCAAATTTAGATGGGATATTCAGAACAGACAAATGATAAAGTTCTTCCATCTGCTGTTATTAGAAATATAAAACCTTCATGCCATTCAAAACCATAGTTTTAAATTTAAAAAACTTATAAATAATACATCTTTTCTATCAAGATATACTTCCAAATTGATCATTTGAGCCTCACTGAAGACAACAAGGGTAAATGAAAAATGAAAGATGATTAACTGATATTTTATGGTCAGGCAAATCATTTGATTACCAATTATTTAATATTGATTATTTTTAACAAATGAGATTAAAAAAATCAAAATAAAAGTTTCCAATGCCTGCATAAATCAGAGATTCTTGCGCCTCATTATATTTTCTCTCTGATTCAGATCAGGTCTTAGTAGAATAATATAACATTTGGGAAAAAAGATACAAACCAAGAGACCAGCCCCAGAGGCCAAGATGGAGAAAATCTCCACGGCCACCATGGACTTCCCTTTGGTGCTCAGGTAGGTGGGGAGGAAGGTGATCCAAACACTGCAAAAAACAAGCATGCTAAAAGTAATGAACTTGGCTTCATTAAAGCTGTCAGGCAATTTCCTAGCCAAAAAGGCCACTGTGAAACTGATCAGGGCCAAAAGACCTAGGTAGGCAAGGATGATGTAAAACATTAAAGGTGAGCCTTCATTACATTCCAAGATGGCCTCTCCTACCAAGGAGTGGAAGTCCAGGTTAGGAAATGGGGGAGTGGTTGCCAACCAGGTGACACAAAGGACTGCTTGGATCAGGGGACAAGCTATGACAATGGAGTTGGTCAGTGGTTTTCCTAAGAGTTTCCTTGTCTTGTTCCCTGGCTTGGTGGCCATGAAGGCCAGAACCACCATGACAGTTTTTGCCAACACAGAGGAAACTGAAAGAGAAAAGAGGATGGCAAAGGTAATTTGTCGGATGAGACAGGTGAGTTTCCTGGGTTGACCAATGAAGAGGAAGGAGCAGAGGAAGCAGAGCAGAAGGGAGACCAAGAGAATGTAGGTGAGATCTCTGTTATTGGCTTTCACAATTGGTGTGTCACAATGCTTAAGGAAAACTGCCAGAACTGCCAATGTGATCATTGCCAGAGAAAGAGTGAGAGACACTAAAGTGTATCCCAGGGTCTCTTGATAGGAGAGGAAGTGGAGCATCTTGGCAATGCAGTGGTCCTTGTCCTTGTTGGGATACTGATTTTCTGGGCAGGGCTCACAGCGAGCTGCATCTGAAATCAAGAAATGAAATCTTTGAGCATTATTTCACCCTCGTTATTCTTTGCCCCCTTTACTATGGCATGACTATCCCCTTTCTGCTATGGCAAATCCACGAAGGAAGTGATGGAACAACCCACTGGGCATTTCATGGTGGATGAAACAAGGCAATTGTTTTTATGTTATTGATGATGCTTCAGGTAGTTTAGCCAGAGACAAGGATGTGTTCATATATATAGGGCACCTCCATGACTATTATGGCTTTCAGTGTGAGGGAGATTGCCATTTCCTGATTGCAGTGGGGAAGGAGGAAAGAATGATCTAAAACAGGAGTGTCAAAGTCACATCATCACAGCGGCATCACATGATGTCTTGGGACTTTCCCCCCATTCCGAAACCAGTTATGGGCGTGGCCAGCATGTGATCCATCTGGCCCATGGGCTGATACTTTGACAGCACTGATCTAGAAGTACCATAGCACTGTTGACTTGAGTTCTCTGATTTGTAGTTCAAATCTGTTGATTCTGATTTTTGTTGTTCTTGTAGGAGAGTGTTAATAGCAACAGCAATAGCACTTAGACTTATATTCTGCTCCATGGTGCTTTACAGCCCTCTCTAAGTGGGTTACAGAGTCAGCCTCTTGCCCCCAACAATCTGGGTCCTCCTTTTAGCCACCTCGGAAGAACAGAAGGCTGAGTCAAACTTGAGCCTGGTGAGATTTGAACTGCCAAATTACAGGCAGCCAACAGTCAGCAGAAGTAGCCCGCAGTACTGCACTCTAACCACTGTGCCACCATGGCTCATGCATATGGTTAACATATATGGATAGATGTATCTCCTGTTCCTCTGACAGGTCTATCCATTTCAGAGGTGATTGACAGTGATGATAGAGAAAGCATACCCTAAAGGTTAAAAAAGGAACTGAAAACAAAGACAACATTTTCAGGAAAACAGTGGCATCTAGTTTTCTCCATAGCGCTGCTTGGAGAGTCCAAGGATGGGTTAACACAACCTGTTTGCCCATGGACTGAGTAGATTTTTTCCCCCTCTGGCCACGCCTCCTTTGCCTCTTCTGGCTCAGTTTTAAAAACTCAGTCCGCCTGATAGGACTAGTTTTGGGGAACACTCAGCTTTGAGCAAATAGGCTGGGTTCTCCAATAGTAATTTTAGAGTATTTTATGTGTTAATATTTAGTTGTTGTTAGGATTTTTCCCCAGGTTTTATTATTTTGACTTTTTATTTTCCTTTTTTCCATTTTTACCAAGAAGAGGATTTACTAAAGTAAGGCTGAGGCAGCGATCGGTTCCACAGCTGCTTAGTCGCAGCTGGGGGAACAAGCGAGGCCGCTCGTCCGGCGTCTGCTGGCGAGCGCAGGGAAGGACGGCAATCCCCGTGTTTCCCTGGTCGTTTTGGAGGAGAGGCTTTTAAAAAAAGCCCTTGCTTCTCCAAACGGCATCTTTTGCCGATCGGGAGAGCGGCGCCCATTTTGAAAAGCGCTGCTTTGGCGCGCTTTTCGGCTGCAGCCAATGGGAAGCGCCTGGACCTTAAGTGAGGCTTTTGGCGCGCAGAAGAGCCAGCGGCCATTTTTTTGAGACTTTTTAACCACCGGAAAGCAGCAGCAAGCAGCAGAGCCTCTCCGCCTCAACAGACAGCCGCAGAGGATTGCGAGGGCTTGCCTGGGTGTCCAGCAAGCCTGAAGTTCCCCAGCCATCTAAGGGGAAGCGGCAAGGAGTGTCCTGGTGCCTGATCCAGCCTCCCATCTGAGTCTGCAGACGCTTCTGGAGCCGTCGGGCCAGCGTCCATTGCCCTTCCCTCAGCAGCGACCTCTTCGACTCAAGATCAACCAAGGATGGCTGATGAAGGTTTGGAGCGAAGGGAGGAGCTGGCAGGGCCATCTGCAAAGCGCAGTAGGCCAGATCCCTCAGGCCAGGGGAGAAAGGGAAACAAGGGCGCTGGGGGGAAAGCTTCCCACTCTTCAGCTGGGAGCAAGGCCCCCAAAATTCAAGGGGACAAGGGACAGGACTCCCTAAAGGACAAGTCTGCTAGGCCCCAGGTTCCCTCTGCACCCTTACCAAGTGAGACTAGGCCAGTTCCTTCCCCACCCATTCAGAGGGAGATAGAGCAGGGGGAGGAAATGGGGGATAGATCTCCATCCTTCTGTGATAGGGATTCCATGTCAGGATCCCCTGCAGCCTCTCTGGGTTACCCAGGTTCTCCTAGCTCTTCAGTCAGGGAGGATATCCCCTCCTTTCAATGCTGTTTTCATGCAGAGGATCAGAGAGATCCTCCTAGGGGTGCCAGGGGACAGGCCTATGACCAATCCAGGCCTGTAGAGGACAAGGGCCCAGCTATGTCAGCAGAAATGAGGGATCTCATCATGCAGGCTATTTCCCAGGGTGTGGTAGAAGCCATGAGGCTACAGGAAGGCAGGGGTGGCAAGGCCTCTAGGCCTGTTCGCCCCCTGGGGGAAAAGAGGACCAGAGTCCTCGATTCCCCGGGCACTTCTATCACCACAGAGGTGTCTACGTGGGAGGAGGAGACTGCTGAGGAATTTGCTCTCTCGGAGGATGAGGATATGCCTCCAGACAAGCCCTCCTTCACTGGTCTCTTTAAGCCATCCTTATTCAAGGCCATCTTACACAAGGCCAGAGCCTCTACTGAGCTTGGTGCCAAACCTAAGGACAGGGAAGTCCCCTCTACTTCCCAGGACCTCATGGCAGGGCTGTTCAGCGAAACAACCCCTGACCCAGAACTGATACCAGTCCCTGACATGTTCATGGAAGTTATCCAGTGCCAATGGGCACAGCCAGGTACCCTGGCCAACCCCAGTGGCGCAGACAAATCACTGTATCCCTTAGAACCTAGGCTGGAGGATGCATTGAAACCTCCAGAAGTGGATGCCCCTGTGGTCTCTCTGACCTCTAATTCTAATCTCCCGGCCGAGTTATTAGAAGGGTTAAAGGCAGAGGATAAGAGGGCAGAAAAGGCTTGTCTCAAAACGCACCAGGCGGCTGCCTGGGCGATCAAAACCTCCACTTCTGCCTCGTTCTTTACGAGGGCATCCCTATTATGGCTGCGCCAACTCAGATCTCAGCCCCCATCTGAAGCATCTCGTTGGCGACATGATCTTAACAAGATCATTACGGCTGTGGAATATGCCTCTGATGCATCCCTGCATGCAGCGAAATTCGCCTCCAGGGCACTAGCGTCTAACATCACTTCTCGCCGCCTGCTTTGGCTTCGGCACTGGCAGGCGGACATGAAGGCAAAGTGGAAGCTGGCTTCAGCTCCATTCAAAGGGGAGAACCTCTTTGGGGATTCCCTAGAGAAATTCCTAATTGAGACAAAGGATAAGAGGAAGGTTCTTCCTTCCACCTTCAGGAAGCATGACAGGAAAGGTCAGGGCTCGTTCAGGAAACAGGCCTTTCGGGCACAGGAAGGTGCCCAGGCCTCCTCCTCTTCCTATTCCTCCCAAAGACAGTTTAACAAGTCCTCTGACAGGTACCAGGAATGAAACAACTTTTCTTCCAGGGGCAGACAATCCAATCAAGGGTCCTTTCGGAAGCCCTTTCGTGGGGGCTCCCACAACCGTCAGTTTAGACGTGGGAAGTGACCGTCTGGGGTCTCCTCCCATCGGGGGCCGCCTGCAATTCTATGCAGACCGTTGGGAGGAAACAACCTCGGACAAGTGGGTCTTAAATACCATCAGGAGGGGTCTAACCTTGGAGTTTCTATCCTCCCCTCCGCGGACCTTTGTTCGCTGCCCACTATCCAAGAACCCTGTAAAGAGGGCTTTCATGCAGGCAGAAATCGACCATCTTCTGCAGATCAACGCAATAGAGGCAGTTCCTCCAGAACAGGAAGGGAGGGGGTTCTATTCCATTCTCTTCCTGGTCCCCAAGAATTCAGGGGGGTGGAGGGCCATTTTATATCTGAAGCGCCTGAACAGACATCTGGCCTACAAGCGCTTCAAAATGCAGTCTCTTCAGTCGATCCTAAGCTGCATGCGACAAGGGGATCTGCTCACCTCCATCGATCTCAAGGAGGCGTATCTGCATGTACCCATCCATCCCGCACACAGGAAGTTCCTGCGCTTGTGTTACAACGGAAAGCACTTCGAATACAGGGCGCTTCCGTTCAGACTTTCTTCTGCACCCAGAACGTTCACGAAGCTTCTTGCAGCTGTGGCGGCCCACCTACGCAAGCTTCCAGTCCGCCTGGAGTGCTATCTGGACGACATCATCATCCACTCAAGGACTCATCAACAAGCGGTGAGAGATGTAAACATCACAGTTCTCACCTTACAGGACCACGGTTTTTCCGTAAACATGGAAAAAAGCAACTTTACTCCTGCCACACGCATACAACACCTGGGCGCCATAATAGACTCGGTATCTTGCCAGGTGTCCCTGTCTCCGGAGAGAATCCGCAACCTCAGGAGCAGAATCCGGTTGTGTCGCAGGAACAGGTCTTTGCAGGTAGTGCAACTATCCCAACTGTTAGGGATCATGATTTCTTGCCTCAACATAGTTCCCTGGGCACGTCTTCATGCAAGGGAGCTGCAATGGTTCTTGCTTCCAATGCAAAGAGCAAGGATCAGCAACTCCACCAGGAAAGTTCGCATCCCACCAAGAGTGACTCGGTCTCTGAGTTGGTGGCAGTCTCGAGCAGTGGAGAAGGGTTGCCTATTCAGAGAACCCGACAGGATCGTGTTAACGACCGACGCCAGTCTCTACGGTTGGGGGACGCATTGCCAGGGTCAGTTGGCGCAAGGCAGGTGGTCCAGCGCGGAGGCAGCCCGGAGCATCAATTGGCTAGAACTCAGGGCAGCCCGGCTTGCGCTGAGGAGATTTGCAGAACAGCTGAAGGGGCACCACGTTCTGCTACTGACCGACAATGTGGCCACAAAGGCTCACGTGAACCGGCAAGGAGGGACCCACTCCAAAAGACTCATGTCAGAGGCGGAGGCCATAGGACGATGGGCAGAGATCCACTTAGCGTCGCTGAAGGCGGATCACATCTCCGGAACCAGCAACATGAGTGCGGATTGGTTGAGCCGTCAGATCATCGACAACTCGGAGTGGCAACTTCATCCGGACCTGTTCGCACAGGTGGTAAGGAGGTTTGGTCTCCCACAGGTCGACCTGTTTGCCACGGCGGCAAACACACAGCTCCAGCGGTTCTTCTCCCGCTACAAGTCAGCACAAGCGGAGGGGACGGATGCCCTGAGGTCCAGCTGGCCTCCAGGTCTTCTTTATGCGTTTCCGCCCCTCCCTCTGATCCCACAGGTGATCTACAAGCTGCTGAAGGAGGGGGCGGAGCTCATTCTGGTGGCTCCACATTGGCCCAGGAGATCCTGGTTCGCGGACCTGGTCGATCTGTCTGTGGAACAACCGTGGAAAATTCCTCCAGACCAGGTATCCTTGCGTCAGGGGGCCATCAACCATCCAGAGCCCCAATGGTTGCAGTTAGCCGTCTGGCACTTGAGGGGCAGCTTCTGAAGGACCAGAGCCTCTCAGACAACGTCATTAAAACCATCCAAGCTTCCAGACGTCCGGCCACTACTCGCATTTATGACGCGACTTGGGCTGCCTTTTCTTCCTGGTGCAGCCAACGGGACATTGACAGTGTGGAAGCGTCCATCCCTCAGTTATTGGACTTCCTACAAGAGGGCTTGGACAAAGGACTGGCACCAGCCACACTCAGGCGCCAGGTTGCTGCATTATCCACCATCTTAGCCAGACACCAACTTCAATCCCTGAGTCACCATCCTCAGGTCAAGAGCTTCTTGAAGGGGGCCTACAACATTCGACCCCAGGTGGTGCACAGGTACCCGACCTGGAACCTACCCTTTGTCCTGCAGGCATTGACAGCGGCTCCCTTCGAACCTTTGAGGAAGGTCTCTCTTCGACATCTGACTCTTAAGACTGCCTTCCTCATAGCCATTACTTCAGCCAGAAGGGTATCTGAGATTGCGGCCTTCTCGGCCAAGGAAGAACTGTGCATCATTCACCCAGACAGGGTCATCCTACGGTTAGACCCCGCCTTCGTGCCGAAGGTGAATTCTCATTTTCACAGGTCTCAGGAGGTTATCCTCCCGAATTTCTGTCCCAGCCCTCAACACTCCAAGGAGCGCAGGTGGCACAAATTGGACGTGCGAAGGGCAGTCCGCATTTACCTGAAATGAACTAAGGACATCAGGCACTCCGAGGCCTTCTTTGTCTCTTTTCAACCAGGCTCGCTGGGTCGCAAGGTGTCATCTTCAACCATAGGTCGGTGGCTGCGAGCTTGCATTAAGATGACATATGACCTTCAGGGCAAGCCGGTTCCACCTCGTGTAACGGCACATTCCACCAGAAGCGCGGCCACGACCGCGGCCTGGGCGACTCAAGCATCTATTCTGGACATTTGCAGAGCGGCCACGTGGGCGTCTCCCACGGCTTTCATTAGAAACTACAAGATCGATTCCTTTGCCTCTGCCGAAGCCTCCTTTGGCCGTAGAGTATTACAGAAGGTTATTGAGGCTCCGGACAATGTCACTTCTTCCCGCCCTGGGACACCATAGCTTGGGCATGCCCCATCCTTGGACTCTCCAAGCAGCGCTATGGAGAATGACCGTTGTCTTACCTGAACGGTCGTTCTCATGGCGCTGCGGAGAGTCCAAGACCCACCCAGGGTAATTGTTTAGCTCCGAGATTGTATCTTTACACAGGTGTGAGCTGAGGACGTCTTTGTCGGACAAGACCTCATTTTTAAAACTGAGCCAGAAGAGGCAAAAGAGGCGTGGCCAGAGGGGGAAAAATCTACTCAGTCCATGGGCAAAATGGCTGTGTTAACCCATCCTTGGACTCTCCGCAGCGCCATGAGAACGACCGTTCAGGTAAGACAACGGTCATTCTCATTGGGATGTGTCACTACCCTGCATGAAATTCTTGTGGAATGACAAGGTTGGTAGACCTGTGGGGTCAGGACAAATTATATCCATAAACAGAGATTCTGCTGTGAAATATGAATACTTCGACAGATGTTGATCCTAATAGGAGCCTCGGTGGCATAGTGGTTAGAGTACAGTATTACTTCTGATGACTGACTGCTGACAGCAATTGGGCAGTTCAAATCTCACCAGGCTCCAGGTTGACTCAGCCGTCCATCCTTCCAAGGTGGGTAAAATGAGCACCTAGATCAGGGGTGGCGAACAAGTTCTACAAAAAGAGCCAAAATTTTAAACTGTGAGAGTCAGAGAGCCACACCACGCAGTGACCTGCCAAAACAGACCCGGAAGCAATGTTCCCTCTAATTTTTTTTCGATGTGAGCAGAAAAGTATAGTGTTTGAGCGGCACATTTTCATGCCTGAGCACCCGAATTTTTTTCACAGATGTCACCTAAGACAACAACGAAATCAGTATTATTTGAAACTCAAAGTTATGTTTCTTCAAGGTACCCGCTTAATTCAATGTGTTATATAATATCAGTATCACTTAACAACGCTCCTGCTTAGCAACCAAAATGTTGGCTCAGAAACTCTGGCATTTGAAGCACGCAACTCTTAAAGCTGTCAAGTTACAAGACCCTTGCACCCCTAACCCTTTAGGGAAAAAAAACCCCAGGGGTCTTCAAACCTGACAGCTTTAACACTTGTGGACTTCAACTCCCAGGATTCCTCCTCCAGTCATGTTGCAGCGACGTCATCTGTGTGGATCTGCTCCATCTTTGCTTTCTTCATTGTGGGCAGGGCTTCTGCTGAAGATGCCGACGAGTACGAGTTGCCACCAGAATAACTGCTGCTACCTCCTCCTCCTCCTCCTCCTCCAACAGAATCACCAGATTTGCTCCTGAGCTCAGTGCTGGGTTACCTCTGCCCCCTCCCCCTCCTCCGTGCTTTTGAGGAGCCATGAGACTTTTTTTCCCCTGCTCCCCCCCCCGCCTTCCTACTGGCTCCTGCAGCCTCATGGCTCCTCAAAAGCACGGCGGAGGAGGAGGAGGGGGCAGGGGTAACCCAGCGCTGACTGAGCTCAGCTGCTCCGAGTGGAGGAGAGGCGCCGCTGCCACGCGCGGAGATGCCGGCTGGAGCTTTGGCGGCTTCATCTCAGCCGCAGCGCCGGGCGGCAAATCCGGCAGTGCTGCCTGTTAGAGGAGGATGAGGAGGAGGTGGCAGCAGTTCTTCCGGTGGCGGTGGGGGCTTTGGGGCTTCACAACTAGCCTCAGTCGCCCCGTGCTCCTCAAAGCAAGTCTGGGGAAGTCCTTTGCAGGCGGCCCGTTCTAGCTGCCTGCAAAGGACCTCCCCAGCTTCCGAAAGGGAGCGCGCGATCCGAGCCACAGTATACTAAATAATGATAAGAGGCAAAGAGCCTCATTTATTTTGGCCGGGAGCCGCATGCGGCTCGCGAGCCGCGTGTCCGCCACCCCTGACCTAGATTGTTGGGGGCAATATGCTGACTCTGTAAACTGCTTAGAGAGGGTTCAAAGTGCTATGAAGTAGTATATAAGTCTAAGTGCTGTAGCTATTGCTAATAAAAATAGCAATAAAGTTAAAATTGTGATTTAATGATTGACTTCCTTTATCTTGATATTTCTTTCTACTGAATGGCTTCCTCGATCCTGGAAGATCTACACAGAAAGTTTGCTCTACCTGTCTGATTAGAAACGGTCCCTTCTGGACAAGCATCACATTGGTAGCAGCAAACCGGCTCACCCTCTGGAACTCTTCTCCTCTCTCCTGCCTGGCACCTCTTCATGACATACCTGGCAAAGGGCACCTTCTACAATAGGATAAGGGAAATGGTTTAGCTGCCACAAGCAATGAACCTGCTTCGTTTGTCCAATTCCACATTTTGATTTCAATCAAAAATATGAATTCAAAGGAAATGATTCCCCTGAAAAAACAGCTTCTGGGTCATTGAGGACAGCAGCATTCCGACCCATCAATGGGTGCTGGAGATTGGAGCTGGGACCTCAGCATGCAAAGGAGGGTTTGTGACATTAAGCTACGTCTTTGGTGAAATAGTAAATGATGAGGATCCAACTGGACAGCGTGAGGAGTCAGTGGAGGAGTGTGAGGTGTGAGCAAAAGAGAATCAGGAGGAATGTTTGCTAATTGAGGCAACATTGAAGTACTTCATTCTCAGCACACTTTATCAAAATTTCTATGGCAACATAACTGATATGCTTCTTTTTATTAAGACATTAATTCTTTCCTGAGGACAGAAATAGCAAAAAAGTAGAGAAGTAACTTGAGTCCTTCTGTCAGTAGGAGTCCCTCCCATTGTTTACTCTGAAGCATACTGATAAATCCTGCAGTGAGATTTGATTCTTGGTTTTAGGGTCCTGAGTTTGAATCCACAGTGGGAACAGTCCACTGAAATCACTTTTGCCCACCCTAATGGCATCCTGACCTTCAAGAAGTTCTTCCCAGGATCAACCCTTTCTCGACCTGACACAAATCAGACCTGAAATGTATTATGTGCAAATCAAATTTTTCACCAAATGGCTGCCATATTTTATGATCCAATAGAACCATTTTTCCAGTTAGAAGGTCCTTCTGCATCCCTAGGAGAGGAGAGAACGAATCTTTCCTTGATTTTATAAAGTTGCCTTTCAACTCACCTTTGTGGGCCAGACGATCCCATTAGAGTTAATGGTGAAAACATGGCCTGGGGGAGCCCCAGGATCAATGTGCCCGACTTTCACCAGAGCCATTGATTTATTGTGAATGGAAACCCAGTTGAGAAGTTCATAACGAGCAGATCCCAGCCCATTTTCTGAGAAGGAGACTTCTTCTCCCGCACTGTTGTTGAACCGGACATTCCTCAAATAGGGAAGAAGCTGAAACAAAGGAGACCTTCAGAAATTGGAGAAATTGGCTGAAAGCCACACATGAGACAACATGGCTCCCACCATTCTATCATGACCCTCATTCTAGCAGATGGGATAATGTCTGAGAAGTTCTACCTTGGGGGAGATTTGAGCAGTCAGGGGAAACACCAAGTGCTACTTCCTCAATAAAAGAAAAAAAATGCCTTTGAGACTGGGAATTTGTATCATGGCTTCTTCAGCCACTTTGAAGTGGTATCTCTGCATAAAGATTTTAATGCCAAACTCCAAATTTCATTGTCTGTTTTTTTCATGTTTTTCTTGACTCTAAAGGTTTTAAAATCTTTGCATATAAATTTGTCTTGAACTGATAAATACATTTTAGGAATGATTCAATGATTACTTTAAAAAGAGAATGGCATGATGGCCTAGAGGTGAAGATGCTTGCCTCTCACTCCAAAAGTTGAGAGTTCAATCCAAGGCAGCGACAGATGTTTCTCTATCAGGGGACAAAGAGAACATATCTGCTGTGAACTCTGCATAGGCATAAGGAAGGGCATCCAGCCAACAATTTCTCCGCTTTATTCAGATGCCCTGACTCCACCCAGTAAAAAAGATTACAGAGGGGAAAAAGATTTCATTCAAAATAGTGTGTAATTCCCCCGACTTTCTATCATAGACAAAGAAAGAAGAATGCAGGAACCAGAGCCGTAGTGGCACAGTGGTTGGAATGCAATATTTCAGGCAAACTCTGCCCACTGCCATGAGTTTGATCCTGACTGGTTCCAGGTTGACTCTGCCTTCCTTCCTTCTGTGGTCGATAAAATGAGGACCCAGATTGTTGGGAGCAAGATGGTGGCTCTCCAATTCACTTAGAGAGGGCTGTGAAGCATTGTGAAGCGGAATATAAGTCTAAGTGCTATTGCTATCTAACTAAGTGGGGCCATATGGAAAGAATTGGATACCCTGGGTTGCCCCTTCAATGTCCAGAATGGTCCACAATTTAGCCATTGATGGAAAAAAGTGTGATGAATTTTAGACCTGGAACAGGTTGGATTCAGCAAACGTACTGAGAGAAACTGAGGTTGTTTTGGAAATATGCCCACAAGGACTTAAGCTTCCCCATTGAAGCTTCCTCCACAAACACATCCAGATTGTCATCCTGCTCTGGGCTGACACTTCCTCCATAAAACGGTCACCTCCTGAAACCTCCAGGCATCCATTGAGGATCTTTTAGGATCTTCTTTGTAGATACGGATCTCTATGGATCAGATATGGATCTCTATGGATCTTATGGATGACTGATTTAGTTTATTTCTGTTTTCTCCCCTCTTCCTTTTCAATCAAATATTACATAATTCATATCATTGTTTATATTAATTGCTGTTCTAATGTGCTGTACACTGATGTGCTGTACATTGACATGTGGCATACAGATCTTTCACAAGTAATTCAAGAAATACATATGGGAAAAATCCTCTCTTAAGGTCTGTGGATGGAATAAAAAGTCACAGAGATTACCTGCCATGACTGGAGATTGGAGATCTTCTTTCCAAGCCTCATCATGGCTGGTCGGATTTCTGGTCCATTTATTGTATGTAATGCGTGTGCGAGAACATAAACAGCATTGTAGATATTGTAACTTCTACCAATCATGCTTGTTTCAAACAAGGAAGATGGTAAATCTTGTAGGTTCTCCTTCCCTGTACAGCTTTTCATGCCCTCTGGGTAAAATTTATTGGGTGCATAGAACTGGCAGACAAAGACATTTTCCCACCAGAATGGGAGAAACATGTCCCCTTGTGGGTTCAAAGGATCTAAAGACAGGAGGAAATGGCTGAATTCTGAGATATCCCCACTGTGCTCCCTAAAATGCAAAGCCCCATGCAAGGGCTTTAGAGATTGCCATACATCAAAACCTGTGTGTATAGTATGTTTCCAAGAGGAAGTTAGGATCCAAACATTCTGAAATGATCTCCTCTCATAAACTACTAGAAAATACAGAACCCCCTGAAAAGTTACAATAGTTCCAGTGTCTCCAAAGAAAACAATGGTGTCAACTTTTAGCCATATTTTGGAACCAAAACAGATCTGGACAACAGGATCACCAGAATCATATTTCATCTTTTGAGTGAAGGCCAGGCAGATCTCCTTCTCCTTCAGCAGAGGCATCAGAGTTGAGATGAAATGTTCTCCGTTGTCATCATCAGAGGCCACCAGCCCAACCCAGTTCCACTGGAAATACAGGAGCAGCTGGACTAAACTCACACACTGCGCAAATTCCTTGGGATTAATCCGGAAGAAGGAAGGATAAACTCTTCTGTCTTCCCAAGTGGATTGAAAGCCATCACTGAACTGGAGAAAGTGAGAATCTTCTTTAAAAGACAAAGCAAATTTTGATGGTGACTTTAAGGGTCCCATTGTGTGGTTTAGTGACCCCATCAGTCAAGCTGAGTCACTTTTGGAGATACAATTCTTCCCTTCTTAGGACAAACCATCAATTAAAATATTTGCAGAATTGTGACATGTCCGAATCCAAAGGAACAAACCATCAACCAATGTTGATATTCAAATGAATCCATGTATAGAATCTCTAGCTCATATACTATTATTGTCCTACCTCCTACCCCCAAAACACCTTTGGTGATATCTTCGCTTCTGTGAGTTCATCTGTTGCTTGTCTATTCCACCCCTGTATCTAAAAAAGCCCCCTTACCTGTGGGGTCTTGAAGATGCTGAAAATGGAGGCCATCTCCTTTGAGGACTTGGCATTGTCACCCCCGATGACAGAGAGCAGAGGGTCCTTCCAGTCACATTTATAACCAGGAACCATTCGGTCACGTGTGGAGAGCAGAAGGAGACTGATTAAAAAAATCCTCGTCTCCCACTGGAGATTGTCATACATGTGGAAGCCCAGGGTGATATTGGGGAGGAGAACCAGATCTTTGTTGATTTCTGTGACTGCAAACACCAAAGCCAGGAACAGCTGGTAGTTGTTGGGGATGGGGCTATAATGAGAAAAAGACATAACAGAAAAGCTTGTCTGTGCTGGGGAAGGTTGCCTTGTCTTTGATCTGTGTGGGGTTTTGCTTGGAGCAGGAAGTCCCCAATATTAATAGGGTTCTTTTTAATAAAATATTTTAGCAGCCTGGATGGATTTGTGAGACAGGAGAAACGTTTGTCTCTCCCTAGCAAGGACCATTTTATATCCCTCTATCCTGCCTCCCTTCTTCTGGTGGCTGCAATCCATCCCAATTTCTCCTCTAGCAATCTAATCAATTGAATTCTCTGTTGGAGCATCTTCTTCAGGTCTGACAACCACAGCTGGAAACAACACTTCAGTTAGTTGTCAAAGCAAAGATTTACTTTGAGTTGTATACTGCAGATTCCAAGATTGAGTTTTGTGATTTTAATAGTACCCAACATAGGAAAGCTCTGAGTTTTTCCTTAAGTCTTCCATCGTGACTTTCTGTCCAACCTAAAAGAGTAAGTCATCTTGTTAATTAGGGCAGTAAAGTTTTTAATGGGTTGTCCTTCTCACTCTGTATGTGGTTTATTGTCTTCTTGACAAAGAGTTATGGAAAGTTTGAGAGGGACAACCCATTAAAAACTTTACTGCCCTAATTAAGATGACTTACTCTTTTAAGTTGGACAGAAAGCTTGGCTTTTAATTGAGAAAAACAGAAAGATTTGAACTACACTAGGATATTGAAACATCACTAGAACAAATATTTTTGAGCAAACAAAGCAAGCAATCGTGTAAATCTTTTTCATCCAGATGAAACTTACCAAGGGTCAATACCAAACCGAAATGGGTTTTTTTTAAAGTCTGGTCGAAAAGAAGGAGAATAGGCTCCAAAGGGCAAATTCCCACCAATAATGAAATCACCACGCTTGTAACTGTATTCTTCAAACTTTAAACGCTTTGGCAGCACACATCTGGTTTGCATCCTCACAGCAGATGTTGCAGACGTTGGAGGCAGGAGCCAAAAAAGCAGCAGCAGCAGGAGGAGGAGAAGAGGCAGCCCAGTCATTCTTCTCACTTTCCCTGCTAGAGCAAAAATCAAGATTTGTGCAGAAGCTGAACTTGCAATCACAACAGAGTGTTAGCACCTCGTCTGCTCAGGCCACCTGAATAGCCCCAGTGCAACTTTCTATCAAATGTGCTTCTTCCTACCTGTGTTTGGGCTGCAACTAAAGGAAAATTGAGTCTGTTGAGTCTCACCAAAACTAGAAGTTGGATCTTCCCAAGATACAACAAGATCTCTCTCTCTTTCCCTCAACTCTGAAAAATCAAAGAATATTTGTAAATCAGGTTTTACCCTGGAAGGTTTTCATAGGTGGAAATTCACAAGGGATACATTACAAATTACTGTTCTTCTGGTAATTGCAGGGAAAAGCAATTGTCCTACCCACCTGGCACTAGATGCTGTTTGTGCAGCAGAAAAAGAAAACATGTTTGTGTCTCTTATTGTTATTCCACAGAGCAGATGGACTTGGGAGACAAGAGAAAGTTGGGTGTTTGACCTACATGAAGCAGCCCATGTAAACAAGATGGAGTTTGATCTTTTGCCATAGTTTGTTCGGATAGGATGAGTTCTAATGGGACAGGGTGGCACATGGCAGTCAGTTGTACACTACTAAGTGCAAGTAATAGTACCAAGAAACTAAAGGCTCTTATATTTTTTAGAAATAGGCAGATGTTATGCTAATTTAAACCCCAGAGCAGCAGTGGAGGGTTCCGGGCAAACCGGTGCCTGCCAGAAGCAGCAGCCACCATACTGGAATGGTGCTTTGGAGGCCTGCCCACCCACCCTCGTTCCTTACCTGCATTGGGGGCAACTGGGCCATTTACCATGCCCGTGTGACACTCTACCAAGCAGCTGGAGTGTTGCAGGCAGTGGGTGTGCATGCATGTGCAGTACGCATGCCTGTGGTGGATGCCCGGCCCCATTGCAACGTATCGGTTGCGACAGCATCCGGAACCCACCACTGCACAGCAGGGTTGCCTAACAATTTCTTGAAGCCAAAAGTTTGCCCTGGTTCCTGACAGCTGTTGGATGGGATAGAATGGAATAGAATAGAATATACCTGGAAGGGATCCTGGAGGTCTTCTAGTCCAGCCCCCTGCTCAGGCAGAAGAACCAATGCCATCTCAGACAAGTTACTATCCAGTCTCTTCTAAAAAAAAACCTCCAGTTTTGGAGCATGCACGATTTCTGAAGGCAAGCTGTTCCACTGGTTAATTTTCCTCACTGTTAGGAATTTTCCCCTTAATTCCAGGTTGCTTCACTCCTTGATTAGTTTCTATCCATTGTTTCTTGTTCTCTCTTCTTTGTGGCAGCCCCTCAAATACTGGAATCCTGCTATCTTGTCTCCCCTAATTCTTCTTTTCTTTAGACTAGCCAGACCCATTTCCTGCAGCTGCTCCTCATATGTTTTAGTCTCCAGGCCTTTGATCCTCTTAGTTGCTCTTCTCTGAACTTTTTCCAAAGTCTCAACATCTTTTTTGTAGTCTGGTGACCAAAATTGGTTGTAGTATTCAAGGTGTGGCCTTACTGGAGATTTCTAAGCACAAGTATTTGTTTGAACCCTACAGAAATCAAGCAGCCGTGGATAATTGGTCCTCCCAGTACTGGGTCCTGCATGACATGGCCCTGCAGTGCTTGGGACAGTTGTGCAATCTGAGGGTCTTCCTGGACCCTCATCTCCTGCTGAAAGAAGAGATCATAGCTGTGGCCAGGAAGGTCTTTGTAAACCTTCAGTTTGTTGAACAGGAGGATCTTGAAGTGTTGAAGATCTGAACACCCATGAAAGCAACAGAGCAATGGCAAGAGTGAAGGCAGGAAGTCTCAATCATGGGGATTCGATTTAGCAGTGGAGATTCCTTGAGAGATGACGTTGTACTTCTACCTAATATGGAAGTCTTGCTTTCTCCCTCCTCCAGAAATAATGGTGGGATCTCACCATACTCTTCTTCCAGTCATATTATCCCACTTTTAAGAAAGATTATGCAATACCTTCACTAGACCCTTAGTGGATTATCTAGGCCCCTTTCAGTCAGGATTCAGACCTGCGTTATGGAACAGAAAAAAACATTGGTTGCATATTTAGATGAACTTTGGCAGCAACGGGATGGAGGTAGTGCATCCATCCTTGCTCTTTTTGACCTCTTCATGGTCTTCAACCCCATCAACCATGCTATCCTTCTGTGTCACCTAAACGTTATTAGAGTGAGAAGCCCTGTATTTTGCAAGTTCCTTTCACTTCAACAGGAGAGATACCTGTAGGTGTTGATTGGGAGTTCCAGGCCCCACACTTTATCCCATTATATGGGTGACATAGAATTTGGGGCTTTCTCCTCTTCTCTTTAACATGTAAAAGAAGCCACTGGGTCAGATCTTCTACCTCTGTGGGGTGAATTGTTATCAGTGTGCTGAAGATGCTCTACTCTACATCTCTGGCCCTGGTGAACCAAGCAGTGCTGTTGATATCTTGACTCAGGACCTGAACGCTTTGGGCTTCTGAAGGGAAGAATCAGGCTTTAACTCAACTCTGAAAAACTAAGAGGATTTGGGTTTTTACCATCTATGGTATCGGTGGAGTTTTCACTGATACAAACATGCCCAGTGCATAATCTGGGTTCCTTTATAACTCCTGGTTCCTGCCCAAAGAATACACGGCAGTTGTAGCCAGGAGACCCTTTGTAGATCTGTGTTTTGTGTGCCAGTTGCACCCATTCCTGGTTCATGAGGGTCTCTTCACAGTTATTCATGCCCTGGTCACTCCTTGGATGGACCATTGTAATGCTGGCTTCCCAGGGCTGACCTTGAACAGCATTTGGACTTTTGAACAGGTGCAAAATGCCCAGCCCACCTCACAGGGTTGTTGATGTGGGAGGAAGATAGGAGGAGGAAGATGTGTTGGATATCTTAGCACCTTGCGTTATTTCTGATAAATAATCATATTGGATTGTAGAAAAACAAATACATATCTAAATATTTATGACAAGCATAACACCCAATCATCACCCTATGAGACAAATCCTGCATTTGCAGTGACCCAGGGAGATGATAGGGGTGCCCCATTCTACACCCTCCTCCTCCTCCTCCTCCTCCTCCTCCTCCTCCTCCTCCTCCTCCTCCTCATGCATGTGGTGTTCATGCCATCAAGCAGAGCATCCAGCTGGACCACCTAGAAAGGTTCAAGACTGGAGACCTGGCTGTGCTCTGGTTCCATTCAGGGAGAGTTTCTGTCTGTGGTGATGGAAGGTGAGAGGTCAGCCAAGGGGGCTCTTCTATGTAGGGTATTTCAGGGTTGTCCCTCTCTCCCCCTCTCGCTATCCCTAAGCATTCTTATAAGTTCAGGAAACATCTAAGACTATCACACAACATTGTCTTCCTTCCTCTCTGCCCAAGATTGAACAATTTTGTACCATTAAGTCACACCCATCAATCCATCCCCATAATAATCTGAGCACATGAACAATAGCAGGGACAGGAGAAGATCCCTTAATATCCACTTTGCATGGCTTTGTTTATTTATGAGGCACATTTATCTAGTCATAATGAACAGAACACTCGATACAATTTAATATTTTGCATTTAAAATATACAATGATAAATACTTGCATGAAAAAAAATGAAAAGAGAATTCTGCAAAGTGTACACATATGCTGTCAAAATTAGTTTTATTATTTTTGTATGAATTTTGTTTGCCACAGTAACACAACTTGACACTTCTTTTCAAAGATTCTTCATTAAAACAAATAAAGAGACAAAAGTCCTGCTGGAAATCAACATCCATTTTTTCCCCAAAATCAATCTGTATTACCAAGTTGAGAAGACAGTCTCATTGGGAACAAGTGGCTTTCATGAGAAATAAAAGGGTGGGTGACTCTTGCAGACTATTTATTTATTATTATTTTATGTTGCCCTACACAAGGTGACTCAGGGCAGCTAAGATGACCTTGAGCTTCTAGGAAGAATCACAACAATACATTCCATAATCCTTTCTATTCCCCTCTCCCAATTACTACACTAATGAAACACATAGGAAATTATAAGAAAGTGTGGCAGGCCAAAGATTCTTAAAGGAACCTCTGCAGGCCTGACAGGCGGCCTCTCTTCAAAAAACCCACGTTGTCTGCAAAAGAAGTAAAAGTATAAATTACTATACAAAATTAACCACCTCTGCCTCCCCCAGGGGGACCCTTTGGCTTATCAGGGAACTTCTCATGCAATTGTTTCACTAATTTATCCACTTTCAGATCCCAACTTTTCACCCATGTAGCTTCGGACAAAGGGTATCCCTTCCATTGCACTAAATATTGTAAGCGACCTCTATACAGCCTGGAATCTAATATTTTTTTCACCTCATAATGTGTTTCCCCTTCTACCACTATGGGAGGAGGTGGAGCTTGGGTGGATGGCCTTATGCTAGACCCCCTTACTGGCTTCTATAAGCTACAATGGAATACTGGGTAAATTTTTGCTAGGAGTCTGGGTAGGCTGAGTCGAACTGTAACTGGGTTAATTATCTTTTCTATTGGGAAAGGACCTAGAAATTTTGGACCTAATTTCTTACTAGGCATCCTTAACCTTATGTATTTAGTAGACACAAAACTTTGTCCCCCACTCGAAAGGGAGGTTGTAGGGAGCGATGTTTTTCAGCTTGCTTCTTGCAGGCTTCTGCCGCATCTGCTAGCGCCTTTTCCGTATTTTCCCATCCCTTCTTTAGTGCCTCCAGCCATTCATTCAGAGACATGGAGGAGGGGGGTGTCAGCGTTCCAAATATCATGCAGAATTAAATCATTGTCCAAGGCAAAGTAGTCCTTAAAACTCCAATTTAATAAGACAGGCATGTTGGCATTAAGCTGGTGAAATTTCAACTCTAAGGTACATCCGGTGAATTCCCCAAGTTAAAATTTCATCATCTATCCCCACACCCCATAATTCATCACATGGTCCAATCTTCATCTTCCACTCTGGCATGTACACCCCTCTTCTTCCGGCCAGGTGTCGAGGTGCGGAGACAAAAGACGACCTTGAGCTTCTAAGAAATCCATAACAATACATTCCACAATCCTACTCCTTTCTATTCCCCCCTCCCAACTACTATACCAATGAAACAGCATAATATGTATGTTTTAATTATGTGGCAGGCCAAAGATCCTAAAAGGAACAGAATTACAGGCCTGACAGGGGGTTCTTTAGGTAGTTCAGGCATGGTAACGAATTCCATGCCACTGATAATCTGGAAAGGAGTTAATCCTGTACTGCTGTGGACCGCATTATTATATGCTACTTCGGCGAAGGGTAGCAAGTCCGACCAATTGTCTTGCTGATAGTCCACATAACACTGGATGTACTGTTCCACCATCGCATTGGCCCTCTCTGCTGCCCCATTTGTGCTGGGATGAAATGCTGAGCTGAGTCCCTGTGTGGACCCGATCGATTTTAGGAATTCTCTCCAGAACTTGGCGGTGAATTGATGCAGGAAAAGAGAAGATTTGAGTGTCTTTGTTTCCTTTTTCATGCAAAAGAAAATTATCTTTTTGCAAAGATATTAGTATACTAAAAAATAAGTATAAAGCAGAGAAGTTGAGTTCTATATTGGCTCTGGTTCTTCGTTTCCTTCCTCTCCCTTGAGAACAATTTTCCATGAGGGATAATGCTCATGGTTCATGATTCTTAAATGCTGACATAAAGACTCATGATTTCAGATGAAGCCTAATGGGATCCTTGCCCAGAAGACCAATGCCCCAACAAGGACAAACAACATTGCAATGCTAAGAAGCTCCTCTTCCTTGCCTATCAAGAGACCCTGGGATATACCATAGCTTTTCTTGCTCTTTTTCTCTCCATGATCACTTTGGCAGTCCTGGCAACTTAAATACCAAGACATACCAATTGTCAAGGCCAACAACCGAGATCTCACCTACATCCTCTTGGTCTCCCTCCTGGTTTGCTTCCTCTGCTCCTTCCTCTTCATTGGTCAACCTCGGAAGTTCACCTGTCTCTTCCAACAAACTTCCTTTGCCATTCTATTTTCCCTTGCAGTTTCCTCTGTGTTGGCAAAAACAGTCATGGTGATCCTGGCCTTCATGGCCATCAAATCACGGAACAGCAAAAAAAAAAACATTCTTGGGGAAACCTCTGACCAATTCTATTGCCATAGACAGTCCTATGGGCCAAAGAGTTTTTGTGCTACCTGGCTGATAATCTCTCCCCCTTTTCCTGACTTGGACTTCCATTCCTTGGTAGGAGAGGCCATCTTGGAATGCAAGGAAGGCTCAGATTTGATATTTTGCACTGTCCTTTCCTACCTGGGTTTTTTGGCCCTTGTCAGTTTCACAATGCCCTTTCTGGCTAGGAAATTGCCTGGCAGCTTTGATGAAGCCAAGTTTATTACTTTCAACATGCTGGCGTTTTGCAGAGTTTGGATCTCCTTCCTCCCCACCTATCTGAGCACCAAAGGGAAGTCCATGGTGGCTGTGGAGATCTTCTCCATTTTGACCTCTGGGGCTGATCTCTTGACTTTTATCTTTTCCCCCAAATGCTACATTATCCTACTGAAGCCCAATCTGAATTGCAGAGAGAATATAATGAGGCACAAGAATCTCTGATTTATGCATGGTTTGAGAACTTTTATTTTGATTTGAGGACTTATTGTATTTGATCTGATTTCTAGAATGCCATGCAATGAGACAAGGGCTTGTCCATTAAAGCATGGGAAATTTTGTCATGTGACTAATCCAAAAAGTATCTATTCATGTCCTGCCCTGTGAGCCTTACTACTGATTTAATCTTTCCAACTATTGGGCGGGCGAGGAAGGAATGCATGATGAGGCCTACTGATTATTGGTGGGAAATTATTTTTATATATAGATGATGTTATGTTGTTTAAGGACTCAAATGTTTTGGAACACAAGTTCCATAGTCAGTATGTATGTATGTATGTGTGTGTGTGTGTGTGTGTATGTATTTGTGTGTGTGTGTGTGTGTGTGTGCATGTGTATAATGTATTTGAGTAGATAGATGAATCAATCAATAAGAATACAGCTTGAAGAGACCTTGGAGGTCTTCTAGTCCAGCCCCCTGCTCAAGCAGGAGACCCTATGCCATTTCAAAGAAGTGACTGTCTAGTCTCTTTTTAGAAAACCCCCAGTGGTGAAGTACTCACAATGTCTGAAAGCAAGCTGATCTACTGGTTAATTGTCCTCACTGTTAGGATGCGTCTCATTACTTCCAGGTTGTTTCTGCAATGAAACATCCATTGTTTCTGGTCCTGCCTTCTGGTCCCTTGGTTAATAGATTGACTCACCCCTTTTTCTTTGTGGCAGCCCTTCAAATACTGGAATACTACTATCATGTCCCTGCTAGTCCTTCTTTCCTCAGTTCACACTTGCAATGTAATTGATAGAGTGAATTGTCTATGGGGGGGGGGTCTATATAGGGCTATAGGACTATCATTACAGTCCCATCAAAATTGATTGTTTTTGTCTATGGAGATCCTCAGACATCCAGGTCATGGATGTCTGAGAATCTCCATGAAAAAGGCAACTGGACTTTTTGAAGATGTTGCACTTCTAATCCAAGAAGCTTCTTCACTTCTGACTGAATGGTGGAAGATGGAAAAATGTATATTCTTGTAGTCATCTGATTGTTAGTACTCTTTCTCAGAGTCGTTGACGCAACTTGGAGATTTATCTATGTCCTCAGGGTCCCCTGACTAGTGCAAATTGGTGTGGAATCTTCTTGGAACTGCTGAAAGGATTGGTTGTTGATAAAGTATCAAGTCAGTGACAATTCTTAGTGACTACAAAGACAGATTTTCTACCAAAGGATCTGTCCCCAGCCTAGTCCTTGACCTCTTCCAATGAAGCAAAATGTCTTCAAAGAAGAACCGGAAAGTCCAGTTGCCTCTTGAAAAACCACCCTTGGGGCAACCATGATCTGGTTGACTGAGAATCTCCAGTGATATTTAGCTCTTCATTTTGGGATGAACACTCTTCAAATGGAGTGGGGAAATGAATGGATTTCCAGAAAAAATGCAGATTGCAGGAACCATTTACTCTTCAGGTTGAGATACAGACAACACGGACTCATCCCCAAAAGCCTGTGCCTGTCTTCAGCAGGGAAGGGACACAGGGCAGAAAACATCTTGCAGCCAAGAGGACTCTACACACATTTGCACTACTCAGGCGATCCTGATGAGACAGATTAACCTCCAAATGACTCTCACAAAGAATACAAATGACCAGCTGTCTGCAAGGAGTACAAGTCACTCCATTCCCCACCATTCAGTCAGAGCTGAAGAAACCACTTGGATGAGAAGTGAAATGTCTTCAAAAGAAAAACAAGGAAGTCCACCTTTGGGACAACCATGACCTGGATGATTGATAATCTCCATAGACACTTCCAGAGTTTAAATTAGGTTTATATCTTGAGTCCCCCACTCAATATTTGTAAGGGGTATAAGAGAAATGAGCTTCTATATCACCCCTAACCATGTAAGAATAAATAAAACATTTCTTCTATAAACACCTGCATTATTGGTCACTTTTACAAGGCTACAATTCATCACCATGTTTAGCCCTATCTGAAAAAAAAAAAAAAAGCTGGCGCAAGCCAGACTCCATCTTGGATGCAGGTGCTGAGGGGTTTCAGGTAGGCCAAATCCCACCTGGACCCTGAGCCTCAATTCCATCTCCTCTTTGGATGAAGAACAAGAGACACAAACATGTTTTCACCCTTCTGGTGCATGAAGGAAATTGCTAAGTGGGTAGGATATTACTCTTCCTTGCAATTATCAGAAGTACAGTCATTCTTAATGTATCTATCCCCCATAGATTTTTACCCACAGAAGTCTTCCAAGATAAAACTTGCTTAAAAGAAATAATGTCTGAACTCTCCCGAGGGAAGCTGGACATGTCACCTTAGGTTGTTTTGCAAACAAGTCATTTCTTTCGATCCATGAAACTGAACTGGGCTCAGTTTTGTCTTCAGTGACAACTCAAGCTAGGTAAGAGAAAGCACACTTGCTATTAATTTGCCTCAAGGCCACCAATGTGGCACAGTCTGCTTCTTCTCTTTTAACGATTTGGTGGGATTTTGTGGGAGTTCTGCTTCTCAACAAAATTTGATATGTAATCTAGGAAGGAAGGTGAGAATTATGAATGGGCTGCCTCTCCTGCTGCTTCTCCTTTGGCTCCTGCCTTCAACAGCTCATAAGATAACGCAAACAGTATGTGTAGCCAAGAACCCTCTGCGACTTATGAAGGACTACTACAGGTCTGGGGATCTCATTATTGGGGGGAATTTGCTCCTGGAAAAGTTTGCTCTCTTTGACATGATAGAGTTTGACCGTGAGCCATCAAAGACAAGAATTACAGCAAGGTACGTTTCACTTGGAAGGGAATGGATTAGACAAATGTCTGCTTTGTTTGGGATTCAGGAAACTCCTTTCATAAATTAATACTCTACTGATGTTTGCAGGTTCTGCTGCAGTTTAGAAGCCTTGGTGCTTTGATGGATAAAGAAGCATTCTTCTAAAATAGTGTAGAATACTCCAGTTTCTTCAGGAAGTTGATAAACAGCATAATAATTGAGGAAGGGTATACATGTCAGAAACTGCACTGGGTTAGTGAGAAATGTCATTTCCATTATTTATTTGGACAAAGAAGTCCTGTTGGAAAACTCAAAGAAAAGGCAAATCCAGTTACCATGGATAGCTACTCTATGTTGTGGCCTTCAGTGGAGTATTGTGAACTGAGTGGTTTCCAGAGCTGAAATACCCATCAAAGGGTTCATCAAATGGCCAAATCTATTAAAGATATTTCTCATGTGGAGGAGTCATGGCTGTTTAGGGTGTAAAGGTGTAAATTTCTCAGCCTCTCTCTAATGGACCAAGGTTTCAAGTGGATGGTCTATCCATAAAATCTTCTTAATCACATTTCTTTGTCCAAAGGATCATACCAAATATATTCACCACCTCAAAGACTGGGAGAACACACATACAAACGCAATAAAGGAAAGACAACTTCCCTTAGCACACAAAAGCTTCTCTCTAATAGTTCCCAATGTTTTCTCATTATAGCGTTGAATTCAAGAATTATCTGCTAATTCTGGCCTTGGTACATGCAGTCACAAAAATCAACAAGGATTTGGTTCTGCTTCCCAACATCACCCTCGGCTTCCATATTTATGACAATAAGGAGAGTGTTAGGAGGATTTCCTGGAACAGCTTCTCTCTTCTGTCTACGCGAGGTCAAATGGTTCCAGGTTACAAATGTGACAAGCAGGATGTATTGCTCTCTGTTATTGGAGATGTCAACTCCCAATACTCAAGGCAGATGGCCTCCATCTTCAGCATCTTCAAGGTTCCACAGGTAATGTGTGAATTCTGCCCTGTAAATCAACGATGTATGGACCGTGGAATTTCCTTGTAGTATACTTTTGAAATAAGCAAAATAAACCTGAGACATAATCTAAGAAAAACATTTTAATTGTAAATAAAGTAAAAATACAAACTTACTAAGTTTATTGATTACATCTTGGCAGAGCCCCTTGTCTGCCTAGGACTACAGGAGACATGATAGCAGTCTTCCAATATCTCAGGGTTCGCCACAAAGAAGAGGGAGTCAAACTATTCTCCAAGGCACCTGAGGGTAGAACAAGAAGCAATGGGTGGAAACTAATCAAGGAGAGAAGCAACTTAGAACTGGGGAGAAACTTCCTGACAGTGAGAACAATTAATCAGTGGAACAGTTTGCCTCCAGAAGTTGTGAGTGCCCCAACACTGGAAGTCTTTAAGAAGATGTTGGATGGTATAGGGTTTCCTGCCTAGGCAGAGGGTTGGACTGAAAGACCTCCAAGGTCCCTTCCAACTCTGCTATTGTATTGTATTGTATCGAATCAATCGAACTGGCAGGGCAAAAAGCTACTGATACTGACCCTTAACATCAGTATAAAATATTGTCCTAAAATTATGACAAGGCTCTCCTTTTCTGCAGTTTGGTTTTCACTTCCTCAAGTTCACTCAAGGAGACGAAACTGCTTTTCCTTCCTTTTTCCGGATCAGCCCCAATGAATTTCCTCAGTATGTGGGTTTAGTTCGGCTGCTCCTGTATTTCCAGTGGAACTGGGTTGGGCTGGTGGCCCCTGAAAATGACAATGGAGAACTTTTCATCTCTACTCTGATGCCAATGCTGAAGGAGAAGGAGATCTGCCTGGCCTTCACTCACCTGTTGGAATTTGTATCTGCTTATTTAGCAGCAGAAAAATGTCGTTCTTTAATCCCAACCTGGAATAAAGCTGAGGTGATTATTGTATTTGGAGAATCCAAATGTATTAAAACGATATATCTCTCTCTCTATTATTTGGAAAGCAAGTATAGTATCACAGTAAGAGTTGTTTGGATCCTGACTTCCCATTGGGAAATAAGCGCATCTCAAGAAATGTTGGGATTTCTAAAGCCTTTCCATGGTACTTTGCATTTCAGGGATCAAAGCCCTGATATCCCAGAATTCAGGCATGTCCTTCTGTCTTTAGACCCTTTGAACCCTCAAGGAGATGTCTTTCTCCCTGTATGGTGGGAAAGGATTTTTGGCTGCGAGATCCACAGACCAGGAGTGATCCTTAAAAAGGGGGGAAAACACTGTACAGGAAAGGAGAATTTAAAAAATGTGCCATCTTACATGTTTGAAACATGCATGACAGGTGAAAGTTACAACATCTACAATGCCATTTATGCTGTGGCACATGCACTACATACAATGCATGGATCAGGATCCCAACCAGCCATGATGAGGCTTGGAAAAAGGATCACAAATGTCCAGACATGGCAGGTAATTTCTCTGAATTTTATCCAGTCCACAGATTTTCCCATAGAATTTCCCATAGACATTTCTTCCTTAATTTATGTCCATGTCACCCAGTTAATTATATCTGAAAATAAAATAAATTATAAAATAGCAAACAGCAAACAAGCAGCAATTATTAAAATATGATAAAAAAAACTATAAAGGTTTGATTAAAAAGACAATGCATAACTAAACCAGTTTTCAATAAGATCCACAAAGAAACATTCTTCTTACAAGGTCCTGAGAGATCTTGAATGGTTATCTGAATTTCATGGAATGAAACCCTATTCTAGGTAGGAGGTGTCAACCCAGAGCAAGAGATGTAAGATCTGGTTGCCTTTATGCAAGATGTTTCCGTGAAGTCCTGGCCAGATCTGAAGAACCACCAAAGTTTCTTTTTGCATGCTGCCTGCACCCAAGCTGTAATAAGATGCAAGGCTCAATTTATTTTGACTTGCTTTGTTTTTAAGGGCTGAGCATCCTGTGTGAACAAGGTCCATTTGTTTAGCTGCTTTCTTTGTACTGCTCAGCTTACTGTGTGAAAGGAGCCCCTGTGAATCTCAGCACTCACTGAAGAGCTCCAATGTAAAGTGATGAAAAGATCTCCTTTTCCTTTTGAGATTATTAGCAATAGAACTAGCATTTAGACTCATATAAAGCTTCACAGAGAGTTACATCCCTCTCTAAATGGTTTACAGAGTCAATATATTGTCCCCAACAATCTGGGTCTTGGTTTTACCAACCTTGGAAGGAGGGTCAACCTTGAGCCGGTGAGAATTGAACTGTCAAACTGCTGGCAAGTGGTGTTCAGGAGAACTAGCCAGCAATACTGCATTCTAACCACTGTGCCACCATGTTTCATTAACCTGGGGTCTCTTTTCAATAAATCAGAATAGAGCTGGAAGAGGTCTTCTAGTCCAACCCCCTGGTGGAACATACCATTTCAGATAGGTGGCAGTCCAATCTCTTCTTAGAAACCTCCAGTAATGAAGCACCCTCAACTTCTGAAAGCAAGCTTTTCCACTGGTTAACCATCCTCACTGTTAGGGGGATCCATCTCTAATTCTCCAATATGAGATTCACATGATTTCATGCTGCTTCCGATCACTCAGTTATCCATCAAGCTAACAGGTAAAGCTTCAAAGATTTGTAATTATCTCCTAAAATGATGGTCAGCTGAGAATGATAGAATCCATGATGTCTCATTTTTAATTACTCCATTTTCCAAGGGTCTTTTTTCTTTCAGCTTCTTGCCTATTTGAAGAACATCAGGTTCAATAACAGTGTTGGAAATGAAGTATCTTTCTTAGAAAATGAACCAATGTCTGCTCGTTACGATCTTCTCAACTGGATTTTCCTTCCCAATCAATCTTTTGTCCACATAAAAGTTGGGCAAATGGATCCCAGGGATTCTCAAGGCCAGGATTTCACCATTAACTCCGATGCAATCATCTGGGCCAAAAAGGTGGGTTGGAGGGAAATGTCCTGAATTCAAAAAAATGGCTCATGTTCTCCTGGACATGCATAAAGCTTTCTTCACAAGGTCACTCCTGGTGGTTTACTTCTTGGGAAATAGCCCCATGTAGACAAGATTTTCCTCCCAAATGGCCTGGCTGGGATGGCTTCATCAGGAACACTATAGCGAAGGAGCAAACAATTGCAGGGACTTAGACTGCAGAGTGATGATGGTGGCTGCAGTTGGGTCTTTGCACCATAATTTTGGCTAGGATGATGGTGGGAAATGCTGGAGCAGAAGGGGCTTCATGCTGCCCTACGATGCTGGGACATCTAAAGTTTTCTGCTACACTGTGGCTCAAGGGTTAGTGTCTCAATTAGGTTCAATAAGTGTGGACTACCTTTAGCAATAACAATACCACTAAGACTTATATACCACTTTATAGTACTTTACAGCCATCTCTAAATGGTTTACAGAGTCAGTATATTGTCCCCAACAATCTGGGTCCTCATTTATCCAACCTTGGAAGGATGGAAGGATGAATCAACCTTGACCTGGAGAGAATTGAAATGTTGGCAGTCAGCAGTATAAGCCTACAAATTTTAACTTCTGGACCACCAAGGCTCTTCTTTAACTTATTTACATGAGATAAATCCCAGTCACAAACATCAATTGGTTAGCTGGTAATGCCACTGGTCTTAATTCCCCAGGAACTCTTCTGGTTGATGTTTCAGGATGGTGAACCAGTTCTCCTAAAGACCTTTTGATGATGGAGATCTCAGTGTGGAAATTAAATGATGCATGATCTTTGATTAGGTCATCTCAAACTTTTCTCTTTTCTCTCTTAGAAGGTTCCCTTTGCCAGGTGTGGCAAGAAGAGGTGCCAGGCAGGTGAGAAGAGAACCGTTCCAGAGGGTGAGCAGGTTTGCTGCTACAAATGTGACCCTTGTCCAGAAGGCACCATTTCTAATCAGACAGGTAGAGCAAACTTTAAATGGAGGTCTTCCAGGATCAAGGAAGCCATTCAATATATTAAAATATTAAGAGATTTGGGTGATTTGTGGTAGGTTTGACATGCTTCACAATACAGATGCAAATTGTTGTGAACTCTCCCCCCCAAGTCTAATTTCCCATCTCCGAGGAACTAGGATTGGCAAGATGGTTCTCCTCACCAAATCTTCTACATGGTGCATTCAAGACCAAAAAAAAATCAAATTTCCTGCTGTTCTTTCCATTCCTCTTACCTCATTCCAATGGGAAAACTAACTTTGATCATTTCCCTGAATGTATGGTACAACGTGGTTGGGTGTTCATGTTTTGTATTATTCTTAGTGCACTACTTCTATCAAGGTTATCAGTGTCCCTTAAAGATCATATATCTGTCAGAGAAATAAATCAATTTTTCGTAATCTCTTAGGCTATCTCTACAAAAAAAGTCTGATTGAATGATGGGAGATGCTGGTTTGAAACAGAGAAATTCACTCCCCCAGATCCCATTAAACATGTGTGTTTTTATGTGTGAGGTTGTGTGCATTTGTGTGTCACCTTATGATTTTATAACACTCCAAATGATGATGAAACTAAGAAGCAAAAAGCAGGATTCCTGATTGAGAGAGCAGTCATTCTTCTTAGATTTCCATTAAAAAGTGGAAATAAAATCAGGGGCCAACCCTTCTCTCCAGTGGTGGGTCCTCTACCAGTTTCACCCAGTTTGTCCCATCTTGCTTTTTGCTTCTGCACATATGCAGAGAAATGTTTAGTGCAGTTTGCATGTGTATGCATGGACACCACCCCAGCTTCTCCCCCTCTTGAAACAATATTGTAACAGGTGATTAGAGAGACATAGATCTCAATCTGTGAGCAACTGATCCTCCAGGCTCATTTTGAACAAAGACATTTTGATTTTTACATTACACAAAAAGTTTCCGAGTGGGTCCTTCCATCCTTTTCTTATTGAATTGACCGATGTGGAAAGGAGTCATATCTGAGATATGAGGCAGGATGTATAATTCTTACTGTGATTGCTCATGAAATATTTAGACAAAGATGCTTCATTTCAGATGCATCTCGCTGTGACCCCTGCCCAGAAGACCAATATCCCAACAAGGACAAGGACCAATGCATTGCCAAGAAGATCCACTTCCTTGCCTATCAAGAACCTCTGGGATATGCTTTAGCTTCTCTCACACTTTCTCTCTCTGCAATCACATTGGGAGTCCTAGCAATTTTTCATAAGCATGATGACACACCAATCGTCAAGGCCAACAACCGAGATCTCACGTACATCCTCCTGGTCTCCCTCCTGCTCTGCTTCCTCTGTTCCTTCCTTTTCATTGGTCGACCCAGGAAGCTCACCTGTCTCTTCCGACAATCTGCCTTTGCCATTATCTTTTCTCTTGCAGTTTCCTCTGTGTTGGCAAAAACTGTCGTGGTTGTTCTGGCCTTCATGGCTACCAAACCAGGGAACAAGGCAAGAAAACTCTTAGGAAAACCATTGACCAACTCCATTGTCTTAGCCTGTTCCCTGGTCCAAGCAGTTCTTTGTGTCACCTGGCTAGCAAATTATCCCCCGTTTCCCAACTTAGATTTCCATTCCTTGGTAGGAGAGATGATCCTGGAATGTAATGAAGGCTCAGCTTCAATGTTTTACACTGTCCTGGCCTACCTGGGATTTTTGGCCCTTGTGAGTTTCACAGTGGCCTTTCTGGCTAGGAAATTACCCGATAGCTTTAACGAAGCCAAGTTCATAACTTTCAGCATGCTGGTCTTTTGCAGTGTTTGGATCAGCTTCCTCCCCACCTACCTGAGCACCAAAGGGAAGTCTATGGTGGCTGTGGAGATCTTCTCTATCTTGGCCTCTGGAGCTGGTCTCTTGGGTTGCATCTTTTTCCCCAAATGCTACATTATCCTATTCAGGCCTCATCTGAATTGTAGGGGAAATATGATAAGGAACAAAAATCTCTAATTAATGCATGAATAGGAAACTTTTATCGATTTTAGTATCTGGCAACACTTCTAAAACATGAGAGAGGAGGAGGAGCATGTTTATTCAATAATCCCTTATCAAGTTCAAATGGGGGTCACTTGGTTAAATTGGGTGGATATTGAAATTGAATCAATCGATCAATAAGATTTCCTGTTTTAATCAACAATCAAGCAATGTTTTTCATCTCTTGTCTTCCAGTTGTCTCCCAACGAAGCCCAGCATCCTATGAAGAAACAAAGCTTGGTGTTAGAGATATGTTCAATATTTCAAGCAGGATATTTTCTCATTTTATTCCTTTTCATTAAATATGTTACAATTTTCGTGTTTTAAAGGATTTGTCTCCATGTGTTTATTTCCATCATTTCCTGCTACTTTGTAGAAATCCCTGTTTGTTTTTTACTGGTAGAATTTAAATTTTCAATTACCCATCAAATGTTGCTGTGCTTCCTCATCAATGTGTTGGATTTTCTAATTAAGTTGAGAAAATAATGTCAGCAGTGTACGTATTGCTTTAACTATTCCTTGTACCATGTCATGTGTGCTCTATGACAGCAGCAACCCCACAGAGTTTGCATAGTCAATGAAAGCATAACGGCTATCCCAATTTCTAAGATAAAGGCAGAAGCGTCTCTCAGTCAGAGGTGATATTGCAAATAATTTCAGTCCCTTGACATGTACATACTTTAATAGCCAGCATCTGGAATTGCACCTACGTTGAATCAAAATGCAGGATTTAAAGTACTTTAATCAGGGCTCACTGCAACATTTATTAGACTCTATCTTCTCCAAGGGGGGATGTGAAAAAAGATGTGGAGACTGGTTTTGGAGTATTTTTGGCTGGTTTTTAGCTGTTTTCAGGCTGGTTTTTGGGGCCATTTTCAGGCTGGTTTCAGGCTGGTTTTGGCCCAAAAATGACTTTAAAAGTGGCCTGAGAATGGCCCCAAAATGGCCTGAAAATGGCACAAAAATGGTCTTTTTTCAGTCCGTTTTCAGGCCATTTTTTGGCACTCCAGCACCCATGAAGACCAGCTGTCTGGTGCGCATGTGCCTGCTGGAAACCAGAAGAGCAGCTGCTGTCAGTGTGCAAACCCACAGAGAGGGCTTTGCATGCCAGCTGTGGCACATGTGCCTTGAGTTCGCCATCATGGTTCTAGTCTAATGGAAAGGAAGATTATGGGATACGTGACAGCAGCCTTCCAATATTTGAGCAGCTGCCACAAAGAAGAGAGGAGCAGCCTATTCCACCAGAAATGAAACAATGGATGGAAATTAATTAAGGCAAGCTCCAACCTAGAGCTAATAGTGAGAACAATGAACCAGTAGAACAAGTTGCCTCCTGAAATTGGATGCGTTATGAAACAAAGTGGGAAATACTGTCAAGCACTGAATCTTCCTGAAAACCTGATTTCAGGTTCATTGCACACTGACAGGAACCAGATGCAAAGGAAAAGGGGAGCTATGTTCCATCATGCCTTCCATCTTGCTCTACACAGGTAGCCTAGAAGAATATCATGATTGATAGTGTTGTTTCCCCACCAGCTGCCAACAGACAAATTTCTCAGGCTCTATCCAGTTGTTAGGCAAAACTCCTGCAGAGTTTAGGGTTGGGGATGCAAATTATCCTGCCTCCCAACCCCCATCTATCTCCCCACTATGAGAATTGGCAGGACTTCTCTCCTCACCCAAATTGCAACACTGTGCATTCAAGGCGACAATTTGCAGATCTCTTGCTATCCTTTCCATTCTTATTGTCCTATATCAATGGGAAAAGAAATTACTGATTGTTTTTTTCTGAATGAATGGCACAGTGTGGTTGAGTATTCAAATTTTGTATTACTTTTAGTGTGCTTCTTCCGTCAGGAGTATCAGTATATCGAATGTACTGAATGTAATGTATATCGAAGAAATTGACAAAATCTGCTTATGCCTTCTAGCACCTCCCTGCCAAAAGGTCTCACTGAATGATGGGAGAAAGTGATTTGAAATAAGGAAAATGATCTCTCCCACCTCTCATTACACACATGCATGTGACTATGTGCATGTGTGTGTTACCTGGGTCTTATAATGGTCTCGAATGATCATTTGAGTCAATGGCAGATCTGCCCAACAGCTTTGTTCCCAATACCATCCATCTAGTAAAATCACAAGATTCGTTTTTCTTGCCATGACATGGATACATCCAGACTAGACGGTGTTATTTCACTGTGTCATATAATATTTGTGGGTATATGCATAATTTTGTATTTCTTTATGTATTTGTTTATTTATGTAATGTATATTGGAGTTGGTGACCCTTTGAGAGCTGTATGCCACAAAACTTCATTTTAATGAATGTATTAATGTATCTTCAAAGTGACAATAAAGTTATTTTAAGTCTAAGTCCTATCTAAACAAATCATGACACAAGTGTTCAGTTTCATATAACTCCAACACCTTGACTCTCAAGTCCATTTGCTCTGCGAATTAGCAGCAAGAGATATAAGCATGTTTTTTTTCCCATTCTAGTGTCAGGACAACATGTCAGAACAGAAATTGTTAATGTATCCCCTGTAGATTTCCACCCTGACAAATCTTCCAAGGTAAAACCTATTGTAAAACATATGCTGCTAGTTCTCCCAGTGGGGACAGGACCTGTCTGTCACCTTCTCTTGTCTTGCAAATAGAAACTCCTGGGTTTGCTAAGACTCAGCTTGTCATAGTTTTCTCTTTGGCCACAGCCTGAACACAGATAAGAGGAAACATGGTTGATATAAATTTTCCCTGAGGCCATACAGGTAGCAATGGGTGGTGTCTATAGTGCCAAAGCTTTGGTGAGATTTCAAGTGCTACCTGCAAGTTGGCTTCTCCAAAAACCTTGACTTATGATCTAGGAGGGAAGGTGACCAGAATGGCTGGGCTGCCTCTCCTGCTGCTGTTGCTCTTCTGGTTTCTGCCTCCAGCAGCTGCTAAGAAGATGCAAACTGTATGTCTGTTGAGGAATTACTTCCAGTCACAGGAAAGCTACTATAGGCCTGGTGATCTCGTTATTGGTGGGACTGTGCACCTGGGAATCATTGGTCTTTCTGTTGTTCCAGACTTCCAAAGAGACCCATTCTTGCTTTTTGTGCCAAGTGTGTAAGTCTCACCTGGAGGAATATGATGTAGATAATTGTTTGCTTTGTTTTAAATCCAGGGACTCTTTTCAAAAAAATACCTGTTCTAGCATCTAGTGTAGTTCAAATCTTTGCACTTTTTTCAGTAAAGAGCCAAACTCTTAAAAATAGGTAAAATTCTCTATACGGAAGTTTTCATCAGCAAACAAGAGAAGTGGAGCAGGACAAGAGGTTAGCAATTATGCTGGCCTAGTGAAGAAATTGGGGTATAATATTAATTTGGACAGAAGCTCATGGTGAGAAGCTTAAAGAGAAGTTCAATTATTTTCCAGTGTCCAGGAGTTACATAGAATCAGCAGGGCTGACAATCTTTAATAAATAGATGCTGAAGAAGATGCTCCAAGAGAGAACCAAATTAAGTAGGGTGCTAGTAGAGCAATGGGGAAGCATTAATCACTGCAGCAAAGTGAAGAAGGGAAAGACTTTAGAAGGTATAAAATGTTCTGTGATATGAAAAGAGACACTTTTCTCCTTTCTCACAAAGTCATACAAGTTTCATTAAGAAACATCTAAGGACTCAAACCAAAGAAACTTGGGATTTCTGACTCCAACCAACACCAAAAATGGGAAGGCAAATCCAACAGCATGACCTTTTCTGAAAATTTCCCCAATGATTTTTCTCACAATAGACTTGTACCCAAGAGCTACCAGCAGTTCCTGGCCATGGTATTTGCAATCAGAGAGGTCAACAAGGATCTGATTCTCCTCCCCAATATCACACTCGGTTTCCAAATTTCTGACAATAACCAGATTGAAAGACATATTTCAATAATCAGCCTTTCCATGCTCTCCACACAAGGACAAATGGTTCCAGGTTATAAATGTGACAGGCAGGACATTCTGCTCTCTGTCATTGGGGGCTTCATCCCCAAATCTTCAAGGCAAATGGCCTCCATCTTCAGCAACTTCAAGATTCCACAGGTAAGGGGGATCCAATGATGGATGCTGACACAGACAAACAAGAGAAATACACAGAGAAACCAAAGATGTTTACTGAGGCACATCACAAATATGTGACTTAGAGAATCCACATGAGAGTTGAATTTATTTTTATGTTGATGTGCCAAGATCATTTTTATATAACATGACAATCATTTAAATATGAGCCAGCAATGTGCTGCAGCTGCCAAAAAGCCAACAAAATTCAAGACTGCATCTACAGAGGGATAAAATCAGGATCAAGTGAAGTGTTTATACCACTTTATAATGCCTTGGTAAGGACACACTTGGAATACTGCATCCAGTTTTGGTCTCCATGATGTAAAAAAGATGTGGAGACTCTAGAAAGAATGCAGAGAAGAGCAACCAAGATGATTAGGGGACTGGAGGCTAAAACATATGAAGAACAGTTGCAGAAACTGGGTATGTCTAGTTTAATAGAAAGATGGACTAGGGAAGACATGATAGCAGTCTTCCAATATCTCAGGATTTGCCACAAAGAAGAGGGAGTCACTCCCTCTGTGCTATTCTCCACAGCACCTGAGGTTAGACAAAAAGCAATGGGTGGAAACTAATCAAGAATAGAAGCAACTTAGAATTAAAGAGAAATTTCCTGACTGAACAATCAATCAGTGGAACAAGTTGCCTCCAGAAGTTTAAATGCTCCAACACTGGAAATTTTTAAGAAGAGATTAGATAACCATTTCTCTGAAATGGTCTATGGTTTCCTGCCTAAGCAGGGGGTTGGACTAGAAGACCCCAAAAGTCCCTTTAAACTCTGTTATTCTATGTTAGAGGTACATAATGAGAAATTTCCTAAATGCTGACCATGCCAAGAGGAATTCTTTATGTAGAAGGTGCTTCCTAATTAACTAATACTTCATAAATTTTAGCCACCCTTTCAGTGCAATTTCTTCCCTGTATCAGGTGGATGGTTTGTTTTCTTGTCTTCGACCTGTCAAAACCAAACAAAATATGTAACTTTTCACTCTTCCTAAGAAGGAAGAAGATTAAGCCTGCCAGTCAAAGGGAATTAGGCTGATTGTGGGACCATCATCCATACAATGGTGATCCCTAAAACTTTATTTGTCTTTGAGAAAAGAATCTCACTTTCTCCAGCTCGGTGTTGGCTTTGAGTTCTCTCAGGGTGAGAGAAGAGTTTATCCTTCCTTCTTCCGGATTAATCCCAAGGAATCTCCTCAGTATGTGGGATTAGTCCAGCTGCTCCTGTATTTCCAGTGGAACTGGGTTGGGCTGGTGGCCAACAAAGCTGACCATGGAGAACGTTTCATCTCATCTCTGTTGCCAATGCTCATGGAGAAAGAGATTTGTGTGGCCTTCACTGAAATATTGAAACCGGATAATTTTCTTGATACCTGGAATGCATTTGGTCTTTTCTTAAAAAACTGTTGTAAAGCTGAAGTGATTATTCTTTTTGGAGACCCTCATACTAATGCAAATGTACAGTCAGCTCTGCATTTTTACGTAACGTCCACAAAGTCATCGCCTCAGAAAGTTTGGATCCTAACTTCCCAATGGAAACATAATGTGGGGGCATTTAAAGATGCATTGCCCGTTATAAAGCCCTTCCATGGGGCTTTGTAGTTAAGGGACCACACAGGGGAGATCTCAGAATTCAGCCATTTTCTCATATCTTTAGACCCTTTGGACCCAAAAGGGGACATATTTCTCCCCCAGTGGTGGGAAAAGGTCTTTGACTGCAAGATCCAGGAACCAGGAAGGTTCATTCCAAAGAAGAAGAAGAAATGTACAGGAAAGGAGAATGTAGAAAATTTGCCCCCTCACATTTTTGAAACCAGCATGACAGGTGAAAGTTACAATATCTACAATGCCATTTTTGCTCTGGTGCACGCATTACATGCCATGCATGGATCCAGAGCTCGACCATCCATGATGAGGCTTGGAAAGAGGATCTCAATTGTCCAGTCGTGGCAGGTAATCTACAGTATGTGACTTTTTATTTAATACATAGAGCCTTAGAAAGTTTCCTGTGTGTATTTCTTGAATTACCGATTCAATATCTGTATGCTACCCTATCAGTACATCTCAGACCAGGTTAGAGAATTATATTAAAACATTATAACAATAGGAGATGAGTATCATTGAGTCCAAAATTTGCTAAACAATGACAGTTATTAAGTGAATTTTGATCCATTTTGTGACATTTTTTGCCACAGTTCTTGAGCAAATCACTGCAGTTGTTAAAAGAGTCATGTGGTTGTTAAATGAATCTGGCTCCCCCCCTCCCGTCTTGATTTGCTTGTTGTAAGCCAGCTGGGAATATTGCAAATGGGGATTGCATGACCCTAGGACAGTGGAACTATTCTAAATACGTGCAAGCTGCCTAGGGCCCCAATTTTGACCATGGAGATACTTCAACGGTCGTAAGTTCAAAAACTGCATCACGTTGTTCGGTGCTGATGCAATTTCAAATGGTCAGTAAAGAAATGGTGGTATGCCAAGGACTGATAGGTTAGTTGGGGCCCAAACGACCTACCTTTGTAAGTGGTTAAAAGGCTAATTGCAAGAGGGAGTGCTGGATATAAACTTCTGTGTGTGTTTGAGAGAATATCTGGTGGAGTTGACTACAATTTACCTTTTGCTTTTGCATATGGTTTCCTGGGAAAGTCTAGTATAACAAAAAGAAGAACTAAGAGTGACAGGATGGCTGTGTCAGGCCTGCAGCCGTCTTTTCTTTTGATCTTTGGCTAGCCAAACTTTCTATTATTCTACTATGCATTTTTTTTTATTGTGGGAAAGTGGGAGGGGGAGTTGTATGGAGTTAGATGATACGTAGCCATAACAAAATTCTTTCTAGAAAGCCAAGGTCATCCTTTGTCTCTGCACCTCTGCACCTGACTGGAACTGGACGGGTGGAAGCTGCCAGGATGGCAGTGGAAGATTGGACCATGTGATGGACTTGTGGGTATGGGGGCAAGATCCTGAACTTTTGACTGGGTAGGAAAACCAGGAAGCCTTCAGATTCAGGTTTTCCCATATGTGCCAACACGGCTCTCTTAATAAATTGGAACTTTGCCTTGGGCTCTAATGTACTTTTGGATGCTATTTGGAACCCCGACAGGCTGCCTTCCAGTATTTGTGGAGCTGCCACAGAGCAGAAAGGCCAACCTATTCTCCAAAGCACCAGATGGCAGGACAAGAAGCAATGGACATGAGGAATACTGCGTCCAGTTTTCTGGTCCCCAGAATATATTAAAAAAATGTTGAGATTCTAGGTGTGGCTAGTCTAAAGAAGAGAAGAATTAGGGTGTGACATGATAGCAGCATTCCAGTATTTGAGGGGTTGCCACAAAGAAGAGAGGGTCAAATTATTCTCCAAAGCACCTGGGGGTAGAACAAGAAGCAATGGGTGGAAACTAATCAAGGAGAGAAGCAACCTAGAACTAAGGAGAAATTTTCTGACAGTTGGAACAATGAATCTGTGGAACTGCTTCTCTTCAAAAGTCGTGGGTGCTCTATGACTGGAGGTTTTCAAGAAGAGATTGGGCAACCATTTGTCTTAAATGGTATAAGATTTCCTGCTTGAGCAGGGGGGCAGACTGGAAGATCTCTAAGGTCCCTCCCAACTCTGCTATTCTGTACACTGTTTGGTTGAAATGGGCTGGAGGGGTGAAAAGAGAAGTAAACCAAGCTAGTTATCCATAAGATCAAAAGAGGAAAGAGCTTCCTATCAGGTCCTGGAAACTTTTCAGCACTTCCTTGAGTTTCAGGAGGTGACCCTCCCAAGAAGGATGTCTCAGTGTAGAGCAAGATGACAATATGGGAGCCTTCGTGCAGGTATTTTCAACAGGTTATTTGTAGCCCTAGTGGGCATATTTGCAGAACCATCTTAGTTTCCCTCAATATGTAGCCTGAATCCAAGCTCTAAAAAGACCCTCAAATCAATCTCTCTTTACTAATCAAGGAGAGAAGCAACTTAGAACTGAGGAGAAACTTCCTGACATTGAGAACAATTAATCAGTGGAATAGAAGTTGCCTCCAGAAGTTGTGAATGCCCCAACACTGGAAGTCTCTAAGAAGATGTTGGAGAGCCATTTGTCTGAAGTGGTATAGGGTTTCCTGCCTAGGCAGGGGGTTGGACTAGAAGACCTCCAAGGTCCCTTCCAACTCTGCTATTGTAAGTAAGATCATTAGCCTGATACAAAGAATAAATGGTAGCTACCCTTTAATAAAGAGTAATCTAAGAGTCACAAGTTCATTATATTCCCCCCACCCCACAAAAATGATTTTAGTTTCCTCTTGGCTTCTGTCTGTGTGGCTTTGATCTTTATCTATTCCATACTGTATCCAATGGAGCTCTCTTACCTGTGGGACCTTAAAGATGCTGAAGATGGAGGCCATCTGTCTTGAGGACTTGGCACTGAGACCACCAATGATGGACAGCAGAGTGTCCAGGTGGTCACATTTGTAACCTGGAACCACTTGGCCTCGTGAGGAGAGCATGGAGAAACTGTTTAAGGAAATATCGATCTCCCTCTGGAAATGGCCGTAGATGTGGAAGCCAAGGGTGATGTTGGGGAGCAGAAGAAAATCCTTATTGACTTTGGAGACAGTAAACATCAATGCAAGGAACTGCTGGTAGTTACTGGTAGTGACTCTGCAGTGAGAAAAACATCAGAGAAAATTATAGGAAAGTTTGTGCATGGCTGTAGAATTTGCTTCACTGTTTGGGGGGGGGGATTTTGAGGGCAGAAAGTCCCAAATTTCATTGGGCTTGTCTTTTTTTTACAAAGGATTTCCCTTGGCTAAACTTGGATGACTTTGTGAGAAAGAAGACAAGCATGTCCATAGATCTCATGGACTGTTTTTCTTCTCTGTCATCCCTGCCATATTCACTTTGCTTCAGTGACTGTAATCCTTTCCAACTGCTCCCCTCTCAATGTAGTTATTTAAGGTCTTTCTTGGAGCAGCTTCTTCGGGGGTGGGGGGTGGGGTAAGGATTGCTGAGTACAGGACTACAGTTGGGGTCACCTCATAGATTTACTGAAGGCCATTAATCATGAGCAATTCTGATTCCAACACTGAGAGGAATTTTTGTAATTTCTGAACACTTGAAGAGTGTTGAGATTTTATTTAAATTTTCTACCACAAGTTACTGGTCTGATTAATGTTATAATTTGACTTTTTCATGAGGATATAATAGCTTCCCTTTTCATTTTTTGAAGAGATTGAGAATTCCAGCCTATTTTAATAGCTTGCTAATTTAATGAGAAAACCACAAAATATGCACTACAGTTCAATACACTAGAAGATTTTTTTCTAAAAATCCCAAATTTATGTTTCCCCTCCAGCTGAAACTTACATATTATGTAGATGACGATTCACCTTATTAAAATCTAGGACAGGAGATTTTGAAATGGTTCCCAAGGGCAAATTCCCAGCAATAATGTAATCACCAGGCCTATAATGGCTGTCCTTTAATTCAATATAATCCCTGAACAAACATATAGTTTGCAGCCTCTTCGCTGTAGTTGGAACCTGGAGCCAGGAGAGCAGCAGAAACATCAATAGTGGCATGAATCCTGTCATTCTTTTCACTTTCCCTCCTAGGACAGAAATCAAGGTTTATGCAGAAACTGATTTCAAGGTTCATTCGGAAATCTCATTGGAACTTTAGCAGAGCAGACGCCACCTGTGCCACCTGGATGGCACCAGGACAAACTTATAGAGACAATATTTCCTCTTACCTGTGTTTGGGCTGTGACCATAGAGGGGAAAAAGGCATATGAGTCTCTTCTAACCCAGGAGTCAGCTCTTTGCAAGAGAGGCTCAGGTGACATGTTCTTATGCCCCCCAGCTGGTGAACTCAGAGATATTTTTTAAAGCAGGTTTTATCCTGGAAGATCTTTGGGTCTAGAAATCCTCAGGGGACACATGAAGAATGACTGCTCTTCTGATAATTGCAGGGAAAAGCCATATTCCCATCCCCTTAGCAACAGCCTCTCTTCATGCAGCAGAATGGAAAACATGTTTGTGTCGGTCCCCCCGTCCCCCCTGAACACTCTGCAAGTCTCCTAAGGGCTATTCATGCCCTTTTTAAAAAAAACAGACCCATTTTCACAAAAAACCTGGCCATTTTTGGGAGGTTTGCAGAGTGCAAAAAAAAAATTTTTATCTGCCTCTTCAAAGCCATGGTGCGTCTTATCCTCCGAAAAATACGGTATGTCCTGGAAGGTCATGTCTTAATCCCTTCACACTGGAGCAGAAGGTCTAATTGTCTTGTAAATAGGCTGGCCCAATCCTTCTCAATGGGCATCAAATATCTGTTGGGGGCAGGGAGCTGTTTTTTTGTCTTTAAAAACATGTTTCTGCTTTTCTCATCAAGGGAAATAGAATATTCTGCCTTTCTTAATGTTTCCTAGAATATCTCAGAATGATTGAGGGCAAAAGAAGGGGATGACAGAGAGGAGGTGGCTGGATGGAATCATGAAGCAGTTGGCATGAACTTAAATGGACTTCAGAGGATGGTAGAGGACAGGAAGGCCTGGAGGAACGTTGTCCATGGGGTTGCGATGGGTTGGACACAACTTTGTGACTAACAACAACAAAGAATAGTTCATTCTTTACGATAGGACTGGGTGCTAACTTTCTACACTTCATTTGGCTGCTGCTGCACACTGCTGGTTCATGTTTAAGTGATTTTCCACTAGGACTCCCTCTCACAGTTACTGCTATTGAGCCATGCTTCACCTAATCGATATCTCTATATTGAGGTTTTCTTGCCTAAAGCATATGCAATATGCTGACTCTATAAACCTCTTAGAGGGGGCTCTAAAGCCTCGATGGTGCAGTGGCTACAGTGCAGTAATGCAGGCTACCTCTGCTAACTGCTGGCTGCCTGCTATTTGGCAGTTCAAATCCCACCAGGCTCAAAAGTTGACTCAGCCTTCCATCCTTCCGTGGTGGGTAAAATGAGGACCCAAATTGTTGGGGGCAATGTGCTGACTCTGTAAACCGATTAGAGAGGGCTAGAAAGCACTGTGAAGTGGTATATAAGTCTAAGTGCTAGTGATATCCTAAATAAAACCAGCAGTGACGTGCGGTGAGGTTTATGGCTGGTGAGGCTGGTGATGTCATCAGGAAGGCAGGGAATGGGACCATGTGTGCTGGAGGCTCAGGCTGCCTCAGCGTCCAGCACACGTGATCCCATTCCCCGCCTTCCTGAGCGTGCTCCGGCGGCTCATGCTCCGCAGTCCTCGAAAGCAACTGGGGAACGACGAGAACATTCCTGCCTCTCCTGGACTTTGCGCGTGAAATCCAGCAGAGGCAGGAAGGTTCTCGTCATTCCCCAGTCGCTTTCGTGCCTTCGTCATCCAGCAGCGCAGACAACATTTCTGCCTCCGCCCTCCGCAGCTCCCAGGCGCGGCCGGACGGATGTAGCCACAGCGACGCCGAGGCGGTCCGGGCGGACAAAAGAGTGAGTGAGGCAGCCTGTTCCTCGGTCGCTTGCCCGCCGGACTGCCTCGGCGCCATTCTGACTACCTCCGTCCGGGTGCACCCAGGAGCTGCGGAGGGCGGAGGCAGAAATGTTGTCAGCGCTGCCGGATGACGAAGGCATGAAAGCGACTGTTTTGTGCCTTCGTCATCCGGGAGCGCCGACAACATTTCTGCCTCCGCAGCTCCCAGGCATGGCCAGACGGATGTATATAATATTATTATTATTACTATTATTTCATGAAGAGAGGTGAGGCTCTGCCTCCCCTGCCTCCCCTGACCACACATCCCTGAAAACCAGGACTCTATTTTGGGGACCTTCTAGACTTGTGGCTAGTGTTCAAGGATTAAGTAGCAGCCAAGACCAGAAGGGTCTTTCTCAAGTTTCACAATGTGCCCCAATTTTGCAAAGTGTCTGTGGAGATTTTCAGAGGTCATGGTTGTCCCAGAAGTGCTTTTTCAAAAGGCAACTGGACTTCCTTGGTTTTTCCTTTTTAAAAAAAATGTTTATTTATTTATTTTTTCTTTAAAAAACAAAGACAACACATACAGAACAAAAGCAAGGAGAAAAAACAACTTTCCTCAATTTCATCAAGCATGTCGTTTGGTTACAAGTTTTTGTTCAACAGTTTTTACAATTAAAAATAAAGTCACTGGTTATCCATTAAACATAACTAAATATTTCATTGGGCATTATGTGTTCAAATTACCATTAATATTCTTTCATTTGTGACAGCCCTTATTTCCTTGAATCCATAATTATCTACTAAGTAACAATAAGTCTTTATAGAATTATAATATCGCCTATCTCTAGAGAGTAAAAACAAAGATTAAAACAAAAGATTCCCATTAATTCATATTGCACATTTATACTTTCAATGAACCATAATGTCATCAATCATCCACAACTCCAAATATAATTTTCCATTATTGATTATTAATCCATATAGTCTTTAGGTATTTCAATTCGTATATGTATCCATTGTTCATTACATCATCATTAGTCCATTTAGTATAGCAAAAATCTTTATAGTATAGAATGATCACTACCTACAGTTATACCTAGAGGTTCAAATCATCCCACTCTTATACATTAGGTTCATTATTGTTCTTCATATATTGTGTAAATAAGTACTCTATTGCATAATAAAAAATAAAGAATAAAAAAGTAAAAAAAAACTTTCGTAACAGTAAATATAACTTTATATTCTTGCATAAGAAAACAATTTCATTTCCAGGTTTTTTTTATCTAACCATTGATAAAACAAATCCCATACTCTATAAAATTGCTCATCCTCTAATTCTCTAATTTCAAATGTAAGCTTACTCATTTCAGCACAATCCATTATTTTCCGAATAATTTCCTCCTGTGTTGGTAATTTCTCATTTTTCCAATTTTTGGCAAATACAATTCTAGCAGCTGTTAAAACATTTATAATCAGATATTTCAAGTCCTTGTTGTATGTTTCTGGTATTATTCCCAATAAGAAAAGTTCTGGTTTTAAGTCTATGTGTTTATGTACCATTTTCTCCAGCCACATGTGTATTTTAGTCCATTATCTTTTAGTTTCAGAACAAGTCCACCACATGTGGTAATATGTGCCGGGCGTCTGATGACATTTCCAGCATTTTTCGGATTTATTCTTAGCCATTCTTGCTATTCTTGTTGGGGGTAAGTGCCACCTGTAAAACATCTTATACAAATTCTCTTTATATGCAGTTGACATTGTCATTTTATAGTTTTGAGTCCACAGTTTTTGCCATTTTTCTAAATCAATCCCATGCCCAAAGTTTTTTCTCCAAGCTAACATAGTTTCTTTGGCTTGTTCTTCCTGTAATTTCCCCTCTAATAGGTAGGCATAAAGTTCTTTAATTTCTTTTTCTTCGTTACCTGTTAAGATTTTACCTAGTTCAGACTTCCTTGGTTTTTCCTTGAAGACGTTTCACTTTTCATCCAAGAGACTTCTTCAGTTCACTGTCTCATCCAATAAGCTTTTTCGGTTCTGAAGAAGCTTCTTGGATGAGAAGCAAAACAATTCAATGTGCTGTTTATTGCTTTAAAACCACTACATGTCAAAGGAGTGGGTGATTTGCAGGTGTCTCCTTTATTGTGGCCTGCAATCTGCCAGCTCCATTGGCAGCAGACTCGGAGAAGAAGAAGGTTGTGGAGTAACTTGGGCCAGTCCTGGAGTTTGGAGAAGGCTCTTATGAGTGCTATGTGTCGGAGGCAGAGAGGGGGCCAGGGCCGTCTGACCTTTATCAGCTACCTTCGGAGTCAGAGATAAGTGGGGCAGAAGAATAGCTGGAGCCTGTTCCAGATGTGCACATGTGCAGAAAGGTCAGGAGAAGGGAACAATTAAGGAACTGGGGTTGACTCAGGATTAAAGGCACAATTGGATGCTGAATGGCTCCTCCCATAGGAAATAAATAGGAGCAAAAGGGGATTGGTGTTTGCACAAGACAATTAGTCTGCTTATTATTGTGAAGTTTTGCTTATCTGAGTTTGTGCCTCACAGAGATTCTTTCCCAGGTATTTCGTTGTACAGCATTGTTACTAGAAGCTCTCGGCCTGGCAACTATCCAAAGACTGATAAGGTCTGTTGTTGCATTTAAACCTTGAAAGGCTTATCGCCGGGACATTTCTGGATGTGAATTAGAGGTGGGTTCCTACCGGTTCAGCCTGGTTCGCTTGAACCGGTAGTGGTATGCCAGCCTGGGTCACAGAACTGGCAGCAACCCAGGTCAGCCATGCCTCCAAACTGATTCCCCGGTCACCTCAGTCACCACCGCTATCTTGTTTTTGAGTTCTGCAGATGCCCAAAACAATTTCTATTGAACTGCGCATCAGAGTGCAGTGTGCATCCAGCACGCACATGTGAAGCATGCCCACGAGCAAACTGGCGATAATACTGGCTAGAACCCATCCCTGATGTGAATGCTAGGGATTTACATTAACCAAATAAAAATGGATTTTTGCGGGAAAAGGAGTCTGTTTTGTTATTCTGTGAAACCTAGGTTAGAACATCCTGACCTACCTCAGACAAATCTAATGAGGCCAATCCTTACATTAGCTAGAGATTTTTGTTTCTTATTATATTTTCTCTACAATTCAGATGGGGCCTCAGAAGAATAATGTAGCATTTGGGTAAAAAGATACAAGCCAAGAGAGCTGCTCCAGAGGCCAAAATGGAGAAGATCTCCACGGCCACCATGGACTTCCCTTTGGTGCTCAGGTAGGTGGGGAGGAAGGAGATCCAAACACTGCAAAAGACCAGCATGCTGAAAGTAATGAACTTGGCTTCGTTAAAGCTGTCAGGCAACTTCCTAGCCAGAAATGCTATCATGAAACTGACCAGGGCCAGGAAACACAAATAAGCGAGGACAGTGTAAAACATTAAAGCTGAGCCTACATTACATTCCAAGATGGTCTCTCCTACCAAGGAGTGGAAGTCCATGTTGGGAAATGGAGGAGAAGTTGCCAACCAGGTGACACAAATGACTGCTTGGAGCAGGGGGCAGGCTATAACAATGGAGTTGGTCAGGGATTTTCCTAAGAATTTCCTTGTCCTGTTCCCTGGTTTGGTGGCCATGAAGGCTAGAACCACCATGACAGTTTTTGCCAAAACAGAGGAAACCGCAAGGGAAAAGAGAATGGCAAAGGCAGACTGTTGGAAGAGACAGGTGATCTTCCCAGGTCGACCAATGAAGAGGAAGGAGCAGAGGAAGCAGAGCAGGAGGGAGACCAGGAGGATGTAGGTGAGATCTCGGTTGTTGGCCTTGACAATTGGTGTATTATGGTGTTTATAGAAAATCAGCACGACTGCAGATGTGGTCACCGAGAAAAAAAGAGTGAGAGAAATTAAAGTGCATCCTAGTGTGTCTTGATAGGCAAGGAAGTGGATCTTCTTGGCAATGCATTGGTCCTTGTCCTTGTTGGGATATTGGTCTTCTGGGCAGGGTTCACAGTGAGCTGCATCTGAAATCAAGAACATTTGTCTAAGGATTTCAGGGACATCTGCCATGAGATTATCCTTCCCGCAGATATGATATGACTGTCCTCTTTCTGCTGTGGCAGAAAGAAAGGTCCACGTTTGAAATCTGGTCTACCTGTCTGATTAGAAATGGTCCCTTCTGGACAAGCATCACACTGGTAGCAGCAAACCGGATCGCCCTCTGGAACTCTTCTCCTCTCTCCTGCATGGCACCTCTTCCTGCCACACCTGGCAAAGGGGATGGTCTGAAAGAGACAAGAGAAATTCTTGAGATGACCTAAGCAATGAACATGCTTCATTAATTCATTTCCTAATTAAGGGGTCCTTGGTACTCTCTGAGCTTCCTTGTTTTCTTGCAGATGTTTTATTATCCAAATTAGATAACATCATCACTGCTAAATGTTACCAAGTTTGGATCATGAAACGTTGGCAAGTAAACAAGGCTCAGAGAGCACCAAGGACTCCTCATGTTAACCCTGAACTACAAATAGTCTCTTTTATTGGTTCCAAATTCCTATTTCCATGCCATATTCCTATATCTATGTTTTTCCAATGAAATAGTTCAACATTGTCTACCAGAAACCAGGAGCAGCCCCTGGTGATTAAGGCCAGTGGCACTCCTGACCCACGAATAGATGCTGGGGATTGGAAGTGGGACCTACAAAAGAAATATTGTGACATTGAGCTACAGCATTTCCAAACAAAGAGTCATGAGGCTCCAACTGAATCGGAATGGTCTTGGGAACTTATTGTTGCATCTTGAATCTAGAATCTAAAACAACAGAGTTGGAAGGGACTTTGGAGGTCTTCTAGTCCAACCCGCTGTTTAGGCAGGAAACCCTATCCCCCTTCAGACAAATGGTTGTCCAATCTCTTCTTAAAAACTTCCAGTGTTGGAGAATTCACAACTTCTGGAGCCAAGTTATTCCACTGATTAATTGTTCTATCAGGAAATTGCTCCCTAGTTCTAGTTTGCTTCTCTCCTTGACTAGTTTCCAACTTTTTGCTTCTTATCCTGCCTTCAGGTGCATTGGAGAATAGCTTGACTCCCTCTTCTTTGGGGTGACTCATTTTTTAACTGTGTCCTGGGTTTCAAGCAGACATTCTTCCCAACTGCAACCATTTGTGGCTTGACAGAAATCAGACCTCAAGTCTTTTACATGCAAAGCAGGTTATTCACCAAATTACTGCCACATTTTCTGACTCAACTGACCATTTTTCAAGTTAGAAGGATGTTCTGCATCCCTAGGAGAGAATCAATGTTGACCTAAACTTCCAACATTTCCTCCCTGCTCACCTTTGTGGCCCAGACGATGGCATCAGAGTTTATGGTGAACTCCTTGCCTGGGGGAGCCCTGGGATCTATTTTCCCAATTTTCATGGGCACAAAAGATTTATTGAGGAGGAAAACCCAGTTGAGAAGATCAAAATTAGCAGAACCCAGTTGATTTTCTGAGAAAGAGATTTCATCTCCAGCACTGTTGTTAAACTGAACAGTCCTCAGATAGTAAAGAATCTGAAAGAAAAGAAATCTTCAGAAATTGGAAAAATTGGCTGAAAGCTTCACATGAAGTATCATTGGCTTCTATCATTCTTTGTTGGCCATCAGCTTAGGACATCTGCTTAGAAACTAGAGGAGTTCCAATTTCAATTTTTTACTCCTTCTCCATGAAAGAGGAAGCATTATGATTGGGCCTTTTGATCATGGCTTCTTCCACTCTAGTTTTACCAGAATGATCCCTCATAGAAAGATTTTAATGCCAAATTTTATTGCATGTTTTTGCTGCTGTGATACTTGGCTACATGCATTTTTAAATGTTTCCTTTGGCTCCAGGTCTAGTAAATGACAGATTAGGAGTGATTAAATCATTCCTATCACAACAATGTAAAACCCCACTAAATTTCTCTAATTCATAGTCAAAGATAGCAGAATGCAGGAAGCAGGTCTGACCAGGTGAGACCATGTAAAATGAAACACCTGTCCTGATTTGTCACTTCAGTGTCTAGAGAGATTAAACTTTTATTCTTTGATGCAAATAACCCTCTGATGAATTTCATACCAAGAGCGCATTTGAATCACATTGAATCCTACTTTGTGTGCTGAGGTTGACAGAGGTTGTTTTCACACAACAAGCTGAACAATACAACAAATGGCAAACTAAACAAATGGGGTGAGGTCCCACAGGATGATAAGCCATAGAAACTTAAACCAAAGTTAGAATGAATAGAATCGAGTGTATTCTTACAGGTGGGATGCAGGCTATGGGCTGAGGGAAACAGGTGGTTCTTCACCACTAGAAATTTGGAACTTAGTTATTATATATATTGACAGAAACAAGACTATTGTATGCACAAAAATGGAAGGACACTTTGATTCTTAACATGGACGAAGGGCTGCAGAAGTTGATGGGTTGGCTGAAATGGCAAAATTGACTATTTTGATTAAAGAAAAGAATACAAGTACTTTTATTTCTACATGGAGACCACTTGAAAGTTTGATGTGGAAAAAAATGAAATTTTGATCTTAGTTTTTATTGATTAGTTTGATAGATCTTTATAGAAATGGCTTGTTCACATTATTATGAAAAGCAAAAAGTTGTGGTTTGATGTTAATGCCTTATTTTACTGCAACAGAAAGAATGGGAATTTACTGCTTTTCTTTTTCTCTTCCCTCACTTCTCTTTTACCCTCTTCCTTCCTATCCTTTTTCTATTTATTTTTGTATTTTGTGTCTTTTATCTTATAACCAAATAAAAAATGTTAACTGCAGATAAGCCCACCAGGACTTCAATTGACCTCTTGAAGCATCTCACACAAATGCACCCATATTGTCATTTTGCTTTTGAATGACAAGTCCTCTCTGAAACGTCCTGGACACCCAAGAAAGATTGTTCAGGGTTTGACAGTATTCTCCCCTCTGCCCCCTTTCAACAAAACCATATACTTAATCTGTATTATAGTTTGTAAGTAATTGCTGTTTTAATCTGTACTGAGATGGCAGCATGTGGACATTGAATCAGCAATTGAAGAAATGCATATGGGAAGCTTCCTGTCTAAAGATCTGTGGAGTAGATAAAAAGTCACAGAAATTACCTGCCATGACTGGACATTTGAGATCCTCTTTCCAAGCCTCATCAGGGCTGGTTGTGGTCCTGAATCATACATTACATGTAATGCATGTGCCAGAGCATAAACAGCATTGTAAATATTGTAACTTTCTCCTGTCATGCCTGTTTCAAATACATACATTGGCAGATTCTGCAAATTCTCCTTTCCAGTACATGTTTTTTGCTGGGTTGGAGAAATTCCACCTGGTTTGTAGAACTTGCATTCAAAGACCCTTTCCCACCATTGTGGGAGAAAGACGTCCCCTTGTGGGTTGAAAGGGTCTAGAGACAGGAGGAAATGGGTGAATTCTGGGATTTCCCCAGTGTGGTCCCTAAAATGCAAAGACCCATGGAAGGGATTTATACTTTTCAATAAGTCTTGAGATCCCATCATACTAACTTTCCAATGGGAAGTTAAGATCCAAACTTTGCAAAATCTTGTCTTTGTCCATTGTTCATGAACATTCATCACTGCCAGTATATTTGTAATGCTACTGGAGTCTCCAAAGAGAATAATTACTTCAGCTTTTGACCAAGTCTTGAAAATATGAAGAAATTTCAACTTTGTAGAAACGAGAAAATCTAATTTCAACATTCCAATGAAGGCCAGGCAGATCTCCTTCTCCTGGAGCATTGGCATGAGAGTTGAAATGAAACGTTCTCCATTGTCATCTTCAGGGGCTAGAAGCCCAACCCAGTTCCACTGGAAATACAGGAGCAGCTGGACTAATCCCACATACTGAGGAGTTTCCTTGGGATTAATCCGAAAGAAGGAGGGATAAACTCTTCTCTCTCCCTGAGAGAACTCAAAGCCAACACCGAGCTGGAGAAAATGAGAATCCTCTTTCAAAGACAAAGTAAAGTATTATGGGGACTTTAGGAGTCACCACTGTGTGGCTTTTGATCCATAGGTCAGGCTGACACACTCTGAGTGGCATGTTTATTCTCCTTCCCTTCTTAGGAAGAGTCAACGGTTACTCATTTTGACTGATTTATGATATGTCAGAGAAGAAACAATCAATCTGATACAGAGAATAACTGGAACTAAAAGGATGACTAGCCTTTCATGAAGCATAAACTAAGAGTCACAGCTCATGATGTGCCCTGCAAAAATACCTTTAGTTTAATCTTTGGGTTCTCTGGGTGCTTCTGATCTTTGTCTACTCCATATCTGTATCTAAAGAGGCCGTCTTACCTGTGGGACCTTGAAGATACTGAAGATGGAGGCCATCTGTCTTGAGGATTGGGAGTTGAGACCTCCAATGACAGAGAGTAGAGTGTCCTGCAGGTCATATTTGTAACTGGGAATCATTTGGCCTCTTGTGGAGAGCAGGGAGAGGCTGGTTAAGAAAATCTCCCTCTCAATCTGGTGATTGTCATAGATGTGGAAGCCAAGGGTGATGTTGGGGAGGAGAACCAGATCCTTGTTGACCTCTGTGACTGCAAAAGCCAAGGCCAGAAACTGTTGGTATTTCTTGGGCCTGACTCTATGGTAAGAAAAACATTGAGGAACTATTACAGGGATTTTCATATATGCTGTTGGAGTTTTTCTTGTCTTTTGTGTTGTTCTTTGGAATAACTCTCAAATTTCTTTGGTTTTGAATGTATTTTAAAGGATCTTTCTTGATTAAACTGTCTATACTAATCACAGACCATTTGATACCCCTTATCCCTCCCTTCCTCCCTTTGCTCTGGTGACACTAATCCTTCCCAATTTTTCCTCTAGCAGGTAATCAATTTTGTTCTCTCCTTGAGAAGTTTTTTCAGGACAGGTAACCATTGCTGAGCCCAAAACTCCATTGGTGGCCAAAGTGTAGATTTCCCAAAGAGCATTGTCCAGGAGCACTGCTGATTCCAAAACTGGGTTTTGTTTTTGCATTTTTCTTTATTTTCTTTTATTTAGGAAATTTATTTGCAACCCGTCTCATATCCAATGACATGTATCTCACACTGGATAAAGATTGGGTTTTTAATTTGACTTTTTTCACCATGATCTTTTATCCAAATTAATATTATAGGTGTTCCACCCTAGGCTTCCTAAGAAAGCATACATCACAATCTTAGTCCCCAAACCCTCTTTTATTTATACGGATGTGGATTATGGTCATTTGCAGCCCTCAAGGCTACTGTGACTGTAATCCTTCCCAATTTGTCCTGTAGCAGGTCATCAATTTTGTTTTCCCTTGCAGAAGTTTCTTCAGGACAAGTAACCATTGCTGAGCACAAGACCCCAGTGGGGGTCACAGCATAGATTTCTTAAAAGCCATTGTTTATGAGCACTACTGATTCCAAAACTGAGTTTTGTTTTTGTATTTTTTATTATTTTCTTTTATTTAGGAAATGTATTTGCTAACCCCCTCTTATCCAATGACTTGTATCTCATACTGGATAAGGGGTTTTTATTTGACTTTTCCACCATGACTTTCTATCCAAATTAATAACTAGACCATCACAACTTCTAAAATGTTATCCCTCCTTACTTTTTATGCTTCATCCCGTTCACCAGGTGGAATTCTGGAAAGAGTAAGGATTCTATCCTCTTTTATGAGCTTGGATCTTTATTGAAAAGAGTGCAAAGATTTACTCTAAGACACTGTAAACCTCATCAGGACCAGTGTTTCTGAAAGGAGTTCCTGAATCCCAAAGAAAGCAAACATTCATTCTGTATCTTTAAAAAAAAACTTACAGAATTGTGAAAAGATGCTTGAATGGGTCTTTCTGAAAATGTAAGCTGTTGAAGGATAAAACAATGGTTGCTAGGGGCAAATTCCCACCAATAATAAGATCACCAGGCCTGTAATAGTCCTCCAGAATCTCCAAAGACTTTGTCAACACACATACGGTTTGCATCCTCTTAGCAGAAGTTGGAAGTAAGAGCCAGAAGAGCAGCAGCAGAAGCAGGAGAGGCAGCCCAGCCATTCTTCTCACCTTCCCTCCTAGATCAGAAATCTCGGTTTGTGCAAAAGGTGAATTGCAGGTAGCACTTGAAATCTCACCACAGCTTTAGCACAAGAGACACTGGCCTTTCCACCTGGATGGCTTTGTGGCAAATTTGTATCAACCATCCTTAGTGTTTAATAAGTGTTTGGGATGTGATGGAAGAGAAAGCTAAGACCAGTTGAGTCTCATCAAACCCAGGAGTGAGCTCTTTGCAAGACAAGGTGAGGTGACACATCCAGTTTTTTAAAGCCTTTTGTTCTCTCGGAAGGTTTTTGTGAACAGAAACCCACAGGGAATAAGAATTGTGGCTTCACTGATGATTGCAAAGAAGAGCAATTGTCCTCCCGAATTATTACTAGATTGGTTTGCATACCAGAAAGGGAAAAACATGTTTGTGTGACTTCATGTAATCCCCAGAGATGGACTTGAGCATGAAGTGAAGTTGGATATTTTGACTTCTATGTAACTGAGCCCCTGTAAAAAAGATGGAGTTTCAATAGAGGAATTGTAGCTCAGGGTTAAAGTGAGGGGTTCTTGGTGCTGTCTGACATTGTGTAAGCTCCTGTCTCACAAGCTTTCCCAGGAAAGCAGAACTCTTGAAACGAAAAACATTTCAAAGAGAACTTTTATTGGAAGAGGGTGATAGCAGAGAGAGTGTAAGCAGAACCTGAATTTCCAGGGCCAAAGTGTTAGGTTAAACTGCTTTCTCTGAGGCCCCTCCTAATGTCCAGTTCAACTTTGAGCCAATCCCAAGGTGCGAAGATGTTGTGAGAACTTCAGGCTGAGAAGGTGATAACAGGCAGTTCCCAGGTGCCATGATCTTGCTTCTCCAGTGGTGAGACAAAACAGATGGCCAGAGGCACATTCTTCCCCTCCTCCCCATTTCCCCCAAAGGTAAATCAAGACAGGAAAGGAACAAAGGAAAACTCCATGAAAAGAATCCCCCAAGCCTTCCCCCCCCACACACACACACCAGAATGGAAGCTCCCTGAGAGAAATCTACAGGACCTGACACATTGCTGGTTTTCTGGCAGACATTTCATGACCAAACTAGGTAACATCATCAGTGCTAGAAGATGGGGGTCCATTCTCATTTTATATTCTAGGACAGAGTTTCTGGCTTTGTGAACGTGGGGGGAGGGGAGAGAGAATTGGGGATGGTTCACACAAGTGGCCACCAAGCATGTACACACACAGCTCCCTTGTAGAAAGTGTGGGATCCTGCATGAGGCTATGTGCTATCATTGGCTGCTGTGGGTGTTGTGATTTACCTCATGATGCTCCTGTTTGCCTGACAACAGAATATGAATATGGAATATGGAGAATAGAGACTAGAGATTAGAGAACAGAGAATAGAGAACAGAGAACAGAACAGAACAGCAGAGTTGAAAGGAACTGTGTAGGTCATCTAGTCTGTTTTCTTCTCTGTGTTCTGTATATGTTTGATTTACTTCACGATATTCCTGTGTTCCTGACTATCTTGTCTGTTAATGCATGAGGCAATCTACTCTGTGATTGAATGCTGTAAGCCTAAAAGGGGAGTTTCCCTTTTTCCCGCCTTTTTTCTTCTGTGTGTTCTATATACTGTTTGATTTACCTCATAATTCTCCTGTGTTCCTGACTAGCTTGTCTGCACCTGCATAAGGCAACCTATGCTCCTGTTTGCCTGACAATAGAATACAATAATAGAAATAGAAATAGAAAAGAATAGGAATAGAATAATAGAGTTGAAAGGGACCTTGTAGGTCATCTAATCCAACCCCCCACCCAAGGACGAGACCCTACACCATTTCTGACAAATTGTAGGCCAATATCTTCTTGAAAGCCTCCAGTGATGAAGCTCCAACAACTTATGAAGGCAACTTCTGTTCCATGGGTTGATTGTTTCACTGTCAGGAAATTTCTCTTTATTTCCAGGTTAAATCTCTCCTTGGAAAATAGCCCCCTCCTCTCTGTGTCAATCTTGTCTGCTGCAAATGCAAATCTCAAACATATTTATTTATATAAAACTACAAGTTTGTTTCAGTGTCTATGACTGCATTTGGACACCTGCTGCGCAATTCCTTGACAGTGGGGCCGTTTTGATTATTTGGTTTTTTGTTCTGCCTTCTGGTCCACTTCATCCACATCTTCCTTCTCGCTACTCTCTGAGTCGCTCCGCACATTCTTTTCCATCTACAACAGAGAAAGAGAGAGGTCACCTCTTCAACCCTGCTTGGATGGAGTCCATCAGAGAGCAAAAACCCTTTTGGGGACTCACAACTGGCCTTTTGCATGGGAGACGGAACCCAAGGGCCAGGCTATGTTTTGCATGGGATACAGGCAAGCACATGGCTCTTTAGAAGAAAGCGCTTCAAAATGTTTAAGAAGTCATTGTTAATGGCAACTTTGAAGAATGAATATGTATATAACATGTTTTATGGATGGCACTTACCACCGGCTAGGTTAGCTAAAGTGTTTAAAAATATGTCTAGCAAATGGTGGAAATGGGATTAAAAAACGGGCACATAAAAACTAGATTAGATGATTGGAAAGCACATAGTTTTTAAACCTGAACTATTTTTATTAGATATAAAATCAGGTAAACCTGATAAGAAAAGTATGTATTCCATATTGCACGTCTTGACAGCAGTGAGGATTGTATTTGCGCAATGCTGGAAAAATGAAGAAACACCAGGAGATGAAGAGATAATTAAGAAGATACTAGAATGTGCAGAAATGGACAGACTGGTGTTAAACACAAAACAGAAGGAAGATACAGAATATTATCAAGCCTGGAATCTGTTTTATCAGTGGTTGAAAAAAAAGAGGTGGAGATTAAGAACGTAACATGTATTGTTCAGCAAATTAAACACCCAGACAACACAATGTGTATTAAGCACTAAGAAATTTAATTAATAAAAAAAACAAATTAAAAAAATGTTCAAGAGACATGGGGGACTTGAACCTCCTGCAAGGTTGAGCTATCCACATTACAGGGGTGATATGCTACCGGTAAGAAATGCTATCATTCATGCAAACTGAAATTGCTACCGGTTTGGGCTAACCTGTATTTCCGACGATCAGCTGTGCTGTGGGATTTATATCCTCTAGAACGCAAGATATCCTGCTTTATAGTGAATCTAAACCATGTGGCACAGCTGCTCCCTCCCCCTCGCTGTTGTACGTACCTTTGCAGACTCAGAAAGGACTTCTTAGTCCTCCTTTTTCAGCACTGCATGATAGCGCTGGTATCTCTTCAAAAACCCAATCAAATGGTCATTCTCCTCTCCTGAAGCTCTGGGGTTGAGGGTCTCAGTAGGACTCCCACTTAAACACAGCCAGTGTCTGTCTGGATTGTATATTTTGGGGGAGGGGATTTTTCTATCATGAAAACAAAGATGAATGGCCCTCCCTAACAAATTGCAAGAGGGACCTGCAATTGAGATGGTGGAGCATGGAATCTTTTTGATGTCCCCATTCATTTCTGAAGAGTTTTAATGTGCTTGCTTGGCTGTTGTAGAGGGGAGGGGACAGGATCCCTTATTTGGGTCCTGATTTTTAATATCCCACTCCCAAACAAAAACAAAACCCTGAGGTTAGTGCAATATTGTCCTTGAGAAACAGAAGAGGAGTCAGATTCCAGCAATGCTGTTCATTCAAGATAAGAGCAGACTATAAACCAACGTGCAGCTTCCGGCTGACAGCTCCTTTTAAGGGAAGCTCTCAGCCAATTAACCAATAACTTTAAAAGACATCCCGCATGGTGCAACGTGGCTCGGCAGCCACCACATGAATGTGCACAATGCACGCGCACACACACGCTGCATACACATGCGTCCTAATCTCCTGTGATGCTCCGCAACACTCCAGCTGCGTGGCGGAGTGTCGCATGGGCACCGTATGCTGCCCACATGTGCGCAGATGGCCCATTTCCTTCAAATACAGGTAAGGAATGAGGGCGGGCGGGCCCTCCAGAGCACCATACCGGAACGGTATCCAGTGCTCCCTGCAGGCACCGGTATGCCCGTACCAGGGCGCACTGCCTGCAACCCACCACTGCCGCACTTGCACAGCGCTAGGGAAAGCCTCTGCTCATGCCTGTGTGGACATAACAGTTAGAATTTTCAAGGGGTTTTGTTGAGCGATGACAATCGCTATAGACTGGGTGTTGTGGTAAGTTTGATCCACATCCTTTCCCACTGCCATTATAAGGCCACCGTTTAGGAATGTGTGTAATGTAATAGTTTGTGTCAAAAAGTCTATTTTGCCTAGGGAGCATTGTTGAACATACGTGGTCTCCTACATTCCAATTCTCAGCTTCCTTTCACTGACGCAACCTCCACTGATCAGGTGTCCAGAAAGCAAGGGGTGGGTAGGGAATCTGGTTTTGGAGCTATGACTATGACCTTTCTGTGTCAAACAGAGACTGACCCCGAGGTTGTGTTCAGACTCCCTTTCCCCTCCAGTCTTAATGAAGGAAGTGCTCAGGCAGAATGCGATAGGTGAAATTGGTGGTAGCTCAAAGGCCAAGAGTGGGTCTCGTGCCTCAACAGGAAGTCAAAGAAACAGGTGTGTAAACTGGTGGGTGGGGAGTGTCTGCTTCTCCTTTGAGGAGGAGAGGGCATTTGTGAAAGTGCAAAGGATCATCTGCACAAGAAGTGGCAGCCATTGGACAACCGAGGCACATATCCCAGCTGCGGTCCACAAATATTCCAAATGAATGAATGTAAGCATGGCAACCAAGCAGGGCCTCTTTCACTCCCACTGAATTCCCTCCTGCCAACAGCCCTCTTAAATGATAGCCATGGCACTTAGACTTCTATACCTCTCCACTGTGCTTGAAGGCCCTCTCTAAGCAGTTTACATAGTCAGCCTACTGCCCCCCCTACAATTGGGGTCCTCATTTTTACCGACCTCGGAAGGATGTCAACCTTGAGCCTGGTGAGAATCCAACTACCAGATTCAGTTCAGGGCAAGTAGCCCTGATGCGTAGTACTGCATTTTAACCACTGTACCAATGCAGCTCATACATCTGGGCAGAGAATATTTCACAGAACAAAATAGAGCAGAGGTTATAATCTACAATTCAAACTGGGGAAAATTAAAGAGAAGAGTGAGGATCAGCAGGACCAAGCAATCTTGCATCAGACTCAACGCAGAATGAAAATGAAATTGGAGCAGGGTTAAACCAAAGTAACTGATGGTCTTCTCCCTGTCTCCCCAACATGTGCCTTCTGCTCCCACTTTCCCGAGTGCTGAGTGCCCAATTTATGCCCTTACCTTGCCATGGATCAGGAACCTATAAATTTTGCGGAGGATCAGGCAAGACCAGGAAACACTGAAAAGATACAGGAGCATCAGGAGGATGTTGAAGAAGTAGTAGCCAAAATAAGGCTGGTGGAGTTCCGCCAAATAGTAATATGTGTTGTAGAGAACCCTTGAGGAGGGAGAGGGGATGGAAAAAGAAAAAGGAAAATGGTTATCTCCTCCGTATTTTTCAAGGCTGAGATAATCAATCCAGTTAGGAATTCACAATATCCATTAGGGCTTCAAAACAAGAACAGGTGATCTGAAGTGCTTTAGCCAACATTGATTAAGATTGAAGTATTTTAATAGAGAATAACAGATGGTTACCTCCCAACTCTGGAAGTTTGATGGGTGACATGCAGGGTGAAACTTCTACTTGTTTATAGCAGTTACAAGCTGAGATAGAACATAGAATGATAGACTTGGAAAATACCTTTGGGGTCATCTAGCCCAACCCCTGCTCAAACAGGATGTTCTATACCATTTCAGACAAACGGCCATCCAGCCTCTTCTTGAAAGCCTCCAGTGAGGGAGCACCCACAACATCTGAAATCAAGCTATTCCATTGGTTGATTGCTTTCACAGTTAGTAAGGTGACCAACCGTCCTCTTTTAGGGAGGACAGTCCTTCTTTTGTAAGTTCTGTCCTCCCTCAAAAAGTGTCCTCTACATGTCCTCCTTTTCAATATTTGAAGACTAATCTGTTGCGCGTTATGTGACGTATTTGTGTTTGACATGACAATTCGTCAAGACTCGGTATAGTGCGGTATAAGACGCGATTATGAGATGCATGCGCTCCGCACGGGAGACCTTGAGAGAGAGCGCCGCGTGCAAGTGGCTTTGTTTACTTCTTACCCAAACACAACACGGCACATACGCACGCAGTAGACTCACGGCACATCGGCAATTGAATGACTTACGGAAATTATTTCTTTCTCAGTGAATATTCAATTATACAGAGGTAAGTACAATTCACGTTTTATTAAACAGTTTTTAATGGTGTTTTTTTTTTACTTCATCGCAAGTATATTGAACAGATACTGAATCTTGTGTTGAATTTTTATCTAAAGAAATGCTAGACATTAAAATAGACGACAATTGTCTCTTTGAAGAAATTAGAAGACTGAATGTATATTTAAATTCTGAAAACTTAATACAATGGGAAAATCAACATGTTGAAATTGATAAAAGATGGGTGGATATTTTCAGCCATTTCAAAAATGAACATATTCCATGTGAACATTTATTTATACTTGTTCAATTTACGTTGTGCTGCCCTGGAACTAATGCAGCAGTTGAAAGAGTTTTTTTCAATTGCCAATGATTTTTCAACAAGTGAGAAATCGAGATTGAATGTTGATACTCTAGCTGCAGCACTTGCCGTAAAATTCAATATGAAGGATATTTCTTGTTCAGATATTTCCAATATATTGTTAGAAGATGATACATTGACAAAAATATTAATTCAATGGAAAAGTACTCATTTAAATAATAATGAACAGGCATGTAAGCATAATTACAATATAAAATGTTGCAAATGTTTTTATTATGCATATATCATATTTTAGTGTATTATTGTTGCAATGAATAAAATATTTCTTTTATTTATGATATATTTTTTCCAATTTATTTGTCCTCCTTTTCATTGTAAAAAAAGTTGGTCACCTTACTGTTAGGAAATTTCTCCCTAGTTCCAGGATGCTTGTCTCCTTAGTTAATTCCCATCCATCATTTCTTGCCTTGTCTTTTGGTGCTTTGGAAAATAGCCATCATATCACCCCTAGTCCTTCTTTTCTCTAGACGAGACATACCCAATTCCTATGACTGTTCTTCATATATTTTAACCTCCAGTCCCCTAATCATCTTTGTTCCTCTTCTCTGCACTCTTTCCAGAGCTTCAACATCTTGTTTATATTGTGGTGACCAAAACTGGATGCCGCATTCCAAGTATGGCTGTATGAAGGCTTTGTAAAGTTGTATTAACAAAGCGTTAATACAGCCACACTTGGCTGTAGTTCTGGTCATCACAATATAAACAAGATGTCCTAAGATGTGAGGGAAAATGTCAACAAAAGACGCCACTGCAATTGTGTTGTCAAATTCCTGCCCTTTCCCCATGCATTCCCAAAACGTACTTGTAAGGAAAAACGATGCCACGAGCAAAGAGGAACCCCACTGCGAAAAGGATAAAGAGTGTGTCGAAGGTTTTCCACCACTTCAGGTACTTACACATCATTGCACTCTGGGGAAAAAGAGAGAAGAAGAAGGAGAAATTGTTGATGTCTATGGAGATTCTCGGTCATCCAAGTCCCGGTTGTGCCAAAGGTGCTTTTTCAAGAGGCAACTGGGCTTCCTAGTTTTTCTTTGAAGATGTCTCGCTTCTCATCCAAGAAGCTTCTTTATCTCTGACTGGATGTTGGGGAATGGAAAGATTTATACTCCTTGCAGACAGCTGGTCATTTGCATTCTTTTAGTGAGTCGTTGAGGCCACTTGGAGGTTGTGCACTTGGCTGCAACCAAGAAGGCTCCACACACATTTGCATTACTCACGTGACTCTTGCTCAATAGTAGTAACTGTGAGTCCCAGTGCACAGTCATTTAAATAGGAGCCAGCAGTGTGCAGCAGCTGCCAAAAAAGCCAACACAGTTCTAGGCTGCATCAACAGGGGGATAGAATCAAGATCAAGTGAAGTGTTAATACCACTTTATAATGCCTTGGTAAGGCCACACTTGGAATATTTGCATTCAGTTTTGGTCACCACGATGTAGAAAAGATGTGGAGACTCTGGAAAGAGTGCAGAGAATAGCAACAAAGAGGATTAGGGGACTGGAGGCTAAAACATATGAAGAACAGTTGCAGGAACTGGGTATGTTTAGCTTAAGAGAAAGAAGGACTAGGGGAGACATGATAGCAGCCTTCCAATATCTCAGGGGTTGCCACAAAGAAGAGGGAGTCAAACTCTTCTCCAAAAGACCTGAGGGTAGGACAAGAAGCAATGGATGGAAACAAATCGAGGAGAGAAGCAACCTAGAACTAAGAAGAAATTTCCTGACAGTTAGAACAATTAATCAGTGGAACAACTTGCCTCCAGAAATTGTGAATGCTCCAACACTGGAAGTTTTAAAGAAGAGATTGGATAGTCATTTGCCTGAAGCAGTGTAGGGTTTCCTGCCTAAGAAGGGGGTTGGACTAGAAGACCTCCAAGGTCCCTTCCAACTCTGCTATTCTATTTTCTGTAATGTATAAACAGAGATTTTGTTGGGGGGGGGGTAAAATCTGGCAATCCACTTTCATTCATTTCATTTCATTTATTGAATTTATAGACCACCCCCTCTCCCCGAGGGGACTCAGGACTGTGTACAGACAAAAGCTAAAACCATATATACAATAACAATATTAAATACCCCTTATTAAAAACAAATTAAATATAGGGTCTGTACAGTGATAATAAAAATTAAAACAGGTAAAAAGGACAACCCCTTAAAATTTAAAATGCTGGCCAGGAGGACTGAAAATTGAAACTACGGTTGGGCCTGGCCAGCTAATTGGAACAGGTGGGTCTTGAGTTTCTTGCGGAAGGAGCAGAGATCGGTAGTAGTTCTGATGTCGGGGGGGAGGTCATTCCAGAGGGTCGGGCCCATCACAGAGAAGGCCGTACTCCTGGGCGCCGCCCGCTTGCATTGCCTAGTGGACGGCACCTGGAGGAGTCCCTCCCTGTGAGAGCGAATTGGTCGCAGGGATGTATGGGGTAGGATGCGATCCCGCGGGTAGCTAGGTCCTGTGCCATGGAGCGCTTTAAAGGTGATAACCAACACCTTGAAATGCACCCAAAAAGCCACAGGTAGCCAGTGCAGCTCGCGCAGGAGAGGTGTTATATGGGAGTACCTAGTACATCCCATGATTACCCGCGCGGCCGCATTCTGGACCAGCTGCAGCCTACAGGTGCATCTCAAGGTGAGCCCCATGTAGAGAGCATTGCAATAGTCCAGGCGGGACGTCACAAGCGCATGGGTGACTGTGTGAAGGGCGTCCTGGTCCAATAGGGGGCGCAATTGGCGCACCAGGCGAACCTGGTGGAACGCCCCCCTTGCCACGGCTGTCACATGGTCGTCCATCGACAGCCGAGCATCCAGGAGGACGCCCAAATTGCGCGCCCGTTCCACGGGGGCCAGTTGTTCGCCCCCGATGGCCAGTGATGGGACCCACTGGTTGAACCGGGGCGCCGGTATCCACAGCCACTCCATCTTGGAGGGGTTGAGCTTGAGTCTGTTGCTTCCCATCCAGACCCGCACGGCCTCCAGGCACCGGGACATCACTTCGACGGCCTCGTTGGGGTGGTTCAGGGTGGAAATGTACAGCTGAGTATCATCAGCGTACAGATGGTACTCAACCCCAAAACCATGAATGATCTCACCCAGCGGCTTCATGTATGTGTTGAACAGGAGAGGCGAGAGGACCAACCCCTGTGGCACCCCACAGGTGAGTGGCCTCAGGGTCGACCTCTGCTCCCCTGCCAGCACGCATTGCGTCCGGCCAGAGAGGTAGGAGGAGAACCACAGCAAGACGGTGCCCCTCACCCCCAGCCCCTCCAGACGACGCAATAGGATACCATGGTCGATGGTATCAAAAGCCGCTGAGAGATCTAATAGGACCAGGATGGAGGAGCAACCCCCGTCCTTGGCCCTCCAGAGATCATCCACCAATGCGACCAAGGCTGTCTCCGTGCTGTGACCGGGCCGGAAACCGGACTGGCGCGGGTCTAGATAATCAATTTCCTCCAAGTGGCGTGGGAACTGTTGCGCCACCACACTTTATTACCTCTGACAAAATTTGCAATAAAGAAAGAATGACTAATCTGGACCATGAGGATAGAGATAAGCCTTGAAGTGCTCTTAGCACTCACTAAAAGAATGCAAATGGCCAGCTGTCTGCAAGGAGTATAAATTCTTCCTGTCCTTTCTTCCCTTTCCAATCTTCCCAAGAAAGCAGGACTCTTGAAATGGCAGTTGTTCCAAAAGGAGCTTTTATTGGAAAGTTTGTGATAACAAGAGATCCAGGCAAGAACTGAAGCTTCTTACTTAAAACCAGCTACCATATTTTTTGGAGTATAAGACGCACTGGAGTATAAGATGCACCAAGATTTTGAAGAGGCAAATATATTTTTTTTGCACTTTGTAGAACACCCCCCCCCCCAACAACAGCCTGTTTTTTTTTGAAAAAATGGCCCATTTTTGTCCAAAAAAAAGGGCATACATAGCCTTAAGGAGGTTTATAGAGTGCTCCTGGGGGCTCGGGGGGTGAAAACAAGCACAAAAAGGCCAATTTTGTGCTGATTTCTGCCCTCCCCAGCCCCCAGGAGCACTCTGGAAGCCTCCTAAAGGCTCTGCATGGCCATTTTTGCAAAGGGAGCAGGGTTTTGGGAGGCCAAAAATGCTGTATTCAGTGCATAAGATACACCAAGATTTTCACCCTCTTTTTTGAGGGAAAAAGGTGCGTCTTATACTCCGAAAAATACACGATTTAAAGCAGTGTTAACCAACCCCCTCCCACACTCCATTCTTGCAGGGAAACATATACCTTCATATACAGATCTCTCCATTCTTCCCACTTCCTTCCACCAAATAGCTTCCCAGTAGAAATATCCGGGACCTGACACTTCCATTCACCACCATCCAGTCCGAGCTGAAGAAGCTTTTTGGATGAGAAGCAAAACATCTTCAAAGGAAAAAAACCTAGGAAGTCTCGTTGCCTCTTGAAAAAGCATCTTTGGGACAGAAACTGTGGAGTGGCTGAGGGTCCTGTTGTGAGAACACTTGACCATCAGAATATGATGGCAAATTTCTGTGGGTTTAAGCTGCAGCAGCACCTGTATTCTGTCTCCCGGTGGGATCCTGGGAATTGTAGTTTGCAGAATATGAAAACGCTAAAGAGAAACCTGGATGCAGACCAGCTTGCAAGCAAAGCCTGATGGGAATATTTTAGTCTCCCGCAAGTGAGGGTTAGCTTTCAAACTCAAAACTGGATATCTAAAATTTGAAACAATTTCAGCCCCCATTTTTTTTCCGTGCTGCTTCTTTCTCTGAATTACTATTTTCTTTTTGTATTTTCTCAACCTTCAAAGAAGCCTTCCAGATTGGGACTTATGGCATCAATTATTTATCTGATCCCAAAACGTCTGGCAGACTGCAGGCAAGAGAAGGCTGGTATAAATTCTTTTCTAAATTGATTTCCTCTTTTCAAAAACATGGGTGAGGGTTTTGTTTATTTTTTAAAAGAGAGGAAGGAAGGGAAAGAATACATTCTTCTTTTATCTGAGGGTAGAGGAAGAATCTTCACGGACATGAACTTACAAACAGCAGACAATTGGGAACATCGTGGAGGACCATGACAACTGAACCAACACGGATGAAATTGGTGCAATAGGAGAAGCCAATGAGCAACATGGCGATCACATGGTGGACAAGAATCATATTAATGTCCTGCAGAAAAAGGAGATAACTAGATTATTGATTTTGTAGCTCCTCGGGGGGGGGGCATCTGTCCGGTTATGGGGAAGGGGTTGTGAGTGGAAATAGACAACTGTGCTTTGTTGAGTCATTGTTTCAGAAATATTTCCTTACCTTTGGGAACCTTGTGAAGAGTATTGGAAATACTTCCTGTCTTCCTTCCTGTCTTCTCTCTCTCTCTCTCTCTCTCTCTCTCTCTCTCTCTCTCTCTTTCTTTCTTTTTTTCCCGTCCTTCCTCTTCTCCCTTCCTTCCTTCCTTCCTTCCTTCCTTCCTTCCTTCCTTCCTTCCTTCCTTTTCCCCTTCCCCTTCCCCCTTCCAGCAAACAGGTATCTGGCTGCTACTGGGTGGAGAAAGATAGCAAAGGATTGTGAGACTGCCTGGGAAACTGTCACAGAAAATTGAAAATGAAGATCATATCATATCTCATTAGCAGCACAGCAGCAGCCAGGAGCATCGAAGGAGGCACAACGTCATTGCTCCCAGATTTTGGGTTCATTCCATATGTTATTCCATTTGAGATACCCTGGTTCAAAAATCATTTCCCTATGATGCAGTTAAAAGTCATAACAACAATATTTTTTGTCATATATAAAATTTGTGTCTTAAGATGCACCAAAGCAGCACCTTTACTTTGGTTTGATTGACATTTGATTGATTGTGAAGTTTTCAAATGAACTACCTGAACTGCCATGGCCAGATGGGCTGCTGCATAAATTAATTGAAAGGCATAAATGCTGATAGCACAACAAAAGGAAGACCCACATTTCTTTCCGGAATCTGAATGGGGCTTCCTGATCAGCTGCTCCGCTTCTATTCTGCCAGAGTTCACTCACCTTATATTTGACATCAAAAGGAATTGTCATAACCTTGGACAAGTAGTAGGAGAACTGCATGAGGTAGTAGCCAAAAAGGCTCAGCTGGAGAGGCTGCAATGCATAAATGGACAAATGGTGTCATGCAATCCCAATTCTTAGCTTCCAAAGTGAAGACAATATTGTCAGGGTTCCAAATAGCATCCAAAAGTAAATCAGAATCCAAGGCAAAGTATTGCTCAAAGTTCCAATTTATTAAGAGAGCCATCTTGGCACATCTGGGAAAACTCAAATCTGAAAGCTTTCCAGTTTCCCCCCATTATTTGGAAGTTCACGATCTTGTCCCCACGCCCACAAGTCCATCACAGGGTCCATGCTGGCAGTTCCACCCATCCAGTTCCAGTCAGGTGAAGAGGTGCAAAGACAAAGGATGACCTTGGCTTTCTAGAAAGAATGTTGTTATGGCTGCATAGCATCTCACTCCTTGCAATTCCCCCTCCCATTTTCCCACAATAGAAAAAGCATACTAGAATAATAGAACGTGTGGAAGGCCAAAGATCCAAAAGAAAAGAGGGCTGCAGTTCTGGCAAATATCCTAGTACTGTGTTCATGATGGTTGGAGAATTCTAGAAGTTGAAGTCCACATGTCTTAAAGTTGTCAACTTTGGGAAATACTATCCTAGAGAGTCCTCGTGTGCATGGGGATTCTCTTAATATTTCATGCCTGAAAAGGATCTATCCAGACCCATTTCTCTTTGTCCTGCCCTCAGGTGCTGTAGAGAGTAAATCTACCCCATGATGGTCCTTCTAGTCCTCATAGACTGTTAACAAGTCTCCCATCAGTCTTCTCTTCATTAGCCTAAATATACATACAGTAGTTCCATTAGTCATTCATCATGCAATTTATCCTCTGCACTCCATATCATCTTTGTTGCTCTGCCTTCACTTTTTCTAGGGCCTCAGCATCTTTTTGGCATCATGGTAACCAGACTTGGATGAGGTATCCTAAATGTTAGCAATTCCCCCAATCTTAGTGTCATTCAGAAATGTGATGAGCACCCCTTCCATCTCCTCATCTAGGTCATTTATGAAGAAGTTGAAGAGCACTGCGGCCAAGACAATATTTTGAGATATTTTGCATGCTTCTATCTAGACATGGTTCCATTGAGGATCTCTTGCTGAGTGTGGTTGGACAGCTAACTGCAAATCCATCTGGTGGTGATGCTGTCTATTCCACATTGTTCTACCTTACCAAGTAGGAGGTTATGGTCTACTTTATCAAATGCCTTGCTATATCCACAGCATTTCTTTGGTCCACTGATTTAGTCATTTCATCAAAGAAGGCAATAAAAGGTTTGTTTGGCATAATTTATCTTCAACAAGCCCATGCTGACTTCTCGTAATCAGTGTCAGCGCTCCAAGTATCATGCAGAATTAAATCAGAATCCAAGGCAAAACTTTCCTTAAAGTTTCAATTTAATAAGTCAGACATCTTAGCACATCTGTAGAAAATCCCAAATCTGAAAAGCTTCCTGGGATTCCACCCAGTTGAAAGTTCATGATCTTATCCCCACACCCATAAATCCGTCACATGGTCCAATCTTCTTCTTCCACGCTGGCATCTCCACCCCTCTGCTTCCGGTCAGGTGTCGAGGTGTGGAGACAAAAGATGACCTTGGACTTCTAGAAAGAATGACAACAACACATTCCACAAATCTACTCCTTGTCAGCGTTCCAAATATCATGCAGAATTAAATCATTGTCCAAGGCAAAGTAGTCCTTAAAACTCCAATTTAATAAGACAGGCATGTTGGCATTATGCTGTTGAAATTTCAACTCTAAGGTACATCCGGTGAATTTCCCAAGTTAAAAGTTCATCATCTATCCCCACACCCCATAATTCATCACATGGTCCAATCTTCATCTTCCACGCTGGCATGCACACCCTTCTTCTTCCGGCCAGGTGTCGAGGTGCGGAGACAAAAGACGACCTTGAGCTTCTAAGAAATCCATAACAATACATTCCACAATCCTACTCCTTTCTATTCCCTCCTCCCAACTACTATACCAATGAAACAGCATAATATATATGTTTTAATTATGTGGCAGGCCAAAGATCCTAAAAGGAACAGAATTACAGGCCTGACAGGCGGCCTCTCCTCAAGAGAAAAACGTTTCCTGAAAAGAGAATAACATAAATGTTAACTATCAAAATTTAACCACCTCTTCCTCCCCCAGGGGGACCCTTTGGCTTATCAGGGAATTTCTCATGGAATTGCTTCACTAATTTATCTGCTTTCAGATCCCAACTTTTCACCCACGTAGCTTCTGACAAAGGGTATCCCTTCCAATGCACTAAATATTGTAAACGACCTCTATACAGCCTGGAATCTAATATTTTTTTCACTTCATAATGTGTTTCCCCTTCTACCACTACGGGAGGAGGTGGAGTTTGGGTGGATGGTCTCGTGCTAGACTCCCTTACCGGCTTCAATAAGCTACAATGGAATACCGGGTAAATTTTCCCTAAGAGTCTAGGTAGGCTGAGTCGAACTGTAACTGGGTTAATTATCTTTTCTATTGGGAAAGGACCTAGAAATTTTGGACCTAATTTCTTACTAGGCATCTTTAATCTTATGTATTTAGTAGACAAAAAAACTTTGTCCCCCACTCGAAAGGGGGGTTGTAGGGAACGATGTTTATCAGCTTGCTTCTTGTATGCTTCTGCCGCATCTGTTAGTGCCTTTTTGGTATTCTCCCATCCCTTCTTTAGTGCCTCCAGCCATTCATTCAGGGACATGGATGAGGGAGGTTCCTTAGGTAGTTCAGGCATGGGAACGAATTCCATGCCGCTGGTAATCTGGAAAGGAGTTAATCCGGTACTGCTGTGAACCGTATTATTATATGCTACTTCAGCGAAAGGTAGCAAGTCCGACCAATTGTCTTGCTGATAGTCCACATAACACCGGATGTACTGTTCCACCATCGCATTGGCCCTCTCTGCTGCCCCATTTGTGCTGGGATGAAATGCTGAGCTGAGTCCCTGCGTGGACCCGATCGATTTTAGGAATTCTCTCCAGAACTTGGCGGTGAATTGAACTCCGCGATCTGAAATGATCCTTTTTGGAACTCCATGTAGGCGATAAATGTGTTTCACAAACATTTTCGCTAATTTCTTTGCGGACGGTAGGCTTGAACAAGCGATAAAGTGTGCTTGCTTGGAAAACAAATCAATAACTGTCCAGATTACTTTATTACCACTGCTATCTGGAAGTTCGACAATGAAGTCCATTGCTATCTCTTCCCATGGTCGGCTAGGGTTGGCCACTTGTTGTAGTAGTCCAGGGGGCTTTCCCGGACGGGTTTTCATTGTTGCACAAGTAGCACAGCTTTTTACATAATCTTCCACCTCCGACCTCATCTTTGGCCACCAAAATTGACGTCTAGCGAGGTGGAGAGTTTTCAGGAATCCGAAATGACCTCCTAGTTTCGCATCATGACTCCGCTGTAGCACTTGCAATCTCATTTCTGCAGGGACGTACAGTTTGGATCCCTTCCAGGCTACGCCATCATTAATCGTTAGGATGTCTTTGTTGTTGTTGAACCATGGGTCTGTCTGGAGGGCTGCTTTCAGTTCGGTTCTCAGTTTATCTTGGCTTCGACTGGTGACTTGAGCTGCCTTTTGGTGAGAAGAAGATATGATGGGATGGAAAATTTCTTCCTTCTTACTGTCAAACTGGGGTTTTCTCGACAGTGCATCTGCTAACAAGTTCTTCCCTGCGGGGATGTGTTTAATTTCAAATTTGAACCTTTGGAAATATTGGGCCCAACAGACCTGTTTGGGGGATAACTTTCGATGGGCAAGGAGAGTTTCGAGGTTTTTATGATCAGTCCATACCTCGAACGGTATATCCCCCCCTTCCAGGAGATGCCTCCAGGTGAGCATGCTCCACCTGATCGCGAATGCCTCCTTCTCCCAAATGGGCCACCTTCTTTCCGTAGTGGTGAGTTTTTTGGAGATGTAAGCGCATGGTAAGAGGTGGCCTTCCTTATTCTTTTGTAGTAGCACCGCGGCTATCGCGACATCACTGGCATCCGTTTGGATTATGAAAGGTCGCTCTGGATCGGGGTGTTGCAATATGGGTTCTTGGGCAAAGAGCCGTTTTAATTTCTCAAAAGCCTTTTGACAGTCAATTGTCCATCTTAATGGTTGGTTTGCTTTTGGTTTAGTAGGGGAAGGCCCCGTTCTTAATAGGTCAGTCAATGGTAGGGCAATTTCAGCAAAGGTTGGAATAAACTGCCTATAAAAGTTTGCAAATCCAAGGAAGCTTTGTAATTGTTTGCGAGTGCTTGGAGGTTTCCAATCTAACACCGCTTTCACTTTTTCTGGGTCCATTTCTACTCCTTCATTGGAGATACGATATCCCAGATAATCTAGCGAGGTCTTGTGGAATTCACACTTTGACAATTTTGCATAAAGTTTGGCAGCTAGAAGTTTTTTCAGGACTTGCCGTACCAGTTTCACATGTTCTTCCATGGTCTCAGAGAAGATCAAGATGTCATCTAAATAAACGAGTACTCCGCGGTACAGGTGGTCGTGTAGCACTTCATTTATGTACTGCATGAATACTGCGGGTGCTCCTTGTAGTCCGAAAGGCATGACTTTATATTGGAAGCTGCCTAAGGGAGTATTAAAAGCGGTCTTCCACTCATCCCCTTTCCGGATTCGTATACGGTAATACGCCTCTCTCAAATCCAGCTTGGTGAAAATCTTGCCCTTAGCCAAGTGGTTCAACATATCTTTCATGAGAGGGAGGGGATAGGTATTCTTTTCGCATACCGCATTCAAAGCTCGTAAGTCCACACAGAGGCGAACCCCCCCATCTTTCTTTTCCCTGAAGAGCACTGGGGCCGCTACTTTTGATTTTGCTGGTTCAATAAACCCTCTTTTCAAATTGGTGTCGATGTACTTTCTCAATTCTATCATCTCTTTAGGCGTCATAGAGTACATTTTGGGCTTTGGTAAGGTTACCCCAGGTTTGAACTCTATGGCACAATCTGTGGCGCGGTGAGGTGGAAGGTAGTTTCCGTCTTCCTCACTGAACACCTCCGCCAGATCCCAATAGATCTTTGGGACTCGTTGGATTCCCGGAAGTTTAGTGTCTGCTGCGGTTGCTGCAGGTTCTGGATGGGTTGGGCTGTTAGGTTCCAATGTTCCTGGGTGGCCCTTTGGTTCCACTGGTGGTAACGGCCCAAGTCCAATAGTCACCTTTCTAACGCCATCCTCCCACTTTATGGTAGGTTCCCACTTGTCCAACCATGCAAGCCCTAGGATAACTGACTCCTGCATTCCAGGGGCCACGATGAATCTGAGGAACTCATAGTGGCGGCCTATCACCAGTTTTACTAACTCAGTGATCTTTGTAGCCGGAGCTCCCCCAATTAGGGTTCCATCCACTTGCTCAAACGGAATGGGTTGTTTCAGGGGTCTGGTGCGTATACCTAGTTGCTCCACTATTGACATGCTGATTAAGCATCGGGTGCAGCCGGTATCTATAATCACCCCAACTTCCCCTTCTACCCCCCTTTTCGGTATTTGGAGTTTGGCTTTTATTTGGAAGGGGCGGATAGGTGCACTCACCATTGGGTCGTCTTCTGGGTTTCCTTCCTCTTCCTCCTCTGAAGTGTCCCGGGCGTTTTCAGTGGCTCCGCTCTCTGCCCCTGCTGGCTGTTGTGCCAGACGACTTTTTTCTGGTGGTTTTCTGGGGGTTTTCTTGACTGTGCTGGCAGGTGGTTGGCGTGGTTGTGGAACTGGGGCTGGAGCCCAGCATGTAGATGCCCGGTGGCCAAGCTGACCACAACGGTAGCACTTTATTTTGGGGCCCCAGGAACGAGGGGTTGGCGGGAGCTTTTCAGTTTGCTGCCTCTGCGTTCGGTGGGCTAACGGTTTTTTTTCAGGGGTTCTGGTACCAGGCTTTGGATAGGTGTTAATCTCGTGGTCCAGTATGATTGCAGTGGTGTACCATTCTTGGATACGATCTGGGGTCCCCCTTACGGCACAAGCTTGTTTCAGTTTGGGATCTAAGGCCTTTTTGAACGTATAGACCAATAGTCTCTCTGGCCAGTAACGTAGTCTTCCAGCTATTCTCCGGAATTCCCAAACTAATTCTTTGACCGGCCGACCCCCCTGTCGTAATTCCTGGATCTGGTCTTCAGCATCTACCTGTTGGGCCACATCGTAAAATCGGGCCCGCATCAGTTGGATGAACCCCGTTATGTCATCTAACTCAGGAGCTGCTTCTTCATGGAGTTCCGCTATCCATTGTGCTGCCTCTCCTTCATTCATCCCCTCTGCTATCTCTTGGATCAGTTCTCGATCCGTCAGGTATTGTGGGCCTACTTGGTCAACGTACGCCAACACTCGATTCATAAAGTAAGCTAGTTTGTCTCGGCTGCCATCATAGGTTGCACGGAATCGGGGGGGTGTGGGAGGAGGAGGGGGTGCTGGTGGTTGAACCGGAGCAACCTGTTGGCCTGCTGCTTGGGGTGGTAAGCTTCTTTGTGGGGCCACACCCATCGGTTGGGCAAAAGCCTGCTGAGGCATTGGTGGGGGGGCTGGGCCCTGTGGTGGTCCCATTCCCTGGCTCTGCCTCTGAGCAGCTATTTGGGGTGGCGCCATTGGTTGGGAAGGGGCAGGCGTCCACTGGCATTGAGCCCATCCATGACCCGGGAAGAAAGCCCAACCTGAATTGGCTTGATTGATGGGTCCAGAGCCATCGCTTTGCAGAGGGGGGGAGGTGAAAGTGTTCCAGGCCCCTTTCGGCTGGTTAAGTTTTACTTCCCAATTTTTTTTTCCTCCAGGAGGGGGGGGTGCTGATTCGCTGATGGCTGTGTGGAAAGACCCAAGGTCTCCGCTCCACTGCGCAGCAGTTTCTCTGCTGGGAAAGGATAATGTGGGCTTTGCTAGGCTCCACCCGGGTGGTTCTGGGGGCCCCAGGGGTTTTTGTTCACTCACATTTAGGCGTCGGAATTGGTCCGGAAGGCCCATCAAAGACTGGCTGCGTGATAGCGACTGAGATCTCCATTCATTTGCTCTTCTCCCCATGCTCCAGCCGTCTGTCAGAGTTCCCTTGGGGGGCCCCCCTCCTTCCAGCAGGCATTCCTGAGAAGCAATAAATCCCGAAACTTCCTCCCGCAGATCAACCTCCGTCTGTGAGGGAAATCTTGGTTTCGGTTCCTTTCGCCGAGCGCCCTGCTGAAGCTCCCTTTGCTTCGCCTCTGCCTGTTGAACTATTTCTTTAGAAGGTGCATAGATGGTTTCGACAAAAATAAGCGATCCATCATCCTTAGCTTTCTCTGCTGCATTCTTTCCTTCCTCCATCTTCACTGAAATTTCGTCCTGCCCAGGGTTGGGTCAGAGCTGGGATTCAGTACCCCGATGAAAGAAAAATTTTTTAAGGGAGAGTTGAAATTATGTCAGCGTTCCAAATATCATGCAGAATTAAATCATTGTCCAAGGCAAAGTAGTCCTTAAAACTCCAATTTAATAAGACAGGCATGTTGGCATTATGCTGTTGAAATTTCAACTCTAAGGTACATCCGGTGAATTTCCCAAGTTAAAAGTTCATCATCTATCCCCACACCCCATAATTCATCACATGGTCCAATCTTCATCTTCCACGCTGGCATGCACACCCTTCTTCTTCCGGCCAGGTGTCGAGGTGCGGAGACAAAAGACGACCTTGAGCTTCTAAGAAATCCATAACAATACATTCCACAATCCTACTCCTTTCTATTCCCTCCTCCCAACTACTATACCAATGAAACAGCATAATATATATGTTTTAATTATGTGGCAGGCCAAAGATCCTAAAAGGAACAGAATTACAGGCCTGACACTCCTTTCTATTCCCCCTTCCAACTACTACACTAATGAAACAGCATAGGAAAATAATAGAAAGTTTGGCAGGCCAAAGATCCTAAAAGAAACATAACTACAGGCCTGACAGGCAGCCTCTCCTCAGAAGAAAACTGTTTCCTGTAAAGAGAATAACATAAAAGTTAACATAACAAAAATTAACCACCTCTTCTCCCCCCAGGAAGACCCTTTGACTTATTGGGAAACTTCTCATGGAATTGCTTTTTTCCCACTGTTCACTCAAGTAGCTTCAGACAAAGGGTAACCCTTCCAGTGCACTAAGTACTGTAAGCGACCCCTATTCAGCCTGGAGTCTACGATTTTTTCCACCTCATATTGTGGTTCCCCTTCTATCACTACAGGAGGAGAAAAAGCTTGGGTGGATGCTCTTATGCTAGATCCAATTACTGGTTTCAACAAGCTACAATGAAATTCTGGGCCAATTTTCCCTAGACTTCTGGGTAGACTGAGTCGAACTGTAACTGGGTTAACTATCATCACTATTGGGAATGGACCTAGAAATTTTGGACCAAATTCCTTGCTAGGCATCCTTAATCTTATGTATTTGGTAGATACAAAAACTTTGTCCCCCACACGGAAGGGGGTTTGGAGTGAGCGATGTTGATCAGCTTGCTTCTTTTTTAGGCTTCTGCCGCATCTGTTAGAGCCTTCTTCGTATTCTCCCATCCTTTCTTTAGCGTGTCCATCCATTCATTCAAAGACATGGAGGAAGGAGGTTCTCTAGGCAACTCAGGCATGGCAACAAATTCCATGCCACTGGTAATCTGGAAAGGAGTAAATCCAGTGCTGCTATGGACTGCGTCGTTGTACACCACTTCGGCAAAGGGTAGCAAGTCCGACCAGTTGTCTTGCTGATAGTCCACAAAACACCGGATGTATTGTTCCACCACCGCATTGGCTCTCTCTGCTGCGCAGTTCATGCTGGGATGAACCTCTGAGCTCAGTTCTTGTGTGGACCCAATGGATCTCAGGACCTCTCTCCAGAACTTGGCTGTGAACTGGACTCCGCGGTCTGAAATGATCCTCTTCGGTACTCTGTGCAGGCGATAAATGTGTTTCGCAAACATTTTCACTAATTTGTTTGCAGACGGCAACCCTGAGCAAGCGATGAAGTGCGCCTGCTTAGAAACCAAATCAATAACTGTCCAGATTACCCTGTTCCCACTGCTGTTATTTATTTATTTATTTATTTATTTATTTATTAGCACTTATATACCGCCCCCTCTCCCGAAAGGGACTCGGGGCGGTGTACAGTCCGTATTAAAAAACACCAAATAGAATACATGTATGCATAGGAGGAGGATAAAATAGGCCAAAACTGTACAGCTAATAAGTAAACAATATAAAAATTTAAAATATCATACAATTTATACACTATCCCTCTAAAAGCCAGTAAAAAGTATATGCCAGGGGGTAGACGTTGTAAATTATGCCAAACCAGCCAGTCGGAACAGGTGTGTCTTCAGTTTCTGTCGGAAGGAGCGGAGGTCAGTAGTGGTTCTAATGTCGGGGGGGAGGTCATTCCAGAGGGTTGGGCCCATCACAGAGAAGGCCCTACTCCTCGGTGTCGCCCGTTGGCATTGCCTCGTGGACGGCACCAGGAGAAGGCCCTCCCTGTGAGAGCGGATTGGCCGCAGGGATGTGTGCGGGAGGATGCGATCCCGCAGGTAACTAGGCCCTATGCCATGGAGCGCTTTAAAGATGGCAATCAGAACCTTGAACCGCACCCGAAAGACCACAGGTAGCCAGTGCAGCTCGCGCAGGAGAGGTGTTACGTGGGAGTACCTAGTACTCCCCGTGACTACCCGCGCGGCTGCGTTCTGGACTAGCTGCAGTCTTCGGGCGCGACCCAAGGGAAGCCCCATGTAGAGAGCGTTACAGTAGTCCAGGCGAGACGTCACCAGCGCATGAGTGACTGTGCGTAGGGCATCACGGTCCAGAAGGGGGCGCAATTGGCGCACCAGGCGAACCTGGTGGAACGCCCCCCTTGCCACGGCTGCCACATGATCATCCATTGACAGCCGGGCATCTAGGAGGACGCCCAAATTGCGCGCCCGTTCCACAGGGGGCAATTGCTCGCCCCCTATGGCCAGTGATGGAATTAACTGGCTGAACCGAGGTGCCGGTAGCCACAGCCACTCAGTCTTGGAGGGGTTGAGTTTGAGTCTGTTGTCCCCCATCCAGACCCCGACGGCTTCCAAACACCGGGACATCACTTCGACAGCCTCGTTGGGGTGGCTTGGGGTTGAAATGTACAGCTGAGTATCATCAGCGTACAGATGGTACTCAACCCCAAAGCCACGGATGATCTCACCCAGCGGCTTCACATATGCGTTGAACAAAAGGGGCGAGAGGACCGACCCCTGCGGCACCCCACAAGAGAGTGGCCTCGGGGTCGACCTCTGCCCCCCAGTCAACACATATTGCATCCGGCCGGAGAGGTAGGAGCCGAACCACCGTAAAACGGTGCCTCCGACTCCCATCCCCTCCAGCCGGCGCAATAGGATACCATGGTCGATGGTATCAAAAGCCGCTGAGAGATCTAATAGGACCAGGATAGAGGAACAACCTCTATCTCTGGCCCTCCAGAGATCATCCACCAACGCGACCAAGGCTGTCTCGGTGCTGTGCCCGGGTCGGAAGCCGGACTGGCGTGGGTCTAGATATACGGATTCGTCGAGGTGCCGTGGAAACTGCTGCGCCACCACATTCTCAACAACCTTCGCTAAAAAGGGAAGGTTGGAGACTGGACGATAATTAGCTAGCTCCATTGGGTCAAGTGAAGGCCTCTTGAGCAGGGGCTTCACCACCGCCTCTTTCAAGGCAGCCGGTAAGAAGCCCTCACCCAACGAGGCGTTCACCAGGCCCAGAAGCCAGCCTCGCGTCACCTCCCAGGATGCCAGTACCAACCAGGAGGGGCACGGGTCCATTGAACATGTGGTGGGTCGTAGCCGTCCCCGTAACCCGTCTAAATCCTCGGGGGCAACAGAGTCAAACTCCTCCCAGAGTGGACTCACAAGACTCACTGATGTCGGCTCGTCCGGACCACTGGGGGGGGCCCATCCGCTCTGGATCTGAGCGACTTTGTCTTGCAGATATTCTCCAAACTCCTCTGCTCTTCCCTGCAAGGGCGCCTCCCGCGTCTCCTGCAACAGGAGAGAGTGGGTCACCCTAAACAGGGCGGCAGGGCGGTTATCCGCAGACGCAATGAGAGCGGCACAATGCCTACGTTTGGCCGCTTTCAATGCCACAAGGTAAGTCCTGTCTGGGAGTACCACGATGAACTCCATTGCGACCTCTTCCCATGGTCGGTTAGGGCTGGCCACTCGTTGTAGCAGTCTAGGGGACTTCTCCGGCAGTTGTTTGGGCATTTCCTCCTCCGAGGCCTCCCCCTTGGTAGGACTCTTCGTCACCTTAAGTTGGGGATCCTCTTCCACAGGTTGTTGGCCCTTTTCCTCCTCTGGTGGTAGCGGCTCAACCACAATCATCAATTTCCTACCACCGTCTTCCCACTTTATCATAGGCTTCCACTTGCCAAGCCATGCAAGCCCCAAGATTATTTTTTCTGGCATCTCTGGAGCCACAATGAATCTGAGAAACTCATAGTGGCGGCCAACTTGTAAGTTCACCAGTTCCATTATTAGCGTGGCTGGGGCCCCTCCAATTAGCGTTCCATCTACCTGCTCAATCTGAATGGGACAGGCTAGAGGTCTTGTGCGTATGCATAGTTGCTTGACAATCGACATGCTGATTAAGCATCGAGTGCAACCGGTGTCCACAACTGCTTCAACTTCCCCTTCCACCCCCATCTCAGGTACTTGGAGGTTGACTTGGAAGGCGAAGGGGTGGATGGGTGCACTCACCATTGGGTCATCTTTATTGCTGTTTGGAAGGAGTAATTATCTCCAGTCCATTGCAGCATTTATTAGTGAAGGGGGGGAGGAGATTGACTCACATTTGGCTGAAGAAGTTGGTCTGGGATTCCAAACATCTTGTCATTTCCAGCTGTGTGCAGAATCTTTCCCCCCTTGCATTCCTCCAGATGCTATAAATCTTAAACAGGAATTCCTTCACCTTTGAAGATTTGCAGAGAAGTGTCTCATCTCAGCTTCTTATCTCAAAAAGCTTTCTCATAATTGTTCGCTGATATTTTATGCTGTAAGTGGATCACAAGCTTCCTAACAGACAGGAAGCAGCAGGTAAAGCTAGGCAAAATCAAATCAGATACTTGCACAATTAGCACAGGAGCCCCTCAGTGCTCCGTGTTCTCACCACTTCTCTTCTCTCTATATACCAATGACTGCATCTCAAATGATACATCTGTTAAACTATTGAAGTTTGCAGATGATACAACAGTGATTGATCTCATTTGAGACAACAATGAAACCACTTACAGATTGGAGGTTGAACAACTAGCCTCGTGGTGGGACCGAAACAATCTGGAACTGAACACACTAAAAACCGTAGAAATGGTGGTAGACTTTAGGAGAAACCTTCCCTTACTACCATCTCTTACAATACTAGACAAAACAGTATCAACAGTACAGACCTTCAAATTTCTAGGTTCTATATATCTCAAGACCTAAAATGGACACCTAACATCAAAAATGTCATCAAAAAAGCATAATAAGGAATGTTCTTTCTGCACCAACTCAGGAAGCTCAAAGTACCCAAGGAGCTACTGATTCAGTTCTACAGAGGAATCATTGACTCTGTCATCTGCACCTCTATAACTGTCTGGTTTGGCTCTGCAACCAAACAAGACAGACACAGACTTCAGAGGATAATCAGAACTGCAGAAAAAACAATTGCTTCCAACCTGCCTTCCATTGAGGAGCTGTACACTGCACGAGTCAAAAAGAGGGCCGTGGAAATATTTACAGACCCCTCGCACCCTGGACATAAATTGTTTCAACTCCTACCCTCAAAACGATGCTATAGAGCTCTGCACATCAAGACAACTAGACACAAGAACAGTTTTTTCCCAAACGCCATCACTCTGCTAAACAAATAATTCCATCAACACTGTCAAACTATTCACTAAGGCTGCATTACTATTACTATTACCCTTCTCATTGTTCCTACCAACCATCTCCTCCCACTTATGAATGCAGGACTGTAACTTTGTTGCTTATATCCTTATTGTTTATATTCATATTGATTGTTTCCTAATTGCTTATTTGTACCCTATGACTGTCATTAAGTGCTGTACCTTATGATTCTTGACGAATTATCTTGTCTTTTGATGTACACTGAGAGCATCTGCACCAAAGACAAATTCCTTGTATGTCCAATCACACTTGGCCAATACAGTGTTCTGTTCTATTCTGTTCTATACTGTTCTGTTCTGTTCTATTCTATTCCATTCCATTCCATTCCATTCCATTCCATTCTCATCCCTATTAAATTTCCAATATAGCTGTCACATCCACCTTTTGGATGATAAATTTGTCATCTAGAAAGTCTCCTGAAAGTTCGATGATTTTGCCCAGGGCCTATTGGTGATTTGTTTATAATTGGATTAATGTGGTATTTCTTATCACTGCTTAATCACTTGCTTTTCAGCTGCAAGAATATGAAATAATTGAATTTCTAAAGCTGGAATGAATGTCATGTTTGGAAACTCACAACAGGATGGATTCCAGTTTCATATTATTATTATTATTATTATTATTATTATTATTATTATTATTATTATTATTATTATTATTATTATTATTATTATTATTATTATTATTATTATTTGCAAAGGGGCTTAGTAGTTGATTCACCTTTTCCTATTGAAATGTTCATTCGAATGTCTCCTGATGCCTTACCTGTTGTGGGTACCCGTCCAAACATTCACGGACATTCCAGAACCAGGGTTTCTGCAAGAAGACACCATTCATTAGGAATGACATCATACCATCCCACCAACATTTATTTAGATCTGACATGAAGGGGACGATGGAAGGGAAAGGAGCCCACAAAGCAACCGTAGTCACTAAGATATTGGAAAGGGTTGAAAAATGGACCCTTTTTTGCTAATCAGAAATGTATCGTTAAATGTTAGGAGGTGGGAGGCAGAGAAGGCCGCTACCTGTATTACACATGACCAGGATTTTTCTGACAATGACCAACAGAAGTAGGGAAAGTCGGCACTTACATTGTAAATGGTGGCCAATTCAATGAAGAGGAAAATGAGGAATTGAAAGGCACCCCAGCTGGAAAACAATCAGAAAAAAAGCATCAGGGTATAATTGGACATCAGGCTTGGAGTTCCAGAGCTTCTAGTGCTAGAAGGGAATATAAAATCTACCTCACAGAGGAATGGGACTGCTCCAGCCCTCACTTCCACTTTCTGAAGCAATCAATAACTTTCCCACCCTTCAGCCTTTCTTCTACTTGAACGCCTAGGCCCAGATTCCTTATTATGGCTACATACTACCCAACTCCGTATAATCCCCCTCCCATTTTCCCATAATAGAAAATAGACAGTAGAAAGTGTGGCAGGCGTGAAGTCCAAGAGATAGATAGTTTAGAGACACAACACTCTGTTAATCTGTACCTGGTCCTAGTGATGTGAATTCATCAAGGCTGGACAGGTGTTGTTTTACAATTTGTACCTATTTGGACATGTACTACTAGTCTGTGTTGATGGTTCTACTTTTTGGTAGGTTGGGGTATTGCTTTCCTTTTGCATTAAGACAGATGCAAAGAATGAATTAAGCAGTTCCATTCCTACTGCCATTCACTTTCTTGCCATCTTCTCCCATTGCCCCACCCCAGATGAGGACTCACCCAGTCTCTCTCTTCTTCCATGTGTCCAAAGCTTTCTGGCAGAATGCAACTACACAGGGGATCAATTGATTTCAAAGACTTTCCCTTCCCCAGTGAACTTTATTCAGGCTTAGAAACCCATTCTTAAGCATAGAAACTTTGGGAGAAGCATCCTTGATCAATTGATAAAGACTCTTCAAACAGGCATATTCCCACTAGACATCTAACACAAACACCCTTCTTAAATCATCTTCTTGTAAAATCAGCAGTGACAAAGATCCTGTTGGGTACTAAGAGATGCTCTGGTCCATGTGGAGTGTACATGGATTACCATGCCCCAAAGGATTCCACTCACCTGGCTTCACAGAATTTCTTGGTCACGCTGGGCTGGTCCTGATTCAGCCGGTATCGGAACCACCTCTCTACCTGCCTCGGTTGGAGATCGCACTGCTTGGCTAAACCTCTGATTTCTTCCTGGAAGGCAGGACACAGAACCAGGTGAGAAAAGCTGCACAACCAAGTCTCAAGACCACTTTCTGGGAAATGCAAGAGGCCACAGTTTTTAATTTTTCCTTAATTTCTCCGTGGTATAAATACACATGCAGGGATACTCTCTATCTTTGTATCAGGCTCCCATTTCACTGATATATTTCACTTTCATATGATGTTTATCCTTTCAGCTGCCCATGTCCCTCTGAGAGCGAGATGGGTGGTATTTATCTGCAAACTCACCTTTTGGGGATTTGTCCTCTGCTTTGTATAAAAAGCTTCCAGGATCGGGTTTGGAGGAGGTTTCCACCTCACCTTTTCTTGCAAACCGAGTTTTTTGCCCACGGGGATGGCGACTTCCCTGGAAAAGGCAAAAGCGTCGGTCAGGCGAATGAAAATTGGCTAAAAGTAAGGTTCTACACTTGGGCAAGAAAAACCTCATTTCTAGGTACAGGCTAGGTGAAACAGGGCTTAATGCCTGTAATTGTGAGTGGAATCTTGGAGTCCTAATGGACAATCACGTAAAGATGAGCCAACGGTGTGCAGCGGCAGTCCAAAAAGCCAATGCAATCCCAGGCTGCATTAACAGAGGCATAGAATCAAGATTACATAACGTTCTAGTACCACCTTACACAGCTTTAGTAAGACCACAATTGGAATACTGCATAAGGCCACAGGTGGACAGTGAATGGCCCCTCCCATAGGGCATAAAAGAGGAGCGAAAGGGGAGTGAAGGTTGCAGGAGACAATTAGTTCATTCCTGCATTCTTGCCAAGTATTGCAGTGTCTGAAAGATAATGGCCTCGCCACACTCCAAGCCTGATAAAGCTTGGTAATTGGGAACTACCTTGCAAGACTGTGGGAGAAGAAAGACTTTGCTGGAGAGGAATACATTGTAAATTAAATAAAAGGGATTTATAGAGACAAGGACTCGGCTTTGTGCTGCTGGGAAAGCCTAGGTCACAACAGGAAGCTAATGCAAACAACAAAGCAATGTCAGACATAATAATGCCATGCTCAACTTCCCTTGGCTCTCATATTTGTCAACCTTACAAATTCAGTTCCTCCAAAATGGTTTCTAAAGGCAAAAGGTACATTCCACTGTTTCAAGCATTTGCGTGGGGAGGGAAGGAAAGGTCTCTGCAAACAGATGGGAGGGTCTCTTCCTTCCACTACTCCTTGGTTCTGGTTGACAGAAGCAAAGGCAAGAGCTTGCCTTTCGAACAAGAACCGGAGGGCGACCAGCATGAGAGCCATGGGGAGGCAGAGCAGGAGGTGATGGGGTTGGGGATAGCGGATGTCCCCTGTCTCCTCCATGTCCTCCCAGGTGAACCCTGGAGGTAACCAGTATTCCTGTCTCCAAAGCCACTGTGTGCGCCGAGCCATCTTCCTGGGAAGAGAGAAGAAAGGCAGGGGGTGAGATGAGACACTGATAGGGGTTTTTTTCAGAAGGAGGGCCCCTCTCAGCCATTACTACTCCAGCAACACTACTCCATCTCCTTCCCTTCTTGCAAGTGTTTGTAGTTAGGTCAAGTCAGGAAACAGACAATTCAAGGATTTTTGAAACACTTCTGTGATCACCTATCACATGCCTAGCTTTACAATTTTGCCATCTCCCCACCCCCCAAAAAAAACTGGCAGTGAGAACTAGGGTCAGCTATACTACGTAGATTTAATTCTTAACACTAGGGATGAAATGGACAATGGGTGGAAGTTGTCTTTTAGAGGACCCACCAGAGGATTGGAAAAGAGCTGATGGGGTTCCAATTTTCAAAAAAAAAAGTGGAAAAAATGGATTCAGGAAATTACAACCAATCAGCTGGACATCACTAAATGGGAAAATCCAGGAAAAGGTCAACAAGAAGCAAAACTGAACAAGATGATTACAGGAAGCCACCATGGATTTGTTGAAAGTAGGTCATCCAAACAAACCCGATTGCCTTCTTTGTTTGACAGAATCAGTGGAGTAAAGAAATGCTAAGGATATAATATACTTAGACTCCAGAAATGCATTTGATAAAGTATAGTGTACCCATCTTTTTGGTAAGACAGAACAATATGGCATAGAGCCACCATCAGATGGATTTGCAGTTGGCTGACCAATCACACTCACGGTGCAGTTCTCAATAGAACCACATCAACATGTAGTTGATGTATGCATGGGGGTAGTTCAAGATTCTGTCTTAGGCGCAGTGTTAGCAATAGCAATAGCACAGACTTATATATTATTACACAGTGCTTTACAGCCCTCTCTAAAATATATATACTTTATTGTCATTGTACGTACTGTATATACACAGTATACCTGTTAACAAAATTCCCATAACACCCAGAGACCAGGTCCAACACACATGACAATCCCCAAACACACCCCAACCAACAAAATTTCCCCGCCCCTAAACCACCCAAACATCTGCACAAAAGACCAACAGCTCACTGATGATGGCCCTTTAGTTCATTGTTGAGTGCAGTTATATCTGCTCTGGGATAAAAACTATTCAGAAATCATGTGGTCTGGAGAGGAGCTTCCCATCACAGTGAGAAGATGACCTTTCCGGTCTCTCCAGAATAGTCATCTAATTCAGATCATCTGGATGATCCAATCTGGGTCTAAGCCATCCCGAAGAGACGGTGAAAGGTAGGGGGAGATCCAGTGGTCCCAGAGACATTCGCAAAGTCTCAGGTGACCCGAAAAAAGCCCCCTTTGCCACCGATCGCGAGTCAGCCACCAGGCTGCTGAAGCTGCTGACAGTTCCTACATGCAATAAGATATTATTGATTAAGATATAAGATGTTTTACAGGTGGCATCTACCCCCAACGAGAATTGCAAGAATGTCCAAGAATAAATCCAAAAAGTGTTGGAAATGTCATCAGATACCGGGTTTTTACTACCACATGTAGTGGACTTGCATTGAAGCTAAAAGATACTGGAATAAGATTCACATGTGGTTGGAGAAAATGATACACAAGCACATAGACCTTAAACCAGAGATTTTTTTATTGGGAATTATACCAGAAATTTGCAATAAAGATTTGAAATATTTGATTATAAACATTTTAACAGCAGTTAGAATCGTATTTGCAAAAAATTGGAAAATTGAAACAATACCAAAACAGGAGGAAGTTATTCGAAAGATAATGGAGTGTGCTGAAATGAGTAAATTGACATTTGAAATCAGAGAACAAGAAGATGAGCAATTTTATAATATATGGGACTTATTTTACCAGTTGTTGGACAAAAAAACCTGGTAATGAAAAATGTTTTATGTATGTTTTAATTGAAGGAGATAAGTGATATTACAATTATGTTGTTAAATAGATTAATAACAATACAATGAAAGACTGACATACATATGAATTGAACAATTTAGAATACTTTCTCTTAAAATGAAGGATAAGGATGATAATGAATCTGTGTACATTTAATAGACGATTGGTAATATTATGCATAACCCTAGGTAGTGATGTACATTATAAAGATATCTTGTTGTTGATAAATAGTTTAATAAGGAAGTAATTAAAGATTGGTATATTTATGAAGTGAGCATTTAGAATACTTTGTTTAAAAATGAAGGAACAATATTTTTGTTTGAATGTATGATGTACAAGGACAACAATGAACATAAACATACTTGATGGATGATTAGTGGAACTATGCATAATTGAAAGAAGTGATGTATAAACATAAATAGTTGGAAAATTCTTTTATACTGTAAAAATAATCAGAATGAGATAAGTGATTACATAAAAGCATATTGTTATTAAATAGATAATTAAGAATGCAAGGGAATTAGGTTTGCTGAAAGGAAAGAAATATTAACTGTAATTGAATATATGATGTAAAATGAAAGTGAGGTACCTAGTCATATTAGATGGAAAAATTGTGACTATATATGTAATTGAAAATATGGATGCACAAAAGCTTGTAACCAAAGGATATCTGTACATAATGGATGCTAATTTTTTATGTTGTCTTTTATGTTAAAAAAAATAAAAAATGCATAAAAAACCTGCACATGGCTCACTGCATTGTACTGCGTATTCTACGTATGACCAGATGTCTGCAAGGAGTATAAAAGCTTCCATTCCACCACCAGTCCAGTCAGAGCTGAAGAAGCTTCTTGGAGGCGGAGCGAAACGTCTTCAAAGCAAAACCAGAAAGTTCAGATGATTTTTGAAAAAGCCCCTTTGGGACAACCGTGACCTGGAGGACCGAGAATCTCCATAGACTTGAAGAATCATCTGCAGCAAAGAGAGCCTTCAGGGCTGAGCCTTCAAACCCAGGAAAGCCGGTCCTTGCAGTCTTGGTCAAGCAAGCGATGGGGAGACGCCTTCCATCAAATCTCCCAGGCTGCCTCCAAGCATTGCAAAAGAGACGTCGCATTGCAGCTCCTCCCGAGAACAGCGGCTGCTCACGAAACCTCTGATGTTCAACAAAGTCCACCAGGGCTCAGACCCCAGTTGGTGCCCCTCAATGGGCTCAGCCACGAACCCTTTTCACCCGAGACAGCAGCCCTGAAGCTTCTGCAGACACACACACACACACACATACACACACACAGAGTGCCCGTCTCACAGTGTTAGGACATCCCCAAAATTGTGATAAAAGTAAAAAGAGTTGGGTGTGGAAAGTGTTTTTTTTTTTAAAAAAAAAAAACTGGGTGTGGAGCATTTCCCAAGCATTAAATTAGCCACAGCTTGTTTACTTCACAAAGATGACCCTGATCTTGCTCTATAATATCCAACTTACAGGTAGTCTTTGACTTACAACAGTTCATTTAGTGACCGTTTGAAGTTACAATGGCACTGAAAAAAGCACTTACAACCATTGTAGGCAGGCAGGCAGACACACACACACACACACACACACACACGGCCACATAATCAAAATTCCGATCCTTGGCAACTGGTTCATGTTGACAATGGTTGCAATATCCTGTGGTCATGTTGACTCTTAGATCACCTTTTTTGACCTTCTGGACAAGCAAAGTCAATAAGGAAGTCAGATTCACTTAGCCACGTTACTAATTTAACAAATGCAGTGATTCATTTATCGACGGTGGCAAGAAATATCGTAAAATGGGGCAAAACTCACTTAACAAATGTCTCACTTAACAACATGGGCTCAATTGTGGTCGTAAACTGAGGATCTCCTGTGTTTCTCTAACCTTCAGACAGACCTCACAGGGGGACATTCCCACCCAATGAAGCTTAGAGGAAAATCCCTACATGGCCTGGAGCCCATCTGACAAAAGGTGTCCTGTAAAAGCAGCTTTAGCTGAGTTTCTCCTGATGTCCAGCAGCTGCTCTTCTCCTGTCACTGGAGACACCACAGACAGCAGACGTGGCAGTGGGCAGGCTGCCATCAACCCCCAGCTCTCCTCCCCATGTGCAGGGCTACCTGGTCTGCAGAGTACTAGGAGTTGCAACTCCAGAGTTGTATCCGGAGAATCTCTGGTTGACTGAAGGAAGATCTTCCATTCAAAACCACGAGAAAAGCTTTGCCTTCCTTCTTGAGATGCAAGCAACATCCGGACACCGAAGGGACAGAGCATGGATTGCAAGAGGGCAGAGCTCGCTTGTCACCTGCCCTGTTCCCCCCCTACACAGCCAGGAAGACCCCCCTCCCCATGTCAATGGGGATTCTCAGTCCTCCTGGTCCTGGTTGTCCCAGAGGGGCTTTTTTTCCAGAGGCAACTGGACTTCCTGGTTTTTCTCTGAAGACGTTTCGCTTCTCATCCAAGAAGCTTCAGTTGCCTCTGGAGAAACCACCTTCCCAACCACGTCCCCATGTGAAACCTTTGATTTTGCTGCCCAATTGAACCAAACGGATTATTATTATTATTATTGCATCAACAGAATTGTATCACAGCGGCCAGTTGTTTCGCCGGATTTGGCATTGATTACTAGTCGGGCCCCACCCAGGGGCCTAGGACTTATTATTATTATTATTATTATTGTTGTTGTTGTTGGTGGTGGTGGTGGTGGTGGTGGTGGAGGAGGAGGAGGAGGAGGAGGAGGAGGAGGAGGAGGAGGAGGAGGAGGAGGAGGAGGAGGAGGAGGAAGAAGAAGAAGAAGAAGAAGAAGAAGAAGAAGAAGAAGAAGAAGAAGAAGAAGAAGAAGAAGAAGAAGAAGAAGAAGAAGAAGAAGAAGAAGAAGAAGAAGAAGAAGAAGAAGAAGAAGAAGAAGAAGAAGAAGAAGAAGAAGAAGAAGAAGAAGAAGAAGAAGAAGAAGAAGAAGAAGAAGAAGAAGTATTTTTGGAGAATTTGAGAAACGGTCCGAAAGTTGTTCTTTTCCTAACATCTTCGGTCTGGCGGCGGAGGCTCTGAAAGGGAATTTCTGGACGGGAGAGAGAACCCGGGTTTTCCGCCCTTTCTCTGCATTCACACGGGAACCCGGAGCCTGAAGGAAACCCACCCGGAGCGACCCCGCAACAGGCTCTACCGCGGGAGCCCCAATCGGGAAAGAGAAAGGAAACTCAGCCGGGGACAGCGGCGTCCCGTCCATCTCGCAGCCGCTTCTGCTCGGGCTGGTTGGGCGAACACAGGACGGGGGTCTCTTCTCCCCCCCACCCCTCCCATAAACAGCCTTGATGCCTCCCTCCCAGCGCTTGCTCCAACCCCCTTTTGGGTGCCCGGACTGATGCTCTCCAGGGTTCCTAAAGCCCCCCCCCCCCAACCCCGGCCGTCTTCTCCGTCCCAATGCCAGACCTGCCGCCGCTGCCGTCGCTGCTGCCGCCGCTGCCTGGGGCTCGGGCTGCTCTTTTGCCAGCTCCGATCCGGGGGAGAAAGAGAGTCTTTGGGTGGGTGGAGTTCAGCGTGGACGCCTCCCCGGAAAGTGGGCAAAATATAAACGACCTCGCAGGGCAGGAGCAGGCAGGGTGGCTGGTCTGGGGCTGATCGAAGTCCCTTCCTGGAGTAACTCTGGCGATTATAGAGAGCGAGAGAGAGAGAGGAGACAGGGCGGCTGGGAGAATTAGAGAGAAAGAGTGAAAGAATGAGAGAGGGAGAGAATGAGAGAGAATGAAAGAGAATGGGAATGAAAGAGAGAATGAGAAAGAGAGAAGAGAGAGGGGGACAATATGAGAGAGAGAGGAATAGGAGGAAAAGAGAATGAGACAGAATGAAAGAGAGAGAGAAAGATAAAGAGAAAGAGAGATTGAGAAAAGAGAGAGAATGAGAGGGAATGAGAGAGAGAGAGAATGAGAAAGAGAGAGAGGGACAATATGAGAGAAAGAGGGAGAGGGAGAAGGGGGGAGAGAATGAGAGAGAGAATGAAAGAATGAGATAGAGAGAATGAAAGAGAGAGAGAATGAGAAAGAGAGCCTTGAGTTTGACACCCATGCTCTAGCCATTCTTCACATGTTTTAGCCTCCAAATACCCCCCCAATCATCTTTGTCGCTCTTCTCTACACTTTTTTTCCAGTGTCTTAGCATCTTTTTTTTAATATTGGGGTGGCCAAAGTTGCATGCAGTAATCCAAGTAGGGTCTTACTAAGGGATTATAAAGTGGTAGTATCACTTCTGGTGATCTTGATTCCATCCCTCTGTCAATGCAGCCTAGGATTGTATTGGCTTTTGGGGCAGCTGCACCACAGTGCTGGCTCCTATTTATGTGTCCATTTAGGACTCCAAAGATCCTCTCACAGTTTCTGCTGTTGAGCCAAGTTTCATCTAGTCGTTATCTGTCCAGTTGTTTTTTCTTGCCTAAGTGTAAAACCTTGCTTTTTTTTTACACTAAATTTAATTGTGTTATAGAAAGGGCCCAGCGTGAAATAGGCTGGATGTACTACACAATTACCCTGTGTTCTAGATTTGCATAAGATACTCGTCCATTCAGTGCACCCATTCAGTGCACAAGCCTTGCACAATACATTTACCTGGAAAAACACCAGTCTTCAACACCTGCTACTTTTCTTCTCAACTTTAGGACTTCAATTCCCAGAATTCCCCAGTGACGTCTCTTCATGTTGCCAAGGTTGTAAATAGCAATAGTACGTAGGCTTATATACCACTTCACAGTGCTTTACAGCCTTCTCTAAGCGGTTTACAGAGTCAGACTATCTGGGTCCTCATTTTACTGACCTCGGAAGGATGGAAGGCTGAGTCAACCTTCAGCCGGTCAGGATCGAACTCCTGGCAGTGAGCAGTGAGTTAGCCCTGCAGTATTGCATTCGAATCACTGCACCACCACAGCTCTTAGAAAAGCTGTTCTAGAGAATGCAGCAAGCAAAACGGGGCCTCTCAAAGCCCTCAGCTATCTTGCATATTTTTTCTTTGGGATGGCAAGTCCACAACTTCAATCCAAATAGAGCTGGAAGGGATCTCGGAAGTCTTCTAGCCCAACCTCCTGCTAAGGCAGGGGTGTCAAACTGGAATTGTTCGAGGGCCAGATCACCTTTGTAGTTCTCCTCTGCAGGCCGGCAAGTGGGAGCCTGGCGGGGAGCTGGGAGGAAGATAGGATGGATACCTCCTGAAGCTGTTTACTGGCCAAAATGGGGCAGGGGGGCTGAGCCACACCTCGTTTTTTCCCTCCATGGGGTCCTGCAGCACTCTAGTGGCCAAAAACGGGCCTCCCAAGGCCCTCTTGCAGCCCATTTTCGACCGGCAGAGTGCAGCTGGAGGCTGTGGAGGCTGCAAATGGCCCATTTTCAGGCCCAATTTTTACCTGTTTTTTGCCTATTTTCTGCCTCTTTTTGGCCTGGTTTTTGGGTGCAGAGGTGCTACTTACAGGTACTTTAATATTCCCCGGGGGCTGAGAGTTTGACACCCCTGCCCTATACCTTTCCAGCCAAATGGTAGTCCAGTCTCTTACTAAAAACCTCCAGTGATGAAGCACCCACAACTTCTAAAGACAAACTGTTCCACTGGTTAATTCTTTTGTTAGGAAGTTTCTCCTTCATTCCAGGTAGCTTCTCTCTTTGATTAGTTTCCATCCATTATTTCCTATCCTGCCTTCTGGTGCTTTGGAAAATGAGTTGTCCTCCCCTTCTTTGCAGCAGCCCCTCAAGTATTGGAAGTCTTCTGTCATGTCACCCCTGGTCCTTCTTTTCTCTAGACTGGCCATACCTAATTCCTGCCACTGTTCTTCCTGTGTTTTTGTCTCAGAATCATCTGAGTTGCTCTTCTTTGCTCTCCCCCCTCCAACTTGCTGGATTGCAGATGCCCTCAGGGTCATTGATCCTCCAGAAATCTCTAGGGGGCCCCTATGGCTTGTTCTTGTGCAAGGAGGACTTCTTCAATTTAAAGGGAGATGGTTGGTATAACAGACTTTTACATGTGTAGATAACATTGTCCACCCTGCTGCATTCAGTGCCAGCTGCAGCTTCCAAAGGCTCTTCAAAGGGAGCTTTGAACTGAACCAGGCCACAGCCATCTTTCTGTTCCTTAGTTGCCACACAGAGGGGGAAGGAGATTGGAATGCATGACTAGGCATAACAAAGAGCTTTCTCATGAGAACCAAGGTCATCTACACTGGCAGCAGATAAGGTTGGGGAAGGAGTGCCTGAAGAGCCCACCAATTAATCCAATTGGCCAATATCACCCAAGGGCTGACAAGGGAGTTTTGTTCTCACCATCTTCTGTGCATGCTGAATGCTCTCGTTTAGGTCTGGTCAAGGTCAACCATCTCTGCATACCAGATGGATGAAGCCACCTGAAGATGTACCCCACATGACACCCTTGGGGGCTGGCGATTGGACATTCAGCTTGGGGTTGTTGGGAAGAGAGTTTTGGATTTGATATGTACAATTTTGTGCCTTTAGCCTCAGATCTTGCTTTACTTCCGTTGCTTTCAGTTCATATCCAGTAAAAGTCCCTTTTCTCTAAAGCCATGGAGTTGGGTTTGAGTTTGAGTTTTATTAAATTTATATACCGCCCCGCTCTACCCACAGGGACTCGGGGCGGTGTACAGACAGTACATATAAAACAACAAAACAAGAACAACAAAACATTGGACAACCAACATAAACATACGGTCTGTAAAATACCTGAACTCATTTCAAGTTAAAAACAGTCTAAAACCAAATTAAAACCCCAAAATTTACAATATTAAAAAGCCATCCAGGAAGGTCAGTAATTGATTGTACTTATGATTACGATTAGGCTAGGCAGGCTAGCCGGAACAGGTGGGTCTTGAGTTTCTTACGGAAGGAGCGGAGATCGGAAGTAATCCTGATGTCAGGGGGGAGTTCGTTCCAGAGGGTTGGGCCCATCACAGAGAAGGCCCTACTCCTGGGCACCGCCCGCCCGCATTGTCTAGCGGAGGGTACCCGGAGGAGACCCTCCCTGTGTCAGCGGATTGGTCGTAGGGATGTATGGGGTAGAATGCGATCTCACAAATAACTAGGTCCCGAGCCATGAAGCGCTTTGAAGATGACAGTCAACACCTTGAAACGCACTCGAAAAGCCACAGGCAGCCAGTGCAGCTCGCGCAGAAGTGGTGTTACATGGGAGTACCTGGTACTCCCCAAGATTGTCCGCACGGCTGCATTCTGAACCAACTGGAGCCTTCGGGTGCATCTCAAGGGGAGCCCCATGTAGAGAGCATTACAGTAATCAAGACGGGAAGTCACCAGGGCCTGAGTGACTGTGCGAAGGGCGTCCCGCTCAAGTAGGGGGCGCAATTGGCGCACCAGGCGCACCTGGTGGAACGCCCTCACAGCCACGGCCGTCACATGATCATCCAGCGACAGCCGGGAGTCTAGGAGGACGCCCAAATTGTGTGCCCTATCCACTGGGGGTAGTTGTTCCCCCCCGATGGCCAGAGATGGAGCAAACTGGCTAAAGCAGGGCGCCGGTAGCCACAGCCACTCCGTCTTGGAAGGGTTGAGCTTGAGTCTGTTGTCCCCCATCCAGACCTGCATGGCTTCCAGACACCGGGACATCACCTCAACGGCTTCGTTGGGGTAGTTCGGGGTAGAGATGTATAACTGAGTGTCATCTGCATACAGATGGCACTCAACCCCGAATCCTCGAATGATCTCACCCAGCGGTTTCATGTATGTGTTGAACAGGAGAGGTGAGAGGACCGACCCCTGCGGCACCCCACACGTGAGTGGCCTCAGGGTCGACCTCTGCTCCCCCGTCAACACACATTGCGTCCGACCGGAGAGGAAGGAGGAGAACCACCGCAACACGGTGCCCCCCACCCCAATCCCCTCCAGCCGGCGCAATAAGATACCATGGTTGATGGTATCAAAAGCCACCGAGAGATCTAATAGGACTAGGATGGAGGAGCAACCTCCATCTTTCGCCCTCCAGAGATCATCCACCAACGCGACCAAAGCCGTCTCAGTGCTGTGCCCGGGCCGGAAACCAGACTGGCGCGGGTCTAGATAAACAGTTTCCTCCAGGTGCCCAGGGAACTGTTGCGCCACCACACTCTCAACAACCTTCGCTAAAAAGGGAAGGTTGGAGACAGGATGATAATTGGCTAACTCTACTGGGTCCAGAGAAGGCCTCTTTCAAGACGGCTGGTAGGAACCCCTCCCTCAGCGAGGCGTTCACTAGTCCCAGGAGCCAGTCTCGTGTAACCTCCCAGGGTGTCAGTACAAGCCAGGAGGAACACGAGTCCAATAAACATGTGGTGGCCCGCAGTCGCCCGCGTAACCTGTCCATATCCTCGGCGGCAACAGAGTCAAACTCCTCCCAGCATGGTACCTCAAGACTCTCCACCGGTGTCTCCCCAAGATCACTCAAGGAAACCCACTCGCTCCGGATCCGATCGATTTTATCCTGCAGATATTCCCCAAATTCCTCTGCCCTACCCTGCAAAGGGGCTTCCCGCGGCCTCTGTGAAAGGAGGGAGCGGGTCACCCGAAACAGGGCGGCAGGGCGGTTTTCTGCGGACGCAATAAGAGTGGCATAATATCGACGTTTAGCCACCCTTAGTGCCACAAGGTAGGTCCGTAAATGGGCTCTTACCTGTGTTCGGTCAGATTCGTAGCGAGAGGATCTCCATCTGCTCTCTAGGCGTCTCTTGTGGTGCTTCATCACCCTCAGCTCCTCGGTAAACCAAGGGGCCAGGGTGGTTCGCTGCCACCAGGAGAGGCCACAAGAGCGCAACCCGGTCCAAGGCCCCGGCCGCCGCACTATTCCATGCGACCACCAGGTCCTCCATCCGGGCGCGGGTGAGGGTTACAGGCAGTGGCCCAAGCTCCATCTGGAACCTATCAGGTTCCATCAGTCGCCTGGGGCAGAACCATCTAAGATCTTCTGGTTCCGCCTCCCCGCAATGGGGGGTAGCGGAAGGGAAGTCGAGACGGAGAAGTGAGTGATCTGACCATGACAGGGGAGTAATAACCAATTCCCCTTTTCCCAGATCACTCTTCCACCGACCAGAGATAAAAACAAGGTCCAACGTGAGGCCTCCCTCGTGTGTGGGGCCCTGAATTATTTGGGTCAGGTCCAGGGCTGTCATGGAAGCCATGAACTCCCGAGCTACCTCGGATGATTCACCCGTCGATGGCAGGTTGAAGTCCCCCATAACTAATAGTCTGGGGGTCTCAACTGCCACCTCCGCAATCACCTCGAGGAGCTCTGGCAGGGCCGCTGATGCATAGCGAGGAGCCAAGTATGCAATCAGCAGGCCCAGCTGACTCCCTGGGCCCCATCTCACACCTAGAGTCTCACACCCGGATATCTGCGGTACGGTGATTTCTCTCAGTGCCAGGCCTTCCCGTACAATTACCGCTACCCCGCCACCCTTACCCAGGGCACGAGGCTGATGGAATACATGGTATCCTGGTGGGCACATTTCCAAGAGGGGTAAGCCCCCCTCGTGGCCCAACCAGGTTTCCGTGATCCCTGCAAGGTCCGGCTCCCCCTCAGAAACCAGATCGTAAATGAGGGGGGCCTTATTAACCACGGACCTTGCGTTACACAACATCAGCCTCATGCCCTGGTTCTGTAAACCCTGACCACCTAGAATGCGAGGGTTGGTACAAACGACCGGGCGTATCCAGCGCCCACGGTCTCCCAACCGACTACCAGATCTTCTTCTGTCCTCGCATCCACCCCTTCCTACGACCGTTGGGATGTAGGAACCCTCTAACGGAACGACGTTCTCATTCCCCTCCCCCACTCCGCTCTCTTCCCCCCCAGTCCCACCTGTTCGCTTGGCCCTGCCCCCGTTCCTGGTCTGACTGCCCCCTCCCCCCACCCTGGATCCCCCTAAAACACTTAACAAACATTTAAACAAAAAACCCCTGAACCTCCTCTTCCTCCACCTCTCTGGATTAATGCATCCGTCCTCGAGGTGGGCCCTTGTAAGGGCGCAGGCCCATGCCTGCGAGAGGGGGGACTCCTGCAGTAAAATAAGGTCAGACCTCGAATACATGAAAATATATACACCGGGCTAAAGATCGATTCTGAGTGCTAGAAGTGTTGAATGAGTCTACCAGTTAAAAATCATGACAGAGCGGCAACCAAGATTACAAGATGAGAGAGGTGACTAAAGAAATAGGTGGGGGTGGCTAAAAAATAGGTAGAGCCTATAATCTACAGTTCTCAATAGTAGGGGGTTAGGCAGTTCTTAAAAATCCGAGAGAGGGTGAGCGGATGATCCATAGCAGGCAGGGGGGGGTTCAACAGCTCCCTGCCGTCTTTCCAAGCCCCAGGTGGTAAGGGGTTAAACCGATCTCAAAATCTATGCAAAATGGGCAGGGGGGGGGAGCTCCCTGCAGTCCTTCCAAGCCCCTGCAGTCCTTCCAAGCCCCAGGTGGTAAGGGGTTAAACCGATCTCAAAATCTATGCAGAATGGGCAGGGGGGGGCAACGGCTCCCCGCAAACCTTCCCAATCCCCAGCGTCGCCTCCGTTGCCTCCGCGCCGTTTCAGCCGGCCTCTGTTCTTCACTCCACACCTTCCGCCAGCCTCCGGCGCCCTCCAATGACTCAGGTGATCTCCGATGTTTCAAGCCCAGCTTAAACCTCACACGACCTCCACTGGGCTTCTGGTAGGCTCAGGGCTCCCAGCGGGTCCAGCGGGTCAGGGAACTGATGTTTAGAGCCCCCGATAGTCTTCCGGGCCGCCACCGCCGCCATTGTCTCCCTCCACTTTCCCTCGTGTGGGACGCCATCGCGTCCCCGTCGCTAACTGCTCAGGGCGTCGCTGCTCTCACCTCAGGCTGTCGTAGCTGTCGTGGCTTACAAAAATGCCCGCAAATGCCAGCCATACAGATCTTGAATAGTTCATAACCGCCAAAACGCCAGCTCCAACAGCCGTCGATGCCTGCAGTCTCCCGGAGTAAGCCGGTGCGCCCGCACGCCGACCGCCATTTCCCGGCTCACTACAAGTTTTCAAAAACGCCACTTTTCTTTCTTCCCCTCGCCTGTGCCATCCGGCCACCCTGGGGGACCACTAGGGTCCTGAAATAAGCCAGGGTGGTCATTGGGTAGGTTCGTGGTCCTCCAGCTCGTTTAGAGGACCAGCAGCAACCCAGCCCGGTCAAAAAGAGCCCCGTGAAAACACGGAGCTCAGAGGCTGACCGCCATCCTCCAGGAAGCTCCTCCTCCACATGCGTTTCCTGTCTTGGATTTTGAAGGAGGCACAACTGACACCATGGGAAAGATGTAGATTTGGCTTTCCATTGAATCTATGAAGAGGTTCTCATTCAAGAAGATCTTTCAGAAGGAGCCAAGTCTCAAGAGTTTTCATTTGCTTGTGTTCCTCAGTTGGAGCCTTGGCAGTAGCCCTACGTAGAGCACGTTGCACTAATTCAAATGAGATGACAAGACCATGAGTGATGGAGGACAGGGACTCATCATCCAGAAAAAAGTCCGTTCGGCACACTAGAAGAAGCTATGCAAAGTACTGCCTAGTCACAATTGTCACCTGTTCCTCAAGGAGGACTTGTGACACCAGGAGGGCCATCAGATTATATACCAGCTCAGTCTGAGGCACTACAACCCTTTAAAATACCAAGATGATAAGCACTTGGATAGAGGAGCCCCCACCCAACCACAACCACTCTGTCCCATGAACATTCAGTTGAAGGCTGTGGTTTCCCATCCACATTCCCACAGCATCCATAGTGCCTGTTAGTTCATCTGGGACACAGGGTATCATCTGCATAGAGATACATCTTGTTTAATGGTAGCATGCACAGAGAGTGAGCACAGCAGCAGCAGCCTGGAGCAGGAGTCAAGAGGGCCTAGCATCCCCTCAGGGAAGTGGGGCTGGGTTGTGGAGTCCTGCTGCCCTTGGAGCTCAAGGGTCAGGTGCCTGATTCCCAGGGCCCCAGGTGGCTCATGCTGCCATCTGTGGACCCCCTGTGTGGCCTGAAAGGGTCAGTGAGGGTCCTCTGGTGGATCAGTTTGGTTCCATCCCAAGATATGAGGGACATCAAGCAGGCCAGAACCACCCTGGACACACCCACTCAGACACCCACAACCACACAGTCATGCCTCCCTCCCCCGGCTCCCCTAAGGGAAACAACAATCCTGATCTGACCCTCAATGAAATGGAGTTCTTCATGTATCCCCTGTGGATTGCTAGACACAAAGACCTTCCAAGATGAAAGTTGTTTTTTAAAAATCTCTCAGTTCACCAGCTGGGAGGAAGTACGTGTCACTTTAGCCTGTCTTGCAAGGAGCTCACTCCTGGGTTGGAAGAGACTCACATGCCTTTGTTTCCCCTCTGGTCACAGCCCAAACACAGGTAAGAGGAAGCATGGCTGATATAAATTTCTCCTGCTGCCATCCAGGTGGCACAGGTGGTGTCTGATCTGCTAAGGTTCCAGGGAGATTTCAGGAACCTTCAATTCAGTTTCTGCATAAACCTTGATTTCTCTTCTAGGAGGGAAGGTGATAAGAATGAGCAGGCAGGAGTTATGCTGCTTCTGATGCTGATGCTCTTCTGGCTACTAGCTCCAACTACAGCGAAGAAGCTGCAAACCATTTGTGTGTTCAGGGATTATATCAATTTAGATGAAAGCCACTATAGGTCTGGTGATCTCATTATTGGTGGGATTTTGCCCTTTGGAACCATTTTAGGGTCTCCTGTTCGAGACTTTAATACATTGAATGTTCCTCTACTGAGTACGTAAGTTTCAGCTGAAGGAGAAACACTCATATAAATCATTTCTTTGCTTTAAATTCTGGAACCCTTTTCAGAAAATCTTCTTCTGGTGTCTTGAACTGTCCTGGTGTAGTGCACACAGGTTGTTCTTTTCTCAATAAATAAGCAAACTCTTAAAATAGGCTGGGATTCTCAGTCTCTTCATCAATAAACAACAAGAATGAAGAGTAAAGCTTTGCTGGTCTAGTGAGGAAATCAAATTATAATATTAATCTGAACAGTAACTTCTGGTAGAAAATTCAAAAAAAGGTCAAAACTCTTCAAGTGTTCAGGAGTTACAAACATTCCTCTCAGTTTTGGAAACAGCTTTGCTGGTGAATAAAAGCCTTCTGTAAATCTATGAGGTGACCCCCACTGTAGTCCTGTGCTCAGCAATCCTTACCCCACCTGAAGAAGCTGCTCCAAGAGAGACCTTAAATAATTACGGTGAAAGGGGGGGCAGTTGGAAAGGATTGCAGCCACTGCAGCAAAGTGAATATGGCAGGGATGATAGAGAGGATAAAACAGTCCATGATATCTATGGAAAGGCTTGTCTCTTTTCTCTCAAAGTCACCCAAATTTAGTCAAGGGAAATCCTTTGGGAAAAAAACACCAACTGAATAAAATTTGGAAGTTTCTGCCCAAAAAAGTTCCCCCAAACAGTGAAGCAAATTCTATAGCCATGCACAAGCTTTCCTGTAATGTTCTCCAATGTTTTTCTCACTACAGAGTCATCTTCAGTAACTACCAGCAGTTCCTTGCATTGATATTTGCTGTTTCTGAAGTCAATAGGGATATTCTTCTGCTCCCCAACATCACCCTTGGCTTCCACATTTACGGCCATTTCCAGAGGGAAATGTTTATTTCCTTAAACAGCCTCTCCATGCTCTCCTCACGAGCCCAAGTGGTTCCAGGTTACAAATGTGACCTGCAGGACACTCTGCTGTCCGTCATTGGTGATCTGAATGCCAAATTCTCAAGGCTGATGGCCTCCATCTTCAGCATCTTTAAGGTTCCACAGGTTAGAGAGCTCTCTTGGATACAGAGTGGAATAGACAAAGATCAAAAGATGAAAGTAAAAGTAGTTTTTTAAAGCGGGGAACATAATGAGCTTGTGACTCTTGATTTATTCTTTATTAAAAGGTAGCCATCATTTTAGTGCCATTTATTCTCTGTATCAGGTTGTTGGTTCTTGTCTTCTGACAAATCACAACCAATGCAAATGGCTAAGAAGGGAAGAAGATTTAAGTTTGACAGTCAAAGTGAGTCAGCCTGACTGAGAGGGCCATCGACCACACAATGGTCACTACTAAAGTCAGCATAAAACTTTGACTTTGTCTTTGAAAAAAGAATCTTAATTTTTCCAGCTCGGTGTTGGCTTTGAGTTTTCTCAGGGAGAGAGAAGAGTTGATCCTTCCTTCTTCCGGATTAATCCCAAGGAATCTCCTCAGTATGTGGGTTTAGTCCAGCTGCTCCTCTATTTCCAGTGGAACTGGGTTGGGCTTTTGGCACCTGAAAATGACAGTGGAGAACATTTCATCTCAACTCTGACGCCAATGCTCCAGGAGAAGGAGATCTGCCTGGCCTTCACTGAAACATTGAAATTGGAAGATCTTAAGAATACTGGGACAAAATTATTTAGCATTTTCCAAACTTCTTCCAAAATTGAAGTGTTTATTCTGTTTGGAGACTCCAATAGTTTTACTAATGTACAAATATGTGTGTTTTATCATGAAAAACTCACAAATACATCATTTCAAAAAGTTTGGGTCTTAACTTCCGACTGGAAAATTAATTTGGTGGGATCTCAGAATATGTTGGAATACATAAAGCCTTTTCATGGGGTCTTGCATTTTAGGGACCACTCTGGGGATATTGCAGAATTCAGCCACTTCCTCCTGTCTTTAGACCCCTTGCACCCCCAAGGAGATGTCTTTCTCCCTATATGGTGGGAAAGTGTCTTTCACTGCAAGATCCATAAACCAGGCAAAATCCCTCCAAAGGGAGAAAAACAATGTACAGGAAAGGAGAATCTGCAGAATCTGCCCAATTACACTTTTGAAAAAAGAATGACAGGAGAAAGTTACAATATCTACAATGCTGTTTATGCACTGGCACACTCTTTACATGCAATGTATGGATCCAGAGCCCGACCGACCATGATGAGGCTTGGAAAGAGGATCTCAAGTGTCCAGTCATGGCAGGTAATTACTAGTGCTTGTTACTCAGTCCACAGATGCTTAGAGCGGAAATTCCCCATATGAATTTCTTCAGCTAAAGATGAAAAGTCCACATGCTCCCATATCACTCTATCTCACAGTGTATTAAAACAACAATTATAAAAAGCAGTTAAGAACAATATTTTATTGAAAGAGGATAGAGGGGGGAACAGAAATAAACCATACTAGTGGTCCATGGGTTCCTGAGACCTTTATAAAGCCCTGAATAGCCTTCAACAGTTGCCAGAGGTTCAGAAGGTGACCATTCCAAGAGGAAATGTCAGCCCAAAGCAAGATAGCAATCTGAGTGTGTTTGTGCAACACATTTCACCAGGTCACTTGAAACCTTAGAGGGCATCTATGCAGAGCAATCTGTGAAGTTTCCAAGAGTTGCCCTAATTAATTTATGAGCCCCGAGACAAGGTTAAAAAAAACCATTCATTTATTAGGACTAACATCTTGGCACGGATTTCTGTGTAGCTGAAACTAAATCACACTTAATGGCATCTGACCTTTACCCCTGTGATCCCCTCCCCTCTGGCTGAGGTCATCACTCACATTCTCCAACAGGAGGTTATGGCAGGGTTCTGGACATGCACATTCACATCCCAGTACAGAAATATGAGACTTTTACTCTGGCCAAAAGTATGCATGGCATCCCCCCCCCCCTTCTCAAGTTGATAGTAGTCACGGAAACGCCTTAGGTGTTGACACTCTGTTTTGCAAGAAATGTCCCCCAAATCCAACTTCTAAATATACACTCAATTCATTTTAATCTTGTATTTTTCTGCCTTTGAGAATAAGCTAGAGAAAATCAGAGGAATATTCCATGGTTCTGATAGAAATCATTTATTCATTTCAAACATTCATCTATCGGCTAACAAGACCTTGGGCCAAAGGAACTATTTGAAAGTGCATGTAGCCAAATATCACAAGAGGGAAAACCCTATAATTAAATGTGGAATGTGCAACTAATTTTTGGGCATATCTTGTATTTTGATGAAACTGGAGTTGGAAACCATGCCCAGTAATAAGGGGAAATGTTTGTAGTGTCAGATCCCTAAAAGTGATACTGCCATTCAAGTGGGAGGAGGGGGGGTCTTGGAGTCGATTTATTAGCAGTGCCTGTGACAAATGATATTTTACAACTGGTTTCCAGGTGCCGAAGTGCCTTGAGTTCCCTTCACCTTTTGGGGAATGTTTATGATGGCCAAGTGGGATGGTTCACTTTAATGTCCAATGGAAGACAGCCATGGGAATGGAGGCTTATCCGGTTCTCAAGGCAGCTGGTAAAGGAACCACCTTCACAGTTTTGTATTGGCTAAAATCTGCATTCTGACTAACGGGAGGGGTCTCTACTGCCTTACTTCTACTTGCCTTGCCTAAGAGGATCCAGACGTTGATTTGAACTTATTGTTTTCACTTCTGCTTAGTAAAAGCTTCCTTTTGAAATACTTCGTTTCAAGAGTCTTCACTTTCTTAAGTTAGGAGGAGAGGCAATCCTTACAGAGTTATCCTTTCAATTGGAATTGGAATTAGAATTGAAATATGAAATTGTAAGTTATCCTTACAATCCTTTCAGAGTTAAATACTGTATTTTTCGGAGAATAAGACACACCATAGTATAAAACGCACCTTAGTTTTTGGGGAGCTGGTTTTATCTGGGTTGGGGATAAAAATGACATCTAAAGCACAGCTGATTGTTAGAGAGAGAAGCAATAAGAAAAGCAAGCAAAGCAGGGAAGATCGCTTCACTCGGTAGCGCCTCATTAGGGCTGAAGAAGCTTTGAAAAAGCTACATTCAGAGTATAAGATTTTCAGTCTCCTTTGGGGGGGGGGGGAGATGCGTCTTATACTCCGAAAAATACAGTAGCTGGTGTTACTCCTGATTCTTCAAATCTCCACCTCCACCTCTAGTGTCAGGGTTCCCAGTAACATACCCACAGCAAACAAAACTCCAAGGCAGGTAGATTCCTCCAAGAATAGTTTTATTGGATATGTTATATTGGTACAGACTGGTGAAAATGGACTCTAAAGGTTCCCACGGCTTTTACCTAATTAAAAGTGAAGGTTTTCCCTCAACCCCAAACAATCAGTCACATGATCCAATGAAGATGCAGTCTCATTGCCTGGTGCCCTTACTCCTCCTTCCTCTGGCCAGATATAAGAAGGTCCTTGGTTCCCAAGAAAAAAATATTTTTTTTTGCTACAAAGTCCCAGCTATCTCTAATTTCCCCTCCCTATCCCTCAGCTCCAAGATGGCTTCAGTCAGGTCAGCTTCAAGGTTGACTTCTAGCTTTTCAGACAAAAAACTCATCTTCTCAAGATTGTAGTTTCAAATTACATATTTTGTGTTATTCCTGATTTCTCAGATCTCCACCAAGATCACACATCTAGCTTCTCAGACAGAAATACAAACATCTTATGAAGCTGGTCACCATATTCTGATAGAAAACATGATGTCTCATTAGTAGTTCTAGCCCAAATATTCTAATATCTGAAGGTCTCCTGTCTTTCAGATTCTTCCCTATTTGAGCAATGTGCAGTTCAACAACAGTGCTGGGGATGAAGTCTCCTTCTCAGAAGATGGACTGGGATCTGGTCTTTATGATCTTCTCAACTGGGTTCTCCTCCCCAATCTATCTTTTCTCCCCATGAAAGTTGGGCAAGTAAATCCTGAGGCTCCCCCAGGCCAGGATTTCACCATTAACTCTGATGGAATCATCTGGGCCACAAAGGTGAGCTGAAAGGAAATGTTGCAAGTTTGGGGATAGATTCCTTCTCTTCCTGAGATGCATAACATTTTTCTAACTTGAAAAATAATCAATGAGTCAGAAATTATGGCAGTCATTTGGTGAAAGATCTCCTTTGCATGTAACACCTTTGAGCTCTAGTTTGTGTCATTCCACAAAGGGTTAGGCTTGGGAATGACTTCTGCTTGAAAGGCAGGATGCAATTACAGTCCGCAACAGTGATTGACATGTACCATTTCTGCTCAGTTGTGTCCTCATACTTCTTTCTTTTAGCCACACCTTAGTTCAGTCACAATCCTTCCTCTGCAGGCTGAGATCCCAGTTCCAATCTACTGCATTCATTGGATGGAATGTCACTGGCCTGAATCCCTCAGAGCTTTTCCTGATTTCTGATAGACGGTAGCAAACTATTTTTTTAGAAGAGAATCTAAATGTAAAAGTCAGAATAAGGAATGGGGAAAAGAATGAATGCAGCAGGTTCATTGCTTAAGTAGTTTCAAGTATTTCTCTTTCAGGCAATCCACTTTGCCAGGTTCAGCACTATGGTGAACAGGTTATTCTGAAGATCTTTTGAAGATGGAGATGTCAATGTGGACATTTAATGATACATGATCATTGAATTGACCTTCTGAAGTATTTCTCTTTTCTCTTTTAGAAGGTGCCCTTTGCCAGGTGTGGCATGAAGAGGTGCCAGGCAGGAGAGAGGAGAAGAGTTCCAGAGGGCAAGCCGGTTTACTGCTACCAATGTGCCCTTTGTCCATAAGGGACCATTTCTAATCAGACAGGTAGAGCAGACTTCAAATGTAAATCTTCCAGGATCAAGGAAGACATCCATTATTATTTTTTGTTATTGTTGTCATTTTTGATAAGATTGACATGCACTTATACTTTTTAATGGAACTCTTCAGTTTACAGTTCTAAACTGCCCTGATCCTCAACAATTCCATGAAGGATAGTTTTAGGGAAGAATTTATGAATCTCCAACTTGCATTTCCACTCCTACGCAAACATCCAATTGGGAAAACCAACTTCCAATCTTTTCTGAGGAAATCCATGTTTTAATGTTTATCATTTAGAGTGTGCTTCTTGAGTGGTGGCCTAGAGGTGGAGCTCTTGCCTCAAAATCAGGAGGCTGTGAGTTCGATCCTAGGTAGATACAGACATTTCTCTCTCTGGGCACAATGAGTAAATATCTGCTGCGAATTCTGCATTGGTGACAGGAAGGGCATCTGGCCAGTAAACTCTCAGCTCTATTCATTGCTGTGACTCTACCCACTCCACAATACAAGGGATTATAGGGTCATTAAAGGACAAACAAACACAAACACACACACACACATAAATCAGAATGTGCTTCTTCTGTCAGCTGTATCAAACTCAGAAGAAACAGACCAGCCAGAGAAAGAGGAGATCCATCCATCTACCTCTCTTTGAAAGAGTAGGACGGAGCAAATGAACAGATTTGAAGCACAAAGCAGAGAGGTTAAGGCAAGGTAATGGACATGTAAACAAAACAGCGGCTTTGCTGGATAAGAGGTCTATTGATCTTCTGAGGGCTCCATTACAAAGTGGGGGGGAGCAGGCAGCAATCTGAGACAAAAAGCCACATTACTCGTGGAAGAGCACAATGAATGGACAGCTGGAACTGAACAAATCTTTTTCTCTAGCTGCTCTGTTCCCCGGATCATCATGAACAAAGGGTGATTTGCTCTTTTTGATGGTCCATGCATTGCTCAGTGGGTTCTTTCATCACTCCCTTTGCAGGAAGGTCAGCAGCAGAAATGCAACAGGTGTATCATCCTTGCAGGAGGGATATTGTGCATAATAGTTGCTCAAGAAATCCTTTGACAACAAAGACTTTTGATTTCAGATGCTGCTCGCTGTGACCCCTGCCCAGAAGACCAATTTCCCAACATGGACAAAGACCAATGCATTGCCAAAAAGATCCACTTCCTTGCCTATCAAGACACCCTGGGATACATTTTAGTTTTTCTCGCTCTCTTTTTCTCTGTGATCACTTCTGCAGTCCTGGTGATTTTCTATAAACATCATGACACACCGATTGTCAAGGCCAACAATCGAGATCTCACCTACATCCTCCTGGTCTCCCTCCTGCTCTGCTTCCTCTGCTCCTTCCTCTTCATTGGTCAACCTGGGAAGGTCACCTGTCTCATACGACAAGCTGCCTTTGCTGTTCTCTTTTCTCTTTCAGTTTCCTCTGTATTAGCAAAAACTGTCATGGTGGTTCTGGCTCTCATGGCCACCAAGCCAGGGAACAGGACAAGGAAGCTCTTAGGTAAACCACTGACCAACTCCATTGTCTTAGCTTGTCCCCTTGACATCAATCAAGAGCAGAAGTGTGGGGAACCCCTCAGTCAACTGTGAAACGCCCTCCAGAGGCTCAGAAACAGAGGTTGCTGTATAGTAGGAAGGCTGGTACAGAAGTAATGATCCCAACTGGTCCTGTGAATGAATCTTCAAGAAAAGAGTTTCAGACCTGGCAATTTGGGGAGCAGCACCCCAAAAGACCAAAAGAGACACCCGGATGACAATTGCTACCCTCAGGCTACAACAACAGAAATTTGTCACTATTGCTAAAAACTTGCAGTTAATATCTTGAGATACTTCCCCAAATTTCATTTCACCTTGTGCCTCTATTCCCAAGTAGCACTCCTATTATCTGAGCAAACTAGGGGGAAAAACCAAAATCCATCTTGTGTCCAGGGGTCACGTTCATGTAGGTCAACTACACAACTTCCCCAGGACTCCATCTGCTCTGTGAATTACAAGAAGAGACACAAACATGTTTTCCATTCTTCTGTATGAAGAGAAGCTGTTGCTAAGGGGATGGGACCATGGCTTTTCCCTGCAATTATCAGAGGAACAGTTATTCTTCATGTATCCCCTGTGGATTCCTAGACACAAAGATCTTCCAGGACAAAACCTGTTTTAAAAAATATCTCTGAGTTCACCAGCTGGGAGGAAGAACGTGTCACCTTAGCCTGTCTTGCAAAGAGCTCACTCCTGGGTTGGAAGAGACTCACATGCCTTTGTTTCCCCTCTGGTCACAGCCCAAACACAGGTAAGAGGAAGCATGGTAGATATAAATTTGTCCTGTTGCCATCCAGGTGGCACAGGTGGTGTCTGATCTGCTAAGGTTCCAGGGAGATTTCAGGAACCTTCAATTCAGTTTCTGCATAAAGCCTTGATTTCTCTTCTAGGAGGGAAGAAGACAAGAATGACAGCCAGGAGTCATGCTGCTTCTGATGCTGATGTTCTTCTGGCTCCTGGCTCCAACTACATTGAAGAAGCTGCAAACCATTTGTGTGCTCAGGGATTATATCGACTTAGATGTAAGCCACTATAGGCCTGGTGATCTCATTATTGATGGGAATTTGCCCTTCGGAGCCATTTCAGAGTCTTCTGTCCGAGACTTTAATACACTGAAAGTTCCTCTACAGAACATGTAAGTTTCAGCTGAAGGAGAAACAGGCAGAGAAATCATTTCTTTGCTTTAAATTTTGGGACCCCTTTCAGAAATTCTTCTTCTATTGCATTGAACTGTCCTAGCATAGTGCAAATATTGTGTTTTTCTGAATAAATTAACAAGCTCTTAAAATAGGCTGGAATTCTCTTCATCAGGAAGATGATTAAACAAAAAAAATATGAAGAAAGAAGCTGTGCTGGCCTAGTGAAGAAGTCAAGTTATAATATTAATCTGACCAGTAACTTCTGGTAGAAAATGAAAAGAAAAACACAAGGTGTAACTAAAATCCCTCTCAATGTTGGAATCAGCATTGCTGATGAATAATGGCCTTCAGTAAATCTATGAGGTGACTCCCACTGTAGTCCTGTGCTCAATAATCTTTACCTCATCTGAAGAAGCTCCTCCAAGAGAGACATTAAATAATCATGGTGAAAGGGCAGCAGTTTGGAAGAATTACAGCCGCTGCAGCAGTGAATATGGCAGGGATGATATAGAGAGTATAAAACAGTCCACGATATTGTCTCCTTTCTCACAAAGTCACCCAAATTTAGCCAAGGGAAATCCTATGGAAACAAAAACCCAAATCAAATGAAATTTTGGAGTTTCTGCCCCAAAAAGTTCCCCCAAAGAGTGAAGCAAATTTTAAACCCATGCACAAGTTTTCCTATAATGTTCTCCAATGTTTTTCTCACTACAGATTTATCTCCAGTAACTACCAGCAGTTCCTTGCATTGATGTTTGCTGTCTCTGAGGTCAATAAGAATTTTCTCCTCCTCCCCAACATCACCCTTGGCTTCCACATCTATCAGCATTTCCAGAGGGAGGACAATATTGCCTTAAACAGTCTTTCCATGCTCTCCTCGCGAGCCCAAGTGGTTCCAGGTTACAAATGTGACCATCCGGACACTCTGCTGTCCATCATTGGTGATCTCAATGCCAAAACCTCAAGGCAGATGGCCAACATCTTCAGCATTTTTAAGGTCCCACAGGTAAGAGAACTCTTTTGCATACAGTATGGAATAGACAGAGATCAAAAGCATGCACAGAAGCCAAGATGAAACTAAAATTAGTTTTTGTGGGGTGGGAGATAAAATGAGCTTGCGACTCTTCGTTTATTCTTTATTAAAGGGTAGCCATCATTTTAGTTCCATTTATTCTCTGTATCAAGTTTTTTCTCTTCTTTTGTGACATACCACAACCAATAAAAATGGCTAAGAAGGGAAGAAGATTAAGTTTGCCAGTCGAAGTGAGTCAGCCTGACTGTGAGGGCCATTAACCACACAACGGTCACTACTAAAGTCAATATAAAACCTTTATTTTGTCTTTGAAAAAAGAATCTTTTTTTCCAGTTGGGTGTTGGCTTTGAGTTCTCTGAGGGAGAGAGAAGAGTTTATCCTTCCTTCTTCCAAATTAATCCCAAGGAATCTGCTCAGTATGTGGGTTTAGTCCAGCTGCTCCTGTATTTCCAGTGGAACTGGGTTGGGCTTTTGGCCCCTGAAGATGACAGGGGAGAACGTTTCATCTCAACTCTGACGCCGATGCTCCAGGAGAAGGAGATATGCCTGGCCTTCACTCTAATGCTGAAACAGGGTGATTTATATACAACTGCCAGGAATTTTATTGGCAATTTCCATATTTGGTCTAAAGCAAAAGTGTTTATTCTGTTTGCAGATTCACTTGTTACTGTCACTGTAATAGGGGCGGTATTTTTTTTTGAAAAAGCCAGAAAAGAATCATTGAGGAAAGTTTTTATCTTCACTTCCCATTGGAAACTTGGTGCTGACAAACCTGAAAACACATTGAAATGCATAAAGTTTTTTCATGGGGTCTTGCAATTTAGGGACCACTCTGGGGATGTGTCTAAATTCAGTCACTTCCTCCTGTCTTTAGACCCCTTGAACCCCCAAGGAGATGTCTTTCTCCCTATGTGGTGGGAATTTGTCTTTGGCTGCAAGATCCATAAATCAGGAAAGATCCCTCCAAAGGGGGAAAAACCATGTACAGGAAAGGAGAATGTGCAGAATCTGCCCAATTACACTTTTGAAACAAGAATGACAGGTGAAAGTTACAATATCTACAATGCCATTTATGCTCTGGCACATGCTTTACACGCAATGTATGGATCCAGAGCCCAACCGACCATGATGAGGCTTGGAAAGAGGATCTCAGATGTCCAGTCATGGCAGGTAATTTCTGTGGCTTTTGACTCAGTCCACTTAGTTCGGAAGCTTCCCATATGAATTTATTCATTTCTTGATTAAATGTCTTCATCATCTCATATAAATTCATCTGAGACCCTGCCCCTTTTTTAGTTTATCATTTGTTGGGCTATTCCATTGCTGTGTGAAGAGAGCTTCAGATTAACAATGGATGGAAATTAACCAGGAAGAGACGCAACCTAGAACTAAGGGGAAATTTCTTAATGAACAGTTTACGTTTAGAAGTCGTGGGTGCCCCATTGCTGGAGTCATTGAAGAAGAGGCAGGATATCCACTTGTCTAAAGCTGTAGAGGGTCTGTTGCTTGAGCAGGGGGTTAGACTAGAAGATCTCCAATGTCCCTTCCAATGCTGTGATTCTGTTTCTATGACAACCACAGCACACAGCAAGATTCAAAGTGGTCCTAATGGGTTCCTGGTCTGAAATTCATCAGAATTTCCTGCATCAAAGGCTAAAATGTTGGACCTCTCTGAACAGAGAAGGGACCAACCAGGTCAGATGCTTCCTTCCACATGGCCCAGTGGATCAATCCTGGTTCCTGCATTCTTCTTCTTTTGACAACAAACTAGAGAAAATCAGTGGAATTTTCCATGGTTCTGATAGAAATGATTTATTCATTTCAAACATTCATTTATCAGTTAACAAGACGTTGGGTCAAAGGAACTATTGGAAACTGTATGTAGCCAAGAGGAAAATTCTAAAAATAAATTTAGATCGTGGGAGTAATTTTTTTGTGTTTTGGTGAAATTGGAGATGGAAACCATGCCCAGTGACAAATGGGAACCTTTTAGTTTCAGAGGTTAATATACCTGATTCCTCAGATCACCACCAAGAGATGGAATTGGCTTCTCAAATATAAACCCATCTTCTCAAGATGGCCATTATGTGAAGCCATGAGGTCTCATTTGTAGCTCTAGCAAAAATACACCAATTTCTGAAGTTCTCCTTTCTTTCAGATTCTTGCCCATTTGAGGAACGTCCAGTTCAACAACAGTGCTGGAGAAGAAGTCTCCTTCTCAGAAGGTGGACTGGGATCTGCTCGTTTTGATCTTCTCAATTGGGTTCTCTTCCCCAATCGATCTTTTGTCCCCATGAAAGCTGGGCAAGTAAATCCCGAGGCTCCCCCAGGCCAAGATTTCACCATTAACTCTGATGGAATCATCTGGGCCACAAAGGTGAGCTGCAAGGAAATGTTGTAAGTTCAAGGAAAGATTCATTCTCTTCCTGAGATGCAGAACATCTTCCTAACTTGAAAACTAAACAATTGAGTCAGAAATTATGGCAGTCATTTGGTGAAAAATCTGTTTTGTATGTAACATATTTGATGTTTGATTTGTGTCATTCTACAAAGGGTTAGGTTTGGCTTCTGCTTGAAATGCAAGATGCAATTACAGCAAGCAAGAGTGATTTCCATGCACCATTGCTGCTCAGTTGTATCCTCGTGGTTGTTTCTTTGAGATACACTGTAGTTTAATCACAAGCTTTTGTCTTTTTTGTGTGTGTGTGTGTGTGTGTGTAATAATTTTTTATTGTTTTTGTCTTTTTATCACATATTACAGTCTTTATATCAACAGTTTGTACAATGTTACATGGTCGTATCTGTGTATGTTTTCCTCTCTTTACCATATATTACAATCCTTATGTCATCTTATCTATACATTTTTATGATATTTAACATATTTACCTATTTTTATATACAGTTCTATGTTTGTTTATGTATATTGTTTTCGGCTTAATTGTTTTTCTTATTATCCAACCATTCATACCACTTATTCCAAATTTCGTAGTATTCCGATTCTTCTTTGTCCTTTAATTTTTGAGTTAGTTTGTCCATCTCTGCGCACTCCAAGGTTTTTTTATCACTAATTTGTCTGGCGGTGTATTATTTTGCTTCCAGCATAGGGCAAAGGCAATTCTAGCTATAGTTAATATATGTGTTAGTAGATATTTAATTTTTTTTGTATAGTTCCCTTTAATTATTCCTAGTAGAAAGGTTTCAGGTTTATACTTTATTTGTTCCCCCGTAATTTCTTGTGCCCACTTCCAGATTCTTTTCCAGTATTTTTGCGATTGCGGGCAGGTCCACTACATGTGGTAGTATGTCCCTTGTTCTTTTTTGCATTTCCAACATATTGGTTTCAGTGTTGGGTACATTTTTGCTAATCTTGTTGGTGGTAGGTGCCAACGATAAAACATTTTATATATATTTTCTTTCAGTGTTGCTGATCTCGTTAATTTATAATTTATATTCCAAATTTTTTCCCAATCCGCTACATCTATATTATAACCAAAAATTTTGGCCCATGCTATCATACATCCTTTAACTATTTCTTCTTCTAAGTTTATTTCTAACAAATATTTATACATTTTCGTCATAAATTTGTTTTCTGGGCCAATTAAGATTTTGTCTATTTGTTGCAATTCCGTATATATTCCATATTCTTTTATATCTTTTTTATATCTTGATTGTAATTGGAGGTATGGCCACCAATCTATATTGTTATTGTTCTCTTTTAGTTCTTGGTTCGTTTTCAAATTCCCCTGGTTATCTAAAATTTCACTATACCTAACCATTTTTGATAGATCTAGCGTATTGGGGTGTATCATGGCTTCCATGGTGGAAAGCCATGCCAGTATTTTCATATAATGTTTTGCTTTAATTTTGTTCCAGACCTGAATCAATGCTTCTCTAATGTAATGTCTATGGAAATATTTTTGCTTCTTTTTACTCTCTTCCCATAAGAAAAAGTGCCATCCTGTTTGCAGGTCATGGCCTTCTATTGCTAATATTCTTTTATTTTTTAAATTTATCCAATCTTTAATCCAAATTAGTGCTGCTGCATTGTAGTAGAGTTCTCAGTCAGGTAGTCCCATACCACCTCTGCTTCTATCGTCCTGTAATGCTTTCAGTTTTATCCTAGCTTTTTTCCCTTGCCAGATGAATTTTAGTATTATTTTATTCAGTTCGGTAAAAAAGTTTTTCTCTAGTTTTATGGGGATCGTTTGAAATAGATATAGGACTCTTGGTAGTATGTTCATTTTTATAGTTGCTATTTTCCCTAATAGCGATAGTTGTAATTTCCCCCATAATTCCAGGTCTTTTTTTATTTGTTGCACTAATTTTGTGTAATTATTTTCTTTTATGGTTGAGCACTTTGCAGTTAGCCATATTCCTAAATATTTGACTTTCTTTACTACCTGGAGTCCTATTGTTTTTTCTAATTCTTTGTTCTGTTTTTCCTTCAGATTTTTGGTTATTATTTTAGTCTTTTCTCTGTTAATTTTTAGTCCTGCCACATCTCCATATTTTTCTAGTTCTTGCATTAACTTATTCCCTGTTTCTAATGGATTTTCTATAATAAATACTAAGTCATCTGCAAAGGCCTGTATTTTGTATTCTTCATTTTTAATTTTGGTTCCTCTTATTTCCTGGTTTTTTCTAATTTGTATCACAAGCTTTTGTCTACAGGCTGAGATTTCAGATCCAATCTTCCCATCCATGGGTGTGTCCAGGATGCCCCTTGCTGACTACCTCAGGATTGTTCTTGATTTCTGATAGACAGAGGCAATATATTTCTTTAGAAGTGATTCTGAACATAGAAGTAGAAATAAGGAAGGGAAAGAGGAATGGGGAAAAGAATGAATGCAGCAGGATCATTGCTTAAATCATCTCAAGTAATTATTTTTTTCTCTTTCAGAAGAAGCCCTTTGCCAGGTGTGGCAAGAAGAGGTGCCAGGCAGGAGAGAGGAGAAGAGTTCCAGAGGGAGAGCAGGTTTGCTGCTACCAATGTGATGCTTGTCCAGAAGGGACCTTTTCTAATCAGACAGGTAGAGCAGACTTTCAATGTAGATCTTCGAGGAGGAATGAAGCCATTCATTAAGACATTTATTTGTTTGTTATTGTGATCATTTTTGATAAAATTGGCATGCACTCATACTTTTCAGAAGAACCTTTCAGTTTACAAATCTAAACTGCCCTGGGCAGAGAGGTTGAGGGCACACTTTATAAGTCCACAACATCCATTTCTGCTTCTACATTCACCTCCAATTGGGAAACCAACTTTCAAGTTAAAGTGATCATTTAAATTTTGTTTTTTCTGGCATCTCTATCAAATTCTGAGGAAATAGACCAGTGGTGGGTTGCAGGCGGTACGCCCCAGTATGGGCATACCAGAGCCAACCTAGAGCACCAGATACCATTCTAGTACGGTGCTTCAGAGAGCCCGTCTGCCCGCCAGAGCTCCTCACCTGTGATTTAAAGCTTCTGCGCTGCCGCACATGTGCATGGCATTTGAAACCCACCACTGAAATAGACCTAGTACAAAGCAGAGAGATCAAGGCAGGGATAATGTAGACACAAACAAAACAGCATCATTCCTGGATAACAGATCTGTCTGTCTTCTCTCGGTTCCATTATAAAATGGGAGTTGGGGAAACAGGCAACAATCTCAGACTGAAACCCACATTACTCATGGAAGCACACAGTGAATGGAAATGTAGAACTGAACAAAACTTTGTCTCTGGCTAATCTATCCCCTGGATCATCATAAATGAAGAATTGTTTTCTCTTTTTGATGTACCATAAATAGCACGAGGGTTCTTTCATTGCTCCCTTTGGGGGAAGGTCAAGAGCAGAAAGGGAACATGTGTATCATCTTTGCATGTTACTTGCTCAAGAAATCCTTAGACAAAGACTTTTGGTTTCAATACAATACAATACAATAGCAGAGTTGGAAGGGACCTTGGAGGTCATCTAGTCCAACCCCATCCTAGGCAGGAAACCCTATATTGTTTCAGACAAATGGCTATCCAACATATTCTTAAAGTGTTGGGGCATTCACAACTTCTGGAGGCAACTTCTGTTTCACTGATTAATTTTTCTAACAGATGCAGTTCACTGTGACCCTTGCCCAGAAGACCAATTTCCCAACAAGGACAAGGACCAATGCATTGACAAGAAGATCCACTTCCTTGCCTATCAAGAGACTCTGGGATACGTTTTAGTTTTTCTTGCTCTTTTCCTCTTTGTGATCACTTCTGCAGTCCTGGTGATTTTCTATAAACATCATGACACACCGATTGTGAAGGCCAACAACCGAGATCTCACCTACATCCTCCTGGTCTCCCTCCTGCTCTGCTTCCTCTGCTCCTTCCTTTTCATTGGTCAACCTGGGAAGGTCACCTGTCTCATACGACAAGCTTCCTTTGCCGTTCTCTTTTCTCTTTCAGTTTCCTCTGTGTTGGCAAAAACTGTCATGGTGGTTCTGGCTTTCATGGCCACCAAGCCAGGGAACAGGACAAGGAAACTCTTAGGTAAACCACTGACCAACTCCATTGTCTTAGCTTGTCCCCTTGTCCAAGCACTCATTTGTGCCACCTGGCTGGGAACCTCTCCTCCATTTCCCAACTTGGACTTTCACGCCTTGTTTGGAGAAATCATCTTGGAATGCAATGAAGGCTCAGCTTTAATGTTTTACATCGTCCTTGCCTACCTAGGTCTTTTGGCCCTCATCAGTTTCACAGTGGCATTTCTAGCTAGGAAATTGCCTGATAGTTTTAATGAAGCCAAGTTCATTACTTTCAGCATGCTGGTCTTTTGCAGTGTTTGGATCACTTTCCTCCCCACCTACCTGAGCACCAAAGGGAAGTCCATGGTGGCTGTGGAGATCTTCTCCATTTTGGCCTCTGGGGCTGGTCTCTTGGCTTGCATCTTTTTCCCCAAATGCTACATTATCCTATTCAGGCCTCATCTTAATTGTAGAGAAAATATAAGGAACAAAAATCTCTAAATAATGCACAGATTGCCTCATTTATACTTGTCTTTGAGGCATGTTTAGAATGTGAATATTTTTTTAAAAAAATGTTGACAAGAAGGAGGAACTTGTTCATTAAAGAATTCCTTTCCAAGTGCTGCAACTGGTTATGCTTTACTTATGGTCAGCAACTGTCATCCAGTCTTTGTTTATCATGTTTTCAAAATGTCCTCAGTGATGTCTAGTGCTTTGAGCCATTTGTCTGAAACATTATAGGGTTTCCTGCCTAGGCAGGGGGTCGGACTAGAAGACCTCCAAGGTCCCTTCCAACTCTGCTAATGTATTGTATAGTTCTGTCATTCATTAGTCATTGGGGTGGTCCGGTTTCTTATAGGTACATAAGTTGGTTCTAAGTCAAGGTGTTTTTTGATTAACCGTTTTGTAGAGTGTCAGAGTTAAATGAATTTGCCAACATGATGGGTTTGGGCATGACCAATAATTTTGGCTTTGTCTCAGTCAAACTAATATTGTTCATTCTCGACATGGCTCAAGACCAGGGACCTCTAGTTATGTCCCTTGACTGCCAGCTGGTGTTTACAAATTCTAGTTTTCAGGTGTCGTCCTCTTCATCTAACATAGAACTGGTTGCAGTTGTTGCCATTGATTTTATACATTACGTTGGTGCTCTCTTCATTCCATATTTTGTTTTTTTACCTTTGTTGGTTCTTGTCTGAGTAAATGTAGGTTTGTGAGCTATTGTTATTCCCAGGGGTTGCAGTAGCGTTGCAGATACTTCTGAGGAGAAGCTCAGAGAACAAGCCAGTGTCAAACCCACATTGTCCAAATGGGAAGTGACCAAGACACGACTGACTTTATGCAGAACCACCAGTCCTGGGCAGTGTACAATTGGTATATTGATGATAACATCTCCATTTCCGTCAGGTGGCCTCTCATCTGAGAAACAGAAACATAGGAGGAATTGTGTGAATTGGTCCATAGAATAGTAAACTCAAAGTCTCCTTTCTTCCATAAGCTTTAACAAAATATCTATGGCAATGTAACTCATCTGTTCTTTTATGAAGAGAAAACTTCTTTGTTCAAGATAGTAACAGCAGAAGGGTGCGGAAATAACTAGAGGTTTCCTCATTATAAATATGTATGTTTATTTATGCACATATGATTTTCTCCTCTTTTCTGGAATGAATAAATATGAGGGCCTCCTTTTGTCTTCAAGAGTTCCTCCTACTAACTTCCTAACAGGATTTATCCAGGTTGCACCCTTAACAATAAAAATGACCATCAGAAATGATTATTGATTCTTCTGTCCTGTATTTAATTCCAGAGGGATTTGGGGAGGGAGGGGGGCTGAAGGATTAAACAGTTGTAATTGCCACACAAACATTACAATTGGTCCTTGTTGAGCAATGATGAAAATGAGGGAAAAGCAACTTTGCAACCTATCCACATTGATAAAATTAGCTGGTTTGTAAAGCATAGAAAAACTGAAGTCATAATTGTTGCAACAGTTTCACTTAGCAAACATTTTTGCAAGATGTTTAGAAGCAGCCCCCAGCGACCTCATTCAATTGGGATCAGTTGCAAAATGGAGGCCACTTTGGTAACTGCACAATGCAGCCATTTGACAAAGTGATCCATTCTGCTTCCCTCGGGTGATCTATGCCGCGTTGCAGAAAGCTCCCCTGGTAGGTGAAGTTTTAGGTGGATGTCAACATCATTGAATTTTGGACTACGGCACTGCTTCTCATCCTATGGTCCAAAGAACCTGGTGGGGAGAGGGACAACGTCATCACCTGGGGTCTGCAAAGGCTTGAAGAAATGTTATGATTTAAGTCTGGAGTTAAGTCTTGGAGATCCGTGGCCATAAAAGATATTTACAGGGGGCCTGTTGGAAAGAAATGTTGAGAACCACTAGTCTACAGGCTTGATATTTGGCCTAGGCTAGTAAAGCATTTCAGCATTCTTTAGGTTAATATGCTGAAGAGCATAAGGGAATCTGCAAAATTGTTCATCAGCAACGCTAGATCCATACTTAGTGTGCCAGGGAGACATTGTCATGAGCAAATAAGATTCTTGAATACATGGAAGCACCTGACCCAAACATTATCAATCATCCAGTGAAGGTCACAGAGAAACTTCCATTTGGTATCTGAAGGACCTTCCCAAGATTTATTCATTTCAGTTGCAGCTTGGTGTGATTTCTGCCCAGGGGTGGAATATGACCCGTACACCCCGGTACAGGCATACCAGTGCCTGCTGGGAGCACCAGGTACTGTTCCAGTACAGTGCTCCAGGGGGCCCACTCGGCCACCCATCCTCCTTACCAGTATTTGAGCCGATCGGAGCTTCTGCGCACATGAGTGGAGTGTACAGCACCCGCGCAACACTCCACCGAGCAGCTGGAGCATCACGGGTGGTAAGTCCGCATGTGTGTGCTGCACGCATGCTGCACACTTGCATGCGGTGGATGCCTGGCCCTGTTGCACTGTACCGGTTGCAATGGGATCCAGAATCCACCACTGCTTCTGCCCAATAGTCCACTATTGTAACAAGGAGAACGAACACAGCATTCCAGAGAATCTGCACTTTTTGTCCATCTATGGACCCTGGGATACAATTTTGTATCTCTTGTTTTGTCTCCGTATCTCATCTGCAATCCTGATCGTCTTCCTTAAGGACTGTCAAACCCTATAAGAGAGCCAAAAGAGATTGAAACCAGGGTTGATGTAGGAGATGACACGGCTGAGCCTGATGGAAGGGTCGATATTCTCCATTCACCTCAAGTCCCCAAGAAGTCCAGCCGAAATCTGTTGACTCTTATTTAGTGGCAAATTTGCTTCCACCATTTGTAGATCGGATTCTTACACATTGGCAACAAAAATCTTAACACCAAATACAAGCTGGGTGGATACGACCTCGTAGACGACCCTCACTCTGTCAAGGACTTAGGAGTACTCATCTCAAACTTTAACCTTAAACTGCCTACCGTGGACCTCACCCCATTCCTAAGAGGTGTGTAAGGGGGCGTGCATAAGTGCACCAGTGGGCCTATCGTCCCTGTTCTACTGTTCCCATTTATTTGTACTAATTTCTTATGTATATACATATACCTGCTTATACTTATATGTTTATCTGTTATATTCATACATTTATACTTGTTTTCTCATACATGCTTCACAAACCAAATAAACGAAATAAAAAATAAAATGTGGAAAATATTAGCATGCAATAAACCTATATTTATTTCGGTTGCTTAGACTTCTGATCTCCTGAGCTAGACAGTTGATGACATTCATATTGCAAATTTTTTATTGATTTTAAAATATATAGGGAAGGGTAAAAGGGTGTACAAAATTTTTTTGCAGCTTCCACACTGGTGGCGAAAATCCCTCCAAGAAACTCATAAACTTAACAATCTTAAAAATAAAATATAAAAGAAAGCATCAGAACAAATTTAACCAATATTATCAAACATGTGCTCTACTATTTTTCTTTGTTACTTTCTGTAATATCAACAATTACAATTATTCCAAATACATTCATTTTTGTGATCTAAGCCTTTTCGATATTGCTTCTTCTTCCCTGCCCGCGGGAGGGGCCTCAACGCCTCCCCCCCTCCTTATCTTGCGTCTTGCTGTCCTTTTCTCTACTCCCACTAAATTCCTCCTCTGGGGGGCGGGAAAGATTCTTTTTGATAAAGGCTTCCGCCTCTTGAATTTATTAATTCTGATCCTATTTCCCTCCCAGAAGACCATCATCCCCTCTGGTAACAGCCATCTAAACCAGGCCCCCGTGTTATATAATTTTTTTGATAAGGAGGAATATTTCCTCCTTCTCTCTCTTATTTTTGGGGGGGATCTGTTTGAGAATGGTGATCTGTTCCTCTTTGTATTTCAATGGTCTCTCCCTTTGGGTCGCAAGCACCTCATCCCTTGTGGATCTCCTGACAAATTTAACATGTACCTCTCTTGGAATGTTATGACTTCTGGCATATGCTGAGTTTATCCTATATGCTAGATCAAATATCCCACCATAATTGTTTCTTATCTCCCTTAATATAATCTGCTAAAATTGTACTCATAATCTCTTTAAGATCTTCGTTTTCTTCTTCTGGCAGGTTCTGAAATCTAAGACAGTTGATGACATTAAAGAGTACCAAGAGGTCACATTGAGTCAGGATGGATGCACTGCCCTCATTCTGCTCCTTCCAAAGCTCATCTAAATGTGCAACCAATACCATTTCCATCCCACACCCAGTCTTCAATGTTAACAGAAATGAGGTCTAGGGTCCATCAAAAGTATCCAAGTATGATGTGGTCCAGCAAGGACAGTGAACTGTTATGCCGAACCAAAGATGAAAAATTCTACTTCTGGGATGACCAATCATCCACACCTGCTTGGTTTTAACACAATCTTGCATTCTGAAAATGCCTTCCTGTTCTTCGCGTTAAAGCAGAATAAGAGAGTTGGAAGGGACCTTGGAGATTTTCTAGTCCAACCCTCTGCTGAAGCAGGAGACCCCATTCCATGTGAGATGAATGGTTGTCCAGTCCCTTCTTAAAAGTCTCCAGTGTTGGAACTTCCACTGATTAATTGTCCTCGTTGTCAGGAAAGTTCTCCTTAGTTCCAGTTGGATCGCTCCTTGATAAGGTTCATTCATCCATCCAATGCTTCTCCTGACTTCAGGTGGGCCACTACTGCCTTCGCTTGTGTGCATGTTGCACGCGCATGCACAATGCAATTAAAACTGTTCTGCACATTCACAGAATCCAAAAACAAGGTGATGGTGCCGATGGTGCTGCCCGGGGAACTGTTTTGGGGGTGTGGCAGGCCTGGGTCACTGCTGGTTCCAGCAACCCAGGCTACAAAATCATCACCGGTTCAACCAAACCAATCAGAACCAGTAGGAACCCAACACTGCTTCAGGGGCTTTGGAGAATACATTGTCCCCTTTTCTCTGTGACAGATCCTAAAATATTGGAAGACGGCTATCATGTCACTCCCCTTAGATTAGACCAGGGGTTCCAATGTGGGGCCCTTGCCCCATAGGATGTGGATTTGATTTTTAATGGGGGCAATTCGAAAATGAGCTCTTAACTGAATGTTTTAAAGCCTGCTAATTGTTCTTAGATATTTGTGTTTCATTTACCTATTGTTGTCTTTGTTAAAGTGCATTTGCTAGGGCCTGGTCTGAAAAGAAAGGGAGCAACTGCCAGCCAATGAGATTTGTTCCCACTAAGGATCCTGGGTCTCTCTCTCTCTATCTCTCTCTCTCTCCCTCCCTCCCTCCCTCCCTGGGCTTTGTTGCTGGGTGGTGGTAGGGAGAGCTGCTCTGTGGGGAGACAGAGTGGATGGTTGATGGGGAGAGCCCAGCAGTGGGGATACAGAACCAGGTCCCAAGTTCGTTCTATTATTTTTCGCTTTCATGGATGCCATGTTCTTTGGAGATTGTTTAAACAATGGCCTTTTAAGGAACATGGTGGCTCAGTGGCTAAGACGCTGAGCTCATCGATCAGAAAGGTTGGCGGTTTGGCAGTTTGAATCCCTAGTGCTGCGTAACAGAGTGAGCTCCCGTTACTTGTCCCAGCTTCTGCCAACCTAGCAGTTCGAAAGGAGGTAAAAATGCAAGTAGAAAAACAGGGACCACCTTTGCTGGGAAAGGAACAGCGTTCTGTGCGTCTTCGGCATTGAGTCATTCAGGCCACATGATGACACAGACGTCTTCGGACAGTGCTGGCTCTTCAGCTTTGAAACAGAGATGAGTACCGCCCCCTAGAGTTGGGAACAACTAGCACATATGTGCGAGGGGAATCTTTACCTTAATGGCCATTTAGGCTTCCTCCACATGAGTAGGAGTTCACTTTTTGAATAGTAAGAATTATATGTCAGAGCATCAGGATTTTAGAGATGCTGAAGTGGGGCATAGCCAAAAAAAGGTCGGGAACCACTGGATTAGACATACACAGTTCCTACAATCGTTCATCATAAGTTTCAGTGTCCAGCTGCCAAATCATCTTTCTTGCTCTTCTCTCCACTCTCTCTATGATCACATCTTTTTTATAACTGAATGCACTATTCCAAGTCTGGTCTTCCCAAGGCATTATAAAGTGGTTGTCAAGCCTGCAGTTTTCTTTGGGATCTTTGGCCTGCCACATTTTCAAATATTCTCCTATTCTTCCCGTTATTGTCGGGAAATGGGGGGGGGGATTGTTCGGAGTTACTTACTGTGTAGCCAAAACAAAATTATTTCTAGAAAGCCAAGGTCATCCTTTGTCTCTGCACCTGACAGGGACTGCCAGCATGGCAGTGGGGGATTGGACCATGTGATGGAATTGTTGGGTGTGGGGGCAAGATCTTGAACATTCAACTGGGTGGGGAAAACCTTGAAGCTTTCAGATTTGGGTTTCCCCAGATGTGCCAACATGGTTCTCTTAATAAATTGGAACTTTGAGCAACATGTTGCCTTGGACTCTGTTTTATTTTTGGATGCTATTTGGAACCCTGACAGTGGTACTAACACTTCACGTAATCTTGATTCTATCCCTCTGTTAATGCAGCCTAGGATTTAAACCATGACTCTTCCTCCCCATCCAACAGCCTTAATGCCCTAGGGCCAAACTGTGACAGCACTGCTTGGTCAGTCTACATATATACAACTGATCATCATCAGAATACGAATGATATCTGACTCCGACTGAGAAGGCCTTATTGATGGTCCCTGAAAGTTGGTGCATTGGGTGCAATCTCTTTTCATCAACCAACATTGAATGGAACCATCTTCAGATGAAGGACAGAACCACATAACAGTATGGACCCATTCTCTTGTTCCTCCAGTTTCTAATTTCATCCACTGCCCTGTGGCTACACATAAACTAGTTCTTCCATCCAAGCATTGGCATGACTGCTGACAGTTACCAGGATACAACTCATTTGTTGTATGCCAGCATGGCCCATTAGCTCTCATACCACCTGATCAACTATGGCAGAGGCCAAACTCCCTCTTATGTGCAAGGGGTAAGTTTCATGGAGGTCAAATTCAGAACTACAAATTCATGACTCCACCTGTTCTACATAGGTAGAACAATTGTTTTTCCTTGCAATTATCAGAAGTACAGAAATTCATAGTGTATCCCCTGTGGATTTCTAGACACTTAAACGCTGAAGGTAAAACCTGCTATAAAAATATGTCTTGAGTTCTCCGGATGGGGACAGAAGACACCTTACTCTGTCTTACAAAGAGCTCAGTTGAGGGTTTGAGGAGAGTCACATGCCTTTGTTTCTTCTATAGTCACAGCCCAAGCACAGGTAAGAGGAAATATTGTTGCTATAAATTTATCCTGGTACCATCCAGGTGGCACAGGTGGTGTCTGCTCTGCTAAAGGTCCGGTGAGATTTCAGGAACCTTCAAATCAGTTTCTGCATAAAACCTTGATTTCTCTTCTAGGAGGGAAGGTGATAAGAATGACCAGGCAGGAGTCATGTCAATCCTGATTCTGATGCTATTCTCCCTCCTGGCTCCAACTACAGCGAAGAGGCTGCAAACCGTTTGTGTGTTCAGGGATTATATCAGTTTACAGAAAAGCTACTATAGGCCTGGTGATCTCATTATTGGTGGGAATTTGCCCATCGGAACCATTTTAAAGTCACCTGTCCTAGACTTTAATACAGTGAATCTTCTTATGGATAATTCGTAAGTTTCAGCTGAAGGAACAAATGCAGATAAATCATGTATTTACTTTAAATTTTGGGACTCCCTTCAGAAATACTTCTTCTACTATTTTCCACTGTCCTAGTGTAGTTCACATTATCTGCTTCTCTCAATAAAGTAACAAGCTCTTAAAATAGGGTGCAATTCTCAATCTTTTCCTCGGGAAGATGATGAAAAATAACATGAAGAGTCCAGTAGAAACTGTGCGGGCATAGTGAAAAAGGTGAATTATAATATTAATCTGGACAGTAACTTGGGGTGGAAAATTAAGATAAAAGCCCAATCCTATTAAGGTATTCAGGAGTTACAAAAATCCCTCTCAAAGTTGGTTATCAACATTGCTCGTGTATACAGGTGAAACTCGAAAAATTAGAATATCATGCAAAAGTTCCTTTATTTCAGTTATGCACCTTAAAAGGTGAAACTAATATATGAGATAAGACTCATTACATGCAAAGCAAGATAGTTCAAGCTGTGATTTGTCATAATTGTGATGATTATGGCTTACAGCTCATGAAAATCCCAAATCCACAATCTCAGAAAATTAGAATATTGTGAAAAGATGCAATATTCTAGGCTCAAAGTCTCCCACTCTAATCAGCTAATTAAGCCATAACACCTGCAAAGGGTTCCTGAGCCTTTAAATGGTCTCTCAGTCTGGTTCAGTAGGAATCACAATCATGGGAAAGACTGCTGACCTGACAGTTGTGCAGAAAACCATCATTGACACTCTCCATAAGGAGGGAAAGCCTCAAAAGGTAATTGCAAAAGAAGTTGGATGTTTCCAAAGTGCTGTATCAAAGCACAATTAATAGAAAGTTATGTGGAAGGGAAAAGTGTAGAAGAAAAAGGTGCACAAGCAGCAGGGATGACCGCAGCCTGGAGAGGATTGTCAGGATAACGCCATTCAAAATTGTTGGGGAGTTTCACAAGGAGTGGACTGAGGCTGGAGTCAGTGCATCAAAAGCCACCACACACAGACGGATCCTGGACATGGGCTTTAAATGTCGTATTCTTCTTGTCAAGCCGCTCCTGAACAACAAACAACATCAGAAGCGTCTTACCTGGGCTAAAGAAAAACAGACCTGGTCTGTTGCTCAGTGGTCCAAAGTCTTCTTTTCTGATGAGAGAAACTTTTGCATCTCATTTGGAAACCAAGGACCCAGACTATGGAGGAAGAATGGAGAGGCACACACTGCAAGATACTTGAAGTCCAGTGTGAAGTTTCCACAGTCTGTGTTGATTTGGGGAGCCATGTCATATGCTGGTGTTGGTCCACTGTGCTTCATTAAGTCCAGGGTCAATGCAATTGTCTACCAGGAGATTTTGGAGCACTTCATGCTTCCTTTCGCAGACGAGCTTTATGGGGATGCGGACTTCATTTTCCAGTAGGACTTGGCACCTGCCCACACTGCCAAAAGCACCAAAACCTGGTTCAATGACCATGGGATTACTGTGCTTGATTGGCCAGCAAACTCTCCTAACCTAAACCCCATAGAGAATCTATGTGGCATTGCCATCAGAAAGATGAGAGACATGAGACCGAACATTGCAGAAGAGCTGAAGGCCACTATTGAGGCATCCTGGTCTTCCATAGCACCTCAGCAGTGCCACAGGCTGATAGATTCCATGCCACGCCGCATTGAGGCAGTAATTGCTGCAAAAGGGGCCCAAACCAAGTACTGAGTACATATGCATGCTTATACTTTTCAGAGGTCTGATGTTGTTCTATGTACAATCCTTGTTTTATTGATTGCATGTAATATTCTAATTTTCTATGTTTGTGGATTTGGGGTTTTCATGAGCTGTAAGCCATAACCATCACAATTATGACAAATCACAGCTTGAACTATCTTATTTTGCATGTAATGAGTCTATCTTATATATTAGTTTCACTTTTGAGGTGATCCCACCGTACTTCAGTGCTCAGTAACATTTGCCACACCTGAAGGAGCTTTTCCAAGAGGGACGTAAAACTACTAGCCTGAAAGAGGAGCAGTTGGGAAGGATTGCAACCAATGGAGAAAACTGAAGATGGGAGGGATGTTAGAGGGCTAGAAAACACTCTACTATGTGGATGGAAAGCCTCATCTCCTTTCTCACAAAGTCCTCCAAGTTTAGATAAGAAAGATCCTTTTTTTAAAAAACCAATGAAATTTGGCAGCTGCTTCCTCCAAAATCCCCCCCCCCAAAAAAAAACCAATGAAGGAAACTCTACCAGCAGAAACAAGTTTTTCTGTAATGTCCCCTGATGTTTTTCTGACTATAGGCTCATCCCCATTAACTACCAGCAGTTCCTTGCCTTGATGTTTGCTGTCTCTGAGATCAATAAGGATTTTCTTCTGCTCCCCAACATCACCCTTGGCTTCCACATCCATCGCCATTTCCAGAGAGAGATTTATATTTCCTTAAACAGCCTCTCCATGCTCTCCGCACAAGGCCAAGTGGTTCCAGGTTACAAATGTGACCATCCGGACACTCTGCTGTCCGTCATTGGTGGTCTCAATGCCAAATTCTCAAGGCTGATGGCCTCCATCTTCAGCATCTTTAAGGTCCCACAGGTAAGAGAGCTGCACCAAATACAGCATGGAGTAGAGAGAGATCAGAAGGTTACTCTGGAACCCAAGATGAAACCAAAGGTAGTTTTTTTGGAGGTAGTATAACATGAGCTTGTAACAATTTATATGGGATAAAAGGGTAGCCAACATTTTAGTGCCATTTATAGTTGATGGTTTCTACCCTTGTTTTCTGAGTTACCTCAACCAATCAAAATGGGTAACTTGTAGCTCTTCGTAAGAAGGTTCAGTTTGCCACTCAACTCAGCTTGACTGCTGGGGCCATAAACCACCCAATTATGACCCCTAAAGTCAACATCAACGTTTAATTTGTCTTGGGACGACTTCCAGTTCCTGAAGGCGACGGACATATTGTCTGCCGCTCATCTCCCCGGCTCACTCCGTAAGGAGCACAGGGGGCCCTGAAGGGGTTTCCCTGCCGAAGGGCGGCTTGCTGAAGCCCCCCCGAAAGGCGGCAGCTGGTGGGGGTGCTTTTTAGGCTCGCCTAGGGGCTGGGGAGCAGAGGGGGGCAAGGAACAGCACTGCGCTGCCCGCCTCTTTGCCGAATGGACCTGGAGGAGAAAATGTAATTGGAGAAGTGCGGCAGGATCCTGGTGTTGGGGGGATCCATCCTGAACCCTCTGATCAATCAAAGGAAAAGCAGCAGACTCCTGTAAGTTTTGTGTTCATCCTATTTGAATGGAGATTAGAGGGGGGGTTCTTTTTTCTAAACCCCCCCCCCTCGGAATAAGTGGCATTTGAACAATCTCCCTTCAAAGAGAGACAACAAAGGCTGAGCCGTCACTTGAGCTGGCCAATGGTGGAAGATCTTTATCATGATTGCCAGGAATGACTGTGGAGCCTTTTCCCTTTAAAAACCTGGATGGAGATTTCTGCTTTCTTTCTCCCGGTTGAAAGAGGAGCTAAGATGGCGCCTGCCCTTCTTGTTTGTTTAATCATAAATAAAGTCTGCCCTTCAAAACCACCCTCAGCCTTACTACGCTCTCTGAGGGAAACCGAGACCCCCTCCCAAAATGTGGTTCGACTGAACTTTGCTTATTAGATACTCTACATCTGGTTTGCCTCCTGCCATGGAACTGTGAACGGCTGCTTTCGGCTTTGTTTTGTACTTTGGAGACCGGCACAGCTGCGCAATCCTTGGACACCATTTTCTTGGGAAAAGTTTGAAATCTCTGATCTTTAAATAAATGGGGCCCAAAAAGCCATTGACGGGCAAGTCACTCTCAGCCCCCACATCTGCCTCTTCCAGTCCCAGTATGCAACAGACAAAGATTACATCATTGTTACAGCAGGAGGGGACTGGAGAGGGACCAAAAAAACTATCAGTTACTCAAATGTTTCAAGAACTGATGAGGGGACAGAATGACTTGAAAAAAGAAATGACAGAGCTCAAAGAAGAACACAGAGACGTTAAACACCACATTGCAGAAAATAAACAAAAGATTTTGGTGTTAGAGGAGGGAGCGGCTGGACTGGGGGAGAAATTAAAACAATACGGAAGGGAAATGTAGACTTGGAAAACTCTTTGGCAAAAATAGAATTTGAAAGAATGTCCTTTTTTCTTAGATTCCAGAACCTACCAGAGACAAAAATCAATTGTGGTGGGATATGGATCTAGTCTATAGGATAAATACAGCATATGCTAGAAGCCATAACGTTCCAAGGGAGGTACATGTTAAATTTCTCAGGAGGACCACAAGGGATGAGGGACTTGGGACCCAAAGGGAGAGACCATTGAAATATAAAGATGAAGAAATCACCATTCTTAAGCAGATTCCAAAAAAGATAAGAGAGAGAAGGAGGAAGTATTCCCCCTTAACAAAGAAATTATATAATAAAGAAGTCTGGTTTAAATGGTTATTGCCAGAAGGAATGTTGATCTTCTGGGAGGGAAATAGGATTTGAATCAATACAGTACAGGAGGCAGAAGCCTTTATCAAAAAAAAATTCTCTCCTCCTAGAGGATGAACATAGTGAGGGTGGTGGGAGGAACAGCATGGTGCAGGACAAGAAGGAGGTGGGGCTGAAGGCTCCTCTGGGGACAGGGAGAAAGAAGCAATATCGAAAAGGCTCAGATCACAAAAATAAAAATATTTGAAATAAATAGCAATTGGTGGTACCCTAGAAAGTGACAAAGGAAAATGAATGAACACATGGTTAACATTACAGAATAAGATCTTGTTTTCTGCTTATCTTTTGTATTTTGTCTTTAAGATTGTAAAAACTGTGAGTGCTGGATGGGTTACTAACAGCAGTGTGGGAGCTGCCAAAATTTTTGTATACCTATTTACCCTTCCCCATATATGTGTAAAAACCAATAAAATATTTTGGAAGAAAAAAAAACATTTACTTTATCTTTGAAAAAAAGAATCTCTTTTTCTCCAGCTAGGTGTTGGCTTTGAGTTCTCTCAGGGAGAGAGAAGAGTTTATCCTTCCTTCTTCCGGATTAATCCCAAGGAATCCCCTCAGTATGTGGGCTTAGTCCAGCTGCTCCTGTATTTCCAGTGGAACTGGGTTGGGCTTCTGGCCCCTGAAAATGACAGTGGAGAGCATTTCATCTCAACTCTGATGCCAATGCTCCAGGAGAAAGAGATCTGCCTGGCCTTCACTGGAATGTGGAAATTGGATGGTCTCAATATTATGGTGAATAAATTACTTCACATTTTCCTAACATGGTCTAAAATAGATGTGTTTATTCTGTTTGGAGATTCCGCTGTTACTGGCTGTGTACCAGCAGCTGTGCTTTTTTATGATATAATCAAAAGGAGACCATTTAGGAAAGTTTGGATCTTAACTTCCCATTGGAAACTTAGTATGGAGGAATCTGAACATGTATTGCTATTTATAAAGCCTTTCCATGGGGTCTTGCATTTTAGGGACCACTCTGGGGATGTCTCTGAATTCAGCCACTTCCTTCTGTCTTTAGACCCCTTGAACCCCCAAGGAGATGTCTTTCTCCCTCCATGGTGGGAAATTGTCTTTGACTGCAAGATCCATCTATCAGGAAGGATCCCTCCAAAGGGGGAAAAACAATGTACAGGAAAGGAGAATGTGCAGAATCTGCCCAACTACACTTTTGAAAGGAGCATGACAGGTGAAAGTTACAATATCTACAATGCCGTTTATGCACTGGCACATGCTTTACATGCAATGTATGGATCCAGAGCCCAACCGACCATGATGAGGCTTGGAAAGAGGATCTCAGATGTCCAGTCATGGCAGGTAATTAATGTGACTTTTGATTCTGTGCACAGATGTTTTGAAAGGAAACTCCCCATATCAATTTCTTCAGTTACTGATTAAATGTCTGCATACTCCCATATCAATCCATCTCAAATCATATTAAAATATCAATTATTAAAAGTAAAGGTTCCCCTCTCTAGGGGGTGGTGCTCATCTCCATTTCAAAACCGAAGAGCCAGCGCTGTCCAAAGATGTCTCCATTGTGGCCACCACGACTAAATGCCAAAGGCACATGGAGCACTGTTACGTTCACACCAAAGGTGGTTCCTATTTTTCTACTTGCATTTTTACATGCTTTCGAACTACTCGGTTGGCAGCAGCTGGGACGAGTCACAGGAGCTCACTCCATTATGCAGCACTAGGGATTCAAACTGCCGACCTTTCTGATCTACAAGCTCAGTGTCTTAGCCATTGAGTCAATTAATAAAATTATTAAAAGTTATTAAAAATGGTTAAAACCATGTTTTATTGAAAGAGGGTACAGGAGGGGGGGAAGTAAATGAAACCAATGGTCCAGAGGTTCCACAGAGGAAAGACTTTTATAAAGTCCTGAATGGCCTTCAACAGCTGCCCGAGTTTCAGAAGGTGACCATTCCGAGGAGGAAGAGGTGTCAGCCCAAAGCAAGATAGCAATCTGGGTGTGTTTGTGCCACATACAGCAGGTCGGTTGAAATCTTAGAGGGCATCTATGCAGAACAATCTCAGTTTTGCTCAGAATGGGCCCCGAATTCAACTTGTAAAAATTCACTCAATTCGTTTTAAGCTTGTTTTATGTTTCCATGGTTTAGTATCCTGTGTGACCCTCTGCCTTTTTTTGTTTTGTTTACCATTTGTTGCACGAGTCAGCTTGTTGTGTGAAAGCAGCCTCTGTCAACCACAGCACACGGCAGGATTCAAAGTGGTCCTAAGGGGATCCTGATTTGAATTTTCAGTACCAATGGCTAACTTTTGGACCTCTCTGGACAGTGAAGTGACCAACCAGGGCAAATGCTTCCTTCTACATGGGCCCACTTGGTCAGACATTCTGGTTCCTGCATTCTGCTGCCTTTGAGTCAGTGGTGGGTTCCGGGCGGTACGGCCTGATACGGGCGTAACTGTAGTAGCCGGAAGCAGTGGCCACCATACCACCGTACCGGTTGTGACGGGATCTGGAACCCACCACTGCCTTATGTGTGGGGTAGAGAAAGTCAGTGGAAAGTATATGAAGATGAGTAGCTGATGTTGGTAGCTAGGCTGTTGTTCTGAGCTCTGAGCTTGGCCATTTTGGTAAAAACATTTCGTTACCATTGGAGGAGACATTGTCAGTGTGCTTTGAATTGTGTTCGTCTATCAGAACATTGGCCTTTAAAGTCACTGGAGTTTTCCATGGTTGTGATAGAAATTATTCATTTCTAAAATTCATTTCTCAATTAACAAGAGTTGGGCTAAAGTGACTGTTTGAAACTGGGTGTAGCCCAGGGATGAAATGCTAACGTTTCGGGATGGTTCACCTGAAGTGGTACTAAAAAAATGCAACCGGTTCACCTGAAGCATAGATGTCCCCCCCCCCTCACTGTTCTACTTACCTTTGCAGACTCAGAAAAGGCTTCTTAGCACCTGCGGACCTAAGCGAACCGGTAGGAGACTTCAGAGCATTTCACCCCTGGCTATAATTAAATTTGGAATGCGGAATGAAATTGTTGTTTGTATTGTATTTTGATAAAACTGGAGTTGGAATCCATGCCCTGTGATAAAGGAAACTTTTGTAGTTTTAAATATTTGGCGCTACTCCTGATTCGTCAGATCTCCACCAAGAGAACTCCTCTAGCTTCTCAGACATAATCTCAGGTTCTCAAGATGGCCATTATGTGATGATAGAAGCCACGATGTCTCATTTGTAGCTCTAGCCCCAAAACTCCAATTCCTGAAGGTCTCCTTTCTTTCAGATTCTTCCCTATTTGAGGAATGTGCAGTTCAACAACAGTGCTGGAGAGGAAGTCTCCTTCTCAGAAGGTGGACTGGGATCTGCTCGTTATGATCTTCTCAACTGGCTTCTCCTCCCCAATCAATCTTTATTCCCCATGAAAGTTGGGCAAGTAAATCCTGAGGCTCCCCCAGGCCAGGATTTCACCATTGACTCTGATGGAATCATCTGGGCCACAAAGGTGAGATGCAGAACATCTTCTTAACTTGATAAATAATCAATTGACTCAGAAATAATGGCAATTATTTGGTGAAATGCAGCAGTTTCATTACTTAGGTCATCCCAAGTTTTTTCTCTTTTCTCTTTCAGAAGGTGCCCTTTGCCAGGTGTGGCAGGAGGAGGTGCCAGGCAGGAGAGAGGAGAAGAGTTCCCGAGGGCGAGCCCGTTTGCTGCTACCACTGTGACCATTGTCCAGAAGGAACCGTTTCTAATCAGACAGGTAGAGCAGACTTCAAATGTAAATCTTCCAGGATCAATGAAGACATTCATTATTATCTTTTGTTATTGTTAGTCTTCTAATTTTTTATAAAATTGACATGAAATCATATTTTTCAGCAAAACTGCTCTGGCCACAAAGGCCACCTTTCCCGATCCTCAGCAGTTCCAGGCAGGGTAGCTTTAGGGCAGAATTTATGAATGTCCAACTAGGATTTCCACTGCTACTCAAAGATACAATTGCAAAAATCACCTTCCAATCTTTCCTGAGGAAGTGGGGTGTGCACTCCAAGCTTTAATTTTTATGATTCAGAATGTGCTCCTTCCACCAGCTCTATCAACCTCTGAGGAAATAGACCTGCCAGGGAAAGAGGACATTCATCTACTTATGTCCCTTTGATATAGCAGGAGGGAACAAAAAACGTTTGAATGAACAGATTTGAGGTACAAAGCAGAGAGGGTAAGGCAGGGATCATGTACTCACAAATCAAATAGCAGCATTCCTGGATAACAGATCTGCCATTCTCCTGTGGGTTCCATTTTAAAATAGGTAAAAAAACAGGCATCAACATCAAACTGAAAGCCACATTACTCCTGGAGGTGCACAGTGAAAGAATAGCTGGAACTGAACAAATCCTTGTCTTTGGCTAGTCTATCCCCAGGATCATCATAAGCAAAGGATGGTTTGCCCTTTTTGATACCCCATAAATTTTATAGGGAGTCCTTTCATCATTCCCTTTGTGGATAGACCAACAGCAGAAAAAAGAAGTCATATCGTCTCTATAGGAGGGATAATCCATATAGCAGATATCCGGGAAATTCATAGCCAAACCCTCTTAATTTCAGATGCAGCTCACTGTGACCCCTGCCCAGAAGACCAATTTCCCAACAAGGACCAAGACCAATGCATTGCCAAGAAGATCCACTTCCTTTCCTATCAAGACACCTTGGGATACATTTTAGTTTTTCTTGCTCTTTTCCTCTCTGTGATCACTTCTGCAGTCCTGGTGATTTTCTATAAACATCATGACACACCGATTGTGAAGGCCAACAACCGAGATCTCACCTACATCCTGCTGGTCTCCCTCCTGCTCTGCTTTCTCTGCTCCTTCCTCTTCATTGGTCAACCTGGGAAGGTCACCTGTCTCTTCCAACAATCTGCCTTTGCCATTCTCTTTTCTCTTTCAATTTCCTCTGTTTTGGCAAAAACTGTCATGGTGGTTCTGGCTTTCATGGCCACCAAGCCAGGGAACAGGACAAGGAAGCTCTTAGGTAAACCACTGACCAACTCCATTGTCTTAGCTTGTCCCCTTGTCCAAGCACTTATTTGTGCCACCTGGCTGGGAACCTCTCCTCCATTTCCCAACTTGGACTTTCACTCCTTGTTTGGAGAAATCATCTTGGAATGCAATGAAGGCTCGGCTTTAATGTTTTACATTGCCCTTGCCTACCTAGGTCTTTTGGCCCTCATCAGTTTCACAGTGGCATTTCTAGCTAGGAAATTGCCTGATAGTTTTAATGAAGCCAAGTTCATTACTTTTAGCATGCTGGTCTTTTGCAGTGTTTGGATCACTTTCCTCCCCACCTACCTGAGCACCAAAGGGAAGTCCATGGTGGCTGTGGAGATCTTCTCCATTTTGGCCTCTGGAGCTGCTCTCTTGGCTTGTATCTTTTTCCCCAAATGCTGCATTATTGTACTGAGGCCGGATCTGAACTGTAGAGAAAATATAGTAAGGAACAAGAATTTATAACTAATGCATGGATTGCCTCATTTATACTTGTCTTTGAGGCATGTTTAGAATGTGATTGTTTTTTTAAAAAAATGTTGACAAGAAGGAGGAACTTGTTCATTAAAGAATTCCTTACCAAGTGCTGCACCTGGTTATACTTTACTTATGGTCAACAACTGTCATCCAGTCTTTGTTTATCATGTTTTCAAAATGTCCTCAGTGATGTCTAGTGCTTGGAGTTGGTGGAAAGCTTGTTCTTAAGTTTATGGATAACCTTGCTAGGAACATATACTAATTAAGGAAATTATATTGTGATTCTGGGCATCATTTGAATTATTCCTGGGCAGACTATCTATGCATGCAGATCTCATACAGAATCATGGATTACTATAAAGCCTCCGTTATCTAAGGAAACAACTAATATGAACCTTCCATTATAAATATTATCAGCATTTTTTTAAACACTGCATAAGGCCGATATAAACAGGGAGATTCATCCCAGCTTCCTAAGTAAAGGAAGCATGTGCAAATCACCCCGTCCTGTGATCTGTAGTTATTTAAGAGTGATAACCAGCACCTTGAATTGTGCCATGGATGAACTTTGGAGCCACTGCAGCTCATGCAACAGAAGTCTAATATGGATGAACCTGGAAGGGCCCAATATTGTGAACACCTGTTCATTTTGGACCAGATGCATGAAACAGTAGAGAATATTCATAGCTCAGTTCAGATTGTGGCAGTGGTTTCTTCTCCAAGCTTCCCATTTAGCTCTTGGACATTTCATTACCCAGCTATGTAACATCTTCAGTGGGACTTTGGGTAAAGTGTCTTGTTCAGTTTCTCTTCTGTTTATATCGGCCTTATGCAGTGTTGTCGTCAGTTGTGGCTGGCTGTTTGTGTGGCACAAACCAGTGAGGAATAGGAGCCAGCCGTGTGCAGCAGCTGCCAAAAAAGCCAACCCAGTTCTAGGCTGCCTAAATAGAGGAATAGAATCAAGATCACGTGAAGGGTTAATACCACTTTATCATGCCTTGGTAAGGCCACATTTGGAAGACTGCATTCAGTTTTAGTCACCATGATGTAGAAAAGATGTGGAGACTCTAGAAAGAGTGCAGAGAAGAGCAACAAAGATGATTAGGGGACTGGAGACTAAAACATATGAAGAACAGTTGCAGGAAATGGTATGTCTAGTTTAATGAAAAGAAGGACTAGGGGAGACACGATAGCAGTGTTCCAATATCTTAGTGGTTGCCACAAAGAAGGGGGAGTCAAACTATTCTCCAAGGAACCTGAAGGTAGAACAAGAAGCAATGGAGGGAAACTAACCAAGGAGAGAAGCAACTTAGAACTGAGGAGAAAATTCCTGACAGTTAGAACAATCAATCAGCAGAACGACTTGCCTCCAGAGGTTGTTAATGCCCCAACACTGGAAGTCTTTAAGAAGATGTTGGATAGTCATTTGTCTGAAATGGTATAGGGTTTCCTGCCTAGGCAGGGGGTTGTACTACAAGATCTCCAAGGTCCCTTCCAACTCTGCTATTGTATTGTATTGTAACCCTATAAGAGAGCCAAAGCAGATGGAAACCAGGGTTGATGTAGGAGATGACATGGCTGAGCCTGACGGAAGGGTCAAATGCTTCATTCACCTCAAGTCCCCAAGAAGTCCAGCCGAAATCTGTTGACTCTTATTTTGTGGCAAATTTGCTTCCACCATTAGTAGATCGGATTCTTACACATTGGCAACAAAAATCAGAACGCCAAATACAAGCTGGGTGGATACGACCTCGTAGATGACCCTCACTCTGTGAAGGACTTAGGAGTACTCATCTCAAACTTTAACCGTAAACTGCCTACCGTGGACCTCACCCCATTACTAAGAGGTGTGTAAGCGGGTGTGCATAAGCGCACCTGCGAGCATTTTGTCCCTGTTCTACTGTTCCCTTTTATTTACACTCATTTCTTATGTCTATACATATACCTGCTTATACTTATATGTTGATGTGTTACATTCATACATTTATACTCGTTTTCTCATACATGCTTGACAAACCAAATAAACTAAATAAAAAAGAAAATGTGGAAAATATTAGCATGCAATAAACCTATATTCATTTCGGTTGCTTAGACTTCTGATTTCCTGAGCTAGACAGTTGATGACATTAAAGAGTACCAAGAGGTCACATTCAGCCAGGATGGATGCACTGCCCTCATTCTGCTCCTTCCAAAGCTCATCCAAATGTGCAGCCAACACCATTTCCATCCCACACCCAGTCTTCAATGTTAACAGAAATGAGGTCCAGGGTCCATCAAAAGTATCCAGGTATGATGTGGTCCAGCAATTGTTCCTTGAGTATGGGTCAGACTGAGTCCTCTTTCAGAAATAGGGGGACAACCCCATCTCTCAAGCATGAATGAATGCTGCCTGCATCTCTACTGTGGGTTTGTTCCCAATAACAGAACACTTTCTACCTCCACTCTTCCACCAGTCCTGCCTCCATCATCTCTGTTGCTATCGTGGACATTCAGACTCTCCACAGTTGAATTTTATTCTGGTTAAGAAACTGAAGCTCCAGGAGGAGTGACAGAACCTGGGCATGGAATCAAAAGAGGAATCAGCCTAAACTCTCTACATAGCCATAAATGGATTAAGTCCAATCCCTCTTGAATTCTATGGACCCTTATCAAACACCAAGATAGGACTAACCATTACTTTATTAGTTCCTATGGATAGGCATGACTAGTACTAAATCAGTCTAATTGGAACTTCATGGGTGGTCTCAATGTTTTCCACCTAATGCAACATTTGCAGACTTTTTTTGAGGTAGCCACCAAACTGCTCCTTGAGCAGAAACTCATAGTCCACCAAAAACCCAGATTGCACAAGAGTCCTAAGAAGGACAGTGAACTGTTATGCAGAACCAAAGATGAAAAATTCCACTTCCGGGTGGGACCAATCATCCACACCTGCTTGGTTTTAACACAATCTTGCATTCTGAAAATGCCTTCCTGTTCTTCGCGTTAAAGCAGAATAAGAGAGTTGGAACGACCTTGGAGATTTTCTAGTCCAACCCTCAGCTGAAGCAGGAGACCCCATACCATGTGAGATGAATGGTTGTCCAGTCCCTTCTTAAAAGTCTCCAATGTTGGGACTTCTGGAGACAAGCCATTCCACTGATTAATTGTCCTTGTTGGGAAATTTCTCCTTAGTTCTAATTGGATCGCTCCTTGATAAGCTTCATCCATCCATCCATTGCTTCTTGTCCTGACTTCAGGTGGGGCACTACTGCCTTCACTTGTGTGCATGTTGCACGCGCATGCACAATGCAATCAAAATTGTTCTGCACATTCGCAGAATCAAAAACAAGATGATGATGCTGATGGTGCCACCTGGGAAACCGTTTTGGGGGTGTGGCAGGCCTGGGTCACTGCTGGTTCCAGCGACCCAGGCTACCAAATCTCTACCGGTTCAGCAAACCAATCCGAACAGGTAGGAACCCAACACTGCTTCAGCTGCTTTGGAGAATATGTTGACCCCTTTTCTCTGTGATAGATCCTCAAATATTGGAAGACGGCTATCATGTCACCCCTCTTAGATTAGACCAGGGGTTCCCAATATGGGGCCCATGCCCCATAGGGGGGGGGATTTGATTTTTAATGGGGGCAATTTGAAAATGAGCTCTTAACTGAATGTTTGAAAGCCTCCTAATTGTTGTTACATATTTGTGATGAAACAACTGTGTTTCATTTACCTATTGTTGTCTTTGTTAAAGTGCATTTGCTAGGGCCTGGTCTGAAAAGAAAGGGAGCAACTGCCAGCCAATGAGATTTGGATGGGCCCAACCCTCTGGAATGACCTCCCCCCTGATATTCGAACTACCACCGACCTCCGTTCCTTCCGGCAAAAGTTAAAGACTCACCTATTTCAATCAGCTGGCCTGGCACTTTCTTAGTTTTACCTCCCGGGGATTTATTTTAATTGGGTTTGGGTTTTTAATTGGGATATTTTTAGGATTAGAATATATTTATTTCTTAGTACAGCCTATCTCCCCCTCCAAATGTATCTTAAATGTATTTTATTATTATGTCTGATTTTATTTGTATTGACTGTACACCGCCCCGAGTCCCTTTCTGGGAGAGGGGGCGGTCTAAAAATCTAAGAAATAAAATAAATAAAATAATAAAATTTGTTCCCACTAAGGATCCTGGGACTCATTCCCTCTCTCTCCCTCTCTCTCTCCCTCCCTCCCTCCCTCCCTCCCTTCCCCTCCCTCCCTCTCTTTCTCCCTCCCTCCCTCTCTCCCTCTCTCTCCCTCCCTCCCTCCCTCCCTCCCTCCCTCCCTGGGTGGTTATAGGGAGAGCTGCTCTGTGGGGAGACAGAGTGGATGGCTGCTGGGGGAAGCCCAGCAGTGGAGATATAGAACCAGGACCCAAGTTCGTTCTATTATTTTTCGCTTTCATGGATGCCATGTTCTTTCGAGACTTGTTTAAACAATGGCCTTTTAAGGAACATGGTGGCTCAGTGGCTAAGATGCTGACTTCATCGATCAGAAAGGTCAGTCATAGGTTTGGCAGTTTGAATTCCTAGCGCCGGGTAATGGAGTGAGCTCCCATTACTTGTCCCAGCTTCTGCCAACCTAGCAGTTCGAAAGGACGTAAAAATGTGAATAGAAAAACAGGGGAAGGTAACAGCATTCTGTGCATCTTCAACATTTAGTCATGCAGGCCACATGACAACGGAGACGTCTTTGGTCAGTGCTGGCTCTTCAGCTTGGAAACAGAGATGAGCACCGCCCCCTAGAGTTGGGAACGACTAGCACATATGTGCAAAGGGAACCTTTACCTTAATGGCCTTTTAGGCTTCCTCCGCATGAGTAGGGGTTCACTTTTTGAATAGTAAGAATTATATGAAAGAGCATCAGGATTTTAGAGATGCTTAGGTGGGCATAGCCAAAAAAAGGTCGGGAACCACTGGATTAGACATACACAGTTCCTACAATCGTTCATCATAGGTTTCAGTGTCCAGCTGCCTAATCATCTTTCTTGCTCTTCTCTCCACTCTTTCTATGATCAGATCTTTTTTTATAACTGAATGCACGATTCCAAGTCTGGTCTTCCCAAGGCATTATAAAGTGGTTGTCAAGCCTGCATTTTTCTTTTGGATCTTTGGCCTGCCACACTTTCTATTATTCTCCTATGCCTTTTTCTATTGTTTGGGAAATGGGAGGGGGGATTGTACGGAGTTGCTTACTGTGTAGCCAAAACAAAATTATTTCTAGAAAGCCAAGGTCATCCTTTGTCTCTGCACCTGACAGGAGCTTCCAGCGAGGCAGTGGGGGATTGGACCACGTGATGGAATTGTGGGTGTGGGGGCAAGATCTTGAACTTTCAACTGGGTGGGGAAAATCTTGAAGCTTTCAGATTTGGGTTTCCCCAGATGTGCCAACATGGTTCTCTTAATAAATTGGAACTTTGAGCAACATGTTGCCTTGGACTCTGGTTTATTTTTGGATGCTATTTGGAACCCTGACAGTGGTACTAACACTTCACGTAATCTTGATTCTATCCCTCTGTTAATGCAGCCTAGGATTTAAACCATGACTCTTCCTCCCCTTCCAACAGCCTTAATGCCCAAAGACCAAACTTTGACAGCACTGCTTGGTCAGTCTATGTATACACAACTGATCATCATCAGAATACGAATGATGTCTGACTCCGACTGAGAAGGCCTTATTGATGCCCCCTGAAAGTTGGTGCATTGGGCGCAATCTCTTCCCATCAACCAACATTGAATGGAACCATCTTCAGATGAAGGACAGAACCACATAACAGTATGGACCCATTCTCTTGTTCCTCCAGTTTCTAATTTCATCCACTGCCCTGTGGCTACAAATAAACTAGTTCTTCCATCCAAGCTTTGGCAAGACTGCTGACAGTTACCAGGACACAACTCATTTGTTGTATGCCAGCATGGCCCATTAGCTCTCATACTACCTGATCAACTATGGCAGAGGCCAAACTCCCTCTTATGTGCAAGGGGTAAGTTTCATGGAGGTCAAATTCAGAACTACAAACTCATGACTCCACCTGTTCTACCTAGGTAGAACAATTGTTTTTCCTTGCAATTATCAGAAGTACAGTAATTCATAGTGTATCCCCTGTGGATTTCTAGACACTTAAACATTGAAGGTAAAACCTGCTATAAAAAATATGTCTTGAGTTCTCCGGATGGGGGCAGAAGGGGACACCTTACTCTGTCTTACAAACAGCTCAGTTGAGGGTTTGAAGAGACTCACATGCCTTTGTTTCCCCTATAGTCACAGCCCAAACACAGGTAAGAGGAAATATTGTTGCTATAAATTTATCCTGGTACCATCCAGGTGGCACAGGTGGTGTCTGCTCTGCTAAAGTTACAGTGAGATTTCAGGAACCTTCAAATCAGTTTCTGCATAAAACCTTCATTTCTGTTCTAGGAGGGAAGGTGATAAGAATGACAGGCAGGAGTCATGCTGCTTCTGATTCTGATGCTCTTCTGGCTCCTGGCTCCAACTACAGCGAAGAGGCTGCAAACCATTTGTGTGCTCAGGGATTATATCGATTTAGAGGAAAGCTACTATAGGCCTGGTGATCTCATTATTGGTGGGAATTTGCCCATCGGAATCATTTACAAGACTCCTGTCCTAGACTTTAATACAGTGAATCATCATGTACATAATGGCTAAGTTTCATCTGAAGCAACAAATGGAGATAAATCATGTATTTACTTTAAATTTTGGAACTCCCTTCAGAAATACTACTTCTATTATTTTCCACTGTCCTAGTGTAGTTCACATTATGTGCTTCTCTCAGTAAAGTAACAAACTCTTAAAATAGGCTGCAATTCTCAATCTCTTCCTCAGGAAGATGATAAAAAAGAACATAAAGAGTCCAGTAGAAACTGTGCGGGCATAGAGAAAAAGGTGAATTACAATATTAATATGGACAGTAACTTTGGGTGGAAAATTCATATAAAAGCCCAATCCTCTTCAGGTATTCAGGAGTTACAAAAATCCCTCTCAAAGTTGGTTATCAACATTGCTTGTGTATACAGGTGAAACTCAAAAAATTAGAATATCATGCAAAAGTTCATTTATTTGAGTAATGCAACTTAAAGGGTGAAACTAATATATGAGATAAGACTCATTACATGCAAAGCAAGATAGTTCAAGCTGTGATTTGTCATAATTGTGATGATTATGGTTACAGCTCATGAAAACCCCAAATCCACAATCTCAGAAAATTAGAATATTGTGAAAAGGTGCAATCTTCTAGGTTCGAAGTGTCCCACTCTAATCAGCTAATTAAGCCATAACACCTGCAAAGGGTTCCTGAGCCTTTAAATGGTCTCTCAGTCTGGTTCAGTAGGAATCACAATGATGGGAAAGACTGCTGACCTGACAGTTGTGCAGAAAACCATTATTGACACTCTCTATAAGGAGGGTAAGCCTCAAAAGGTAATTGCAAAAGAAGTTGGATGTTCCCGAAGTGCTGTATCAAAGCACAATTAATAGAAAGTTGTGTGGAAGGGAAAAGTGTGGAAGAAAAAGGTGCACAAGCAGCAGGGATGACCGCAGCCTGGAGAGGATTGTCAGGAAAAGGCCATTCAAAAGTGTTGGGGACTTTCACAAGGAGTGGACTGAGGCTGGAGTCAGTGCATCAAGAGCCACCACACACAGACGGATCCTGGACATGGGCTTCAAATGTCGTGTTCCTCTTGTCAAGCCACTCCTGAACAACAAACAACGTCAGAAGCGTCTTACCTGAGCTAAAGAGAAACAGACCTGATCTGTTGCTCAGTGGTCCAAAGTCCTCTTTTCTGATGAGAGAAACTTTTGCATCTCATTTGGAAACCAAGGACCCAGAGTATGGAGGAAGAATGGAGAGGCACACACTGCAAGATGCTTGAAGTCCACTGTGAAGTTTCCACAGTCTGTGTTGATTTGGGGAGCCATGTCATCTGCTGGTGTTGGTCCACTGTGCTTCATTAAGTCCAGGGTCAACACAGCCATCTACCAGGAGGTTTTGGAGCACTTCATGCTTCCTTCCCCAGACGAGCTTTATGGGGATGCTGACTTCATTTTCCAGCAGGACTTGGCACCTGCCCACACTGCCAAAAGCAACAAAATCTGGTTCAATGACTATGGGGTTACTGTGCTTGATTGGCCAGCAAACTCGCCTGACCTGAACCCAATAGAGAAGCTATGGGGCATTGCTAAGAGAAAGATGAGAGACATGAGACCGAACATTGCAGAAGAGCTGAAGGCCACTATTGAGGCATCCTGGTCTTCCATAACACTTCAGCAGTGCCACAGGCTGATAGCTTCCATGCCACGCTGCATTGAGGCAATAATTGCTGCAAAAGGGGGCCAAACCAAGTACTGAGTACATATGCATGCTTATACTTTTCAGAGGTCTGATATTGTTCTATGTACAATCCTTTTTTTATTGATTGCATGAAATATTCTAATTTTCTATGATTGTGGATTTGGGGTTTTCATGAGCTGTAAGCCATAATCATCACAATTATGACAAATCACAGCTTGAACTATCTTGCTTTGCATGTAATGAGTCTATCTTATATATTAGTTTCACCTTTGAGGTGATCCCACCGTACTTCAGTGCTCAGCAACATTTGCCACACCTGAAGGAGCTTTTCCAAGAGGGACGTAAAACTACTAGCCTGAAAAGAGGAGCATTTGGGAAGGATTGCAACCAATGGAGCAAACTAAAGATGGGAGGGATGTTAGAGGGCTAGAAGACACTCCACGATATGGATGGAAAGCCTTGTCTCCTTTCTCACAAAGTCCTCCAAGTTTAGATAAGAAAGATCCTTTTTAAAAAAACCAGTGAAATTTGGCAGTTGCTTCCTCCAAAATCCCTCCCCCCAAAAAAACAATGAAGGAAACTCTATCAGCAGAAACAAGTTTTTTTTATAATGTCCCCTGATATTTTTCTCACTATAGGCGCATCCCCATTAACTACCAGCATTTCCTTGCCTTGATGTTTGCTGTCTCTGAGATCAATAAGGATTTTCTTCTGCTCCTCAACATCACCCTTGGCTTCCACATCTATAGCCATTTCCAGAGAGAGATCGACATTTCCTTAAACATCCTCTCCATGCTCTCCGCACGAGGCCAAGTGGTTCCAGGTTACAAATGTGACCATCCGGACACTCTGCTGTCCGTCATTGGTGGTCTCAGTGCCAAATCCTCAAGGCTGATGGCCTCCGTCTTCAGCATCTTTAAGGTCCCACAGGTAAGAGAGCTCCACCAAATACAGCATGGAGTAGACAGAGATCAGAAGGTTACTCTGGAACCCAAGATGAAACCAAAGGTAGTTTTTTGGGAGGTAGCATAACATGAGCTTGTAACAATTTAGATGGGATAAAAGGGTAGCCAACATTTTAGTGCCATTTATGGTTGATGGTTTCTACCCTTGTTTCCTGAAGTACCTCAACCAATCAAAATGGGTAACTTGTAGCTCTACCTAAGAAGGTTCAGTTTGCCACTCAACTCAGCTTGATTGCTGGGGCCATAAACCACCCAATGATGACCCCTAAAGTCAACATCAACGTTTACTTTGTCTTGGAACGACTTCCGGTTCCTGAAGGCGACAGACATATTGTCTGCCGCTCATCTCCACAGCTGGCTCCGTAAGGAGCACAGGGGGCCCTGAAGGGGTTTCCCTGGCAAAGGGTGGCTTGCTGAAGCCCCCCGAAAGGTGGCAGCCAGCGGGGGTGCTTTTCAGACTCGCCTAGGGGCCGGGGAGCGGAGGGGGGGCGAGGGACAGCACTGCGCTGCCCGCCTCTTTGCCGAATGGACCCAGAGGAGAAAATGTAATTGGAGAAGTGCAGGAGGATCCTGGTGTTGGGGGGATCCTTCCTGAACCCTCTGATCGATCAAAGGAAAAGCAGCAGACTCCTGTAAGTTTTGTGTTCATTCTATTTGAATGGAGATTAGAGGGGGGTGTTTCTTTTTTCTAACCCCGCTCGGAATAAGAACGATCACCCTTCAAAGAGAGACAACAAAGGCTGAGCCATCACTTGAGTTAGCCAATGGTGGAAGATCTTTATCATGATTGCCAGGAATGACTGTGGAGCCCTTTCCCTTTAAAAACCTGGATGGAGATTTCTGCTTTCTTTCTCCTGGTGGAAAAAGGAGCTAAGATGGCGCCTGCCCTTCTTTGTTTGTTTAATCATAAATGAAGTCTGCCCTTTGAAACCACCCTCAGCCTTACTACGCTCTCTGAGGGAAACCGAGACCCCCTCCCGAAATGTGGTTCTACTGAATTTTGCTTATTAGATACTCTACATCTGGTTTGCCTCGTGCCTTGGAACTGTGAACGGCAGCTTTTGGCTTTGTTTTGTACTTTGGAGACCGGCACAGCTGCGCAATCCTTGGACACCATTTTCTTGGAAAAAGATTGACATCTCTGAACTTTAAATAAATGGGGCCAAAAAAGCCACCGACGGGCAAGTCATTCTCAGCCCCCACATCTGCCTCTTCCAGTCCCAGTATGCAACAGACAAAGATTATATCATTGTTACAGCAGGAGGGGACTGGAGAGGGACCAAAAGAACGATCTGTTACTCAAATGTTTCAAGAACTGATGAGGGGACAGAATGACTTGAAAAAAGAAATGACAGAGCTCAAAGAACTCAGAGACGTTAAACACCATATTGCAGAAAATAAACAAAAGATTTAGTACAATATTAGCAGACTATATTAAGAGAGACAAAAATCAATTGTGGTGGGATATGGATCTAGTCTATAGGATAAATTCAGCATATGCTAGAAGCCATAACGTTCCAAGGGAGGTACATGTTAAATTTCTCAGGGTGACGACAAGGGATGAGGTACTTGGGACCCAAAGGGAGAGACCATTGAAATATAAAGATGAAGAAATCACCATTCTTAAGCAGATTCCAAAAAGATAAGAGAGAGAAGGAGGAAGTATTCCCCCTTAACAAAGAAATTATATAATAAAGGAGTCTGGTTTAAATGGTTATTGCCAGAATGAATGTTGATCTTCTGGGAGGGAAATAGGATTAGAATCAATACAGTACAGGAAGCAGAAGCCTTTATCAAAAAAAATTCTCTCCCCCTAGAGGATGAACATAGTGAGGGTGGTGGGAGGAACAGCATGGTGCAGGACAAGAAGGAGGGGGGGGCTGAAGGCTCCTCTGGGGACAGGGAGGAAGAAGCAATATCAAAAAGGCTCAGATCGCAAAAATAAAAATATTTGAAATAAATAGCAATTGGTGATACCCTAGAAAGTGACAAAGGAAAATGAATGAACACATTGTTAACATTACAGAATAAGATCTTGTTTTCTGCTTATCTTTTGTATTTTGTCTTTAAGATTGTAAAAACTTTGAGTGCTAGATGGGTTACTAACAGCAGTGTGGGAGCTGCCAAAATTTTTTGTATACCTATTTACCCTTCCCCATATATGTGTAAAAACCAATAAAATATTTTGGAAGAAAAAAAATTTACCTTATCTTTGAAAAAAGAATCTCTTTTTCTCCAGCTAGGTGTTGACTTTGAGTTCTCTGAGGGGGAGAGAAGAGTTTGTCCTTCCTTCTTCCAGATTAATCCCAAGGAATCTGCTCAGTATGTGGGATTAGTCCAGCTGCTCCTCTATTTCCAGTGGAACTGGGTTGGGCTTTTGTCCCCTGAAAATGACAGTGGAGAGCATTTCATCTCAACTCTGATGCCAATGCTCAAGGAGAAAGAGATCTGCCTGGCCATCACTGAAATGTTGAACATGAATGGTCATTCTATTTTGGTGAAAAAACTAATTCACATTTTCCAAACATGGTCTAAAATAGATGTGTTTATCATGTTTGGAGATTCCGCTGTTACTAGCAGTGTACTAGCATTTGTGCATGGTTATGATAAATTCAAAAGGATATCATTTAGGAAAGTTTGGATCATAACTTTCCATTGGAATCTTAGTATGGAGCAATTTGGACATGGGGTCTTGCATTTTAGGGACCACTCTGAGGATGTCTCTGAATTCAGCCACTTCCTTCTGTCTTTAGACCCCTTGAACCCCCAAGGAGATGTCTTTCTCCCTCCATGGTGGGAACTTGTCTTTGGCTGCAAGATTCATGAACCAGGCAAGATCCCCCCAAAGGGGGAAAAACAATGTACAGGAAAGGAGAATGTGCAGAATCTCCCCAATTACATTTTTGAAAGCAGCATGACAGGTGAAAGTTACAATATCTACAATGCCATTTATGCACTGGCACATGCTTTACATGCAATGTATGGATCCAGAGCCCAATCGACCATGATGAGGCTTGGAAAGAGGATCTCAGATGTCCAGTCATGGCAGGTAATTTCTGTGACTTTTGATTCTGTGCACAGATGTTTTGAAAGGAAACTCCCCATATCAATTTCTTCAGTTACTGATTAAATGGCTGCATACTCCCATATCAATCCATCTCAAATCATATTAAAATATCAATTATTAAAAGTAAAGGTTCCCCTCTCTAGGGGGCGATTCTCATCTCCATTTCAAAGCCGAAGAGCCAGCACTGTCCAAAGATGTCTCCATGGTCATATGGCCACCATGACTAAATGCTGAAGGCACATGGAGCACTGTTCCATTCACACCAAAGGTGGTTCCTATTTTTCTACTTGCATTTTTACATTCTTTCGAAGTGCTAGGTTGGCAGAAGCTGGGACAAGTAACAGGAACTCACTCCATTATGCAGCACTAGGGATTCAAACTGCTGACCTTTCTGATCTACAAGCTCAGTGTCTTAGCCATTGAGTCAATTAATAAAATTATTAAAAGTTATTAAAAATGGTTAAAACCATGTTTTATTGAAAGAGGGTAGAGGAGGGGGAAAAAAGGTAAATGAAACCAATGGTCCAGAGGTTCCACAGAGGAAAGACTTTTATAAAGTCCTGAATGGCCTTCAACAGCTGCCCAAGTTTCAGAAGGTGACCATTCCGAGGAGGAGGAGGAGGTGTCAGCCCAAAGCAAGATAGCAATCTGGGAGTGTTTGTGCCACATACAGCAGGTCGGTTGAAATCTTAGAGGGCATCTATGCAGGACAATCTCAGTTTTGCTCAGTATGGGCCCCGAATTCACCTTCTAAAAATTCACTCAATTCGTTTTAAGCTTGTTTTATGTTTCCATGGTTTAGTATCCTGTGTGACCCTCTGCCTTTTTTGCTTTGTTTACCGTTTGTTGCACGAGTCAGCTTGTTGTGTGAAAGCAGCCTCTCGCAACAACAGCACATGGCAGGATTCAAAGTGGTCCTAAGGGGATCCTGATTTGAATTTTCAGTACCAAAGGCTAACATTTGGACCTCTCTGGACAGTGAAGTGACCTACCGGGGCAAATGCTTCCTTCTACATGGCCCCACTTGGTCAGACATTCTGGTTCCTGCATTCTGCTGCCTTTGAGTCAGTGGTGGGTTCTGGGCGGTATGGCCTGATACAGGCGTAACGGTAGTAGCCGGAAGCAGTGGCCACCATACCACCGTACTGGTTGTGACCGGTTGTGACGGGATCCGGAACCCACCACTGCCTTACGTGTGAGGTAGAGAAAGTCAGTGGAATGTGTATGAATATGAGTAGCTGAGGTTGGTAGCTAGGCTGTTGTTTTGAGCTCCGAGCTTGGCCATTTGTTACAAACATTTTGTTACCATTGGAGGAGACATCGTCAGTGTGCTCTGAATTTTGTTGGTCTATCAGAACACTGACCTTTAAAGTCAATGGAATTTTCCATGGTGGTGATAGAAATTATTCATTTCTAAAATTCATTTCTCAATTAACAAGACTTGGGCCAAAGTAACGATTGGAAACTGGGTGTAGCCCAGGGATGAAATGCAACCGGTTCGGGATGGTTCACCTGAAGCTGTACTAAAAAAATGCAACCAGTTCGCCTGAAGCATAGCTGTCCCCCCCACTCACTGTTCTACTTACCTTGTAGACTCAGAAAAGGCTTCTTAGCACCTGCAGCGCTAAGCGAACCGATAGCAGACTTCAGAGCATTTCACCCCTGGCTATAATTAAATTTGGAATATGGAATGAAATTGTTGTTTGTATTGCATTTTGATAAAACTGGAGTTGGAAACCATGCCCTGTGATAAAGGAAACTTTTGTACTTTCAAATATTTGGTGTTACTCCTGATTTGTCAGATCTCCACCAAGAGAACTCCCCTAGGTTCTCAGACATAAACTCATGTTCTCAAGATTGCCATTATGTGATGATAGAAACCACGATGTCTCGTTTGTAGCTCTAGCCCCAAAACTCCAATTCCTGAAGGTCTCCTTTCTTTCAGATTCTTCCCTATTTGACCAACGTGCAGTTCAACAACAGTGCTGGAGATGAAGTCTCCTTCTCAGAAGATGGATTGGGATCTGCTCGTTATGATCTTCTCAACTGGGTTCTCTTCCCCAATCGATCTTTTGTCCCCATAAAAGTTGGGCAAGTAAATCCCGAGGCTCCTCCAGGCCAGGATTTCACCATTAACTCTGATGGAATCATCTGGGCCACAAAGGTGAGCTGCAAGGAAATGTTGTAAGTTCAGGGAAAGTTTCATTCCCTTCCTGAGATGCAGAACATCTTCTTAACTTGATAGATAACCAATTGACTCAGAAATAATGGCAATTATTTGGTGAAATGCAGCAGTTTCATTACTTATATCATCCCAAGATTTTTTTCTCTTTTCTCTTTCAGAAGGTGCCCTTTGCCAGGTGTGGCAGGAGGAGGTGCCAGGCAGGAGAGAGGAGAAGCGTTCCAGAGGGCAAGCCAGTTTGTTGCTTCCATTGTGATGCTTGTCCAGAAGGAACCGTTTCTAATCAGACAGGTAGAGCAGACTTCAAATCTTAATCTTCCAGGATCAATGAAGACATTCATTATTATTTTTTGTTATTGTTAGTCTTGTAATTTTTGATAAAATTGAGATGAAATCATATTTTTCAGCAAAACTGCCCTGGCCACATAGGCCACCTTTCCCGATCCTCAGCAGTTCCAGGCAGGGTAGCTTTAGGGCAGAATTTATGAATGTCCAACTAGTATTTCCACTGCTACTCAAAGATACAATTGCAAAAACCACCTTCCAATCTTTCCTGAGGAAGTGGGGTGTGCACTCCAAGCTTTAATTTTTACGATTCAGAATGTGCTCCTTCCGCCAGCTCTATCAACCTCTGAGGAAATAGACCTGCCAGGGAAAGAGGACATTCATCTACTTATGTCCCTTTGATAGAGCAGGAGGGAACAAAAAAGTCTGAATGAACAGATTTGAGGTACAAAGGAGAGAGGTTAAGGCAGGGATCATGTACTCACAAATCAAATAGCAGCATTCCTGGATAACAGATCTGCCATTCTCCTGTGGGTTCCATTTGAAAATAGGTGAAAAAACAGGCATCAACATCAAACTGAAAGCCACATTACTCCTGGAGGTGCACAGTGAAAGAATCGCTGGAATTGAACAAATCCTTGTCCTTGGCTACTCTATCCCCAAGATCATCATAATAATTTAATAATTTATTAAATTTCTAGACCACCCCCTCTCTCACTCATCATAAGCGAAGGATGGTTTGCCCTTTTTGATGCCCCATAAATTTTATAGGGAGTCCTTTCATCATTCCCTTTGTGGATTGGATTGGATTGGATTGGATTTATTAGATTTATATGCCGCCCTTCTCCCAAGGACTCAGGGCCACGTACAGCATTAAAAAACACATAGTACAAAAGTTAAAAGGAAATTAGAAACAGTCCAAAAAACAAATCCAATTTATATAACACTCACATTTTAAAAATTAAATAAAATTAACAGGCCAGGCCCGCTTGTTGGAAAAGCCAACTTTTTAGGGTGCGTCGGAAGGACTGGAGGTCAGGGATTATGCGAAGCTCCGGAGGCAGCTCATTCCAGAGGGAAGGCGCTCCCACAGAGAAGGCTCTCCCCCTGGGAGTCACCAGCCGACACTGCCTGGCCGACGGCACCCTGAGGAGGCCAACTCTGTGGGATCGTACTGGACGGTGGGAGGCTACTGGTGGCAGTAGGTGGTCTCGCAGGTACCCTGGGCCTAAGCCATGGAGCACTTTAAAGGTCATAATCAGTACCTTGAATCGCACCCGGAAGACAACCGGTAACCAGCCCAGGCTGCCTAAAAGGGGTGTAACATGGGAGCACCTAGGTACCCCCATGATAACACACGTGGCCGCATTCTGGACCAGCTGAAGCCTCTGGATGCTTTTCAAGGGCAGCCCCATTTAGAGAGTGTTGCAGTAGTCCAGGCAAGAAAGGATGAGGGCATGAGTGACTGTGCACAGAGCATCCCGATCCAGGAAGGGGCGCAACTGACGTACCAGGCGAACCTGGTAAAAGGCCCTCCTGGTCACGGCCGTCAGATGTTCTTCTAAACTAAGCCGCATATCCAGGAGGACTCCCAGATTGCGAGCCTTCTCTGAGTGGGCTAAAATTTCTCCCCCTATCCTCAAAGATGGAACAAGATGCACAAATCGGGATGACGGAAACCACAGCCACTCAGTCTTGGAGGGATTGAGCTTGATCCTGTTCCTCCCCATCCAGATCCGCACAGCCTCCAGGCATCGGGACATCACGACGAGGGCATCGTTTGGGTGGTTTGGGGTAGAGATGAAAAGTTGGATATCATCAGCATATTGATGATACCGTACCTCAAAACCACGGATAATCTCGCCCAGCAGTTTCATATATATGTCGAACAGTGGGGGTGAGAGAACCGACCCCTGGGGCACCTCACAAGTGACGTGCCTGGGTGTCGATCTCTGCCCTCCAGTCAACACAAACTGCAACCAATCCGACAGGTAGGAGGGGAACCACCGTAAAACGGTGCCCCCCACTCCCAACCCCCCGAGTCGTCGCAGTAGGTTACCATGGTCGATGGTATCGAAAGCCACCGAGAGGTCTAATAGGACCAGGACAGAGGAGCAGCCCCTGTCCCGGGCCCGCCAGAGATCATCGACCAACGTGACCAATGCTGTCTCCGTGCTGTACCTGGGCCTGAAACGCGACTGAAACGGATCCAGGTAGACAGCTTCATCCAGGTACTGGGGAAGCTGACATGCTACCACACTTTCGACAGCCTTCGCTACAAAGTGAAGGTTGGAGACCGGATGATAGTTGGCTAAAGAAGCTGGGTCCAGGGAAGGCTTCTTAAGGAGGGGCCTCACCACTGCCTCCTTCAAGGCAGTGGGAAAGAACCCCTCTCTCAATGAAGCATTGGTAATCGCCTGGAGCCAGCCTTGTGTCGCCTCCCGGGAAGCCGAAACTAATGAAGAGGGACACGGGTCCAGCACACAAGTGGCAGCACTGAGTCTACCCATAATCCTGTCCATGCCTTCGGGGGTCACAGGGTCAAACCCATCCCAGATTGTCTCCTGAAGTTTCACCCTTCGGGGAGAGGGGGCGGTCTATAAATCAAATAAACTGAAACTGAAACTGATCCCCGTCGGCTCACCCGAATCTAAACAGTCAGAGTCCAAGCCTGTCCGGATCTGAGCGATTTTATCCTGCAGATACTGAACAAATTCTTCCGCCCTACCCTGCAAGGGGTCTTCCCCAGTTCCTTGGTTAAGTAAGGAGCAGGTCACCCTAAACAGGGCGGCTGGGCGGTTATCTGTGGATGTGATAAAAGCGGAAAAATATTGCCGTTTTGCCGCTTCTATCGCCACTAAGTAGGATTTAATATGAATTCTTACTAGTGTTCGATCAGATTCGGACCGGCTGGCCCTCCAGCCACTCTCTAGGCGTCTTTTCCAGCGTTTCATCTCCCGGAGCTCCTCGGTAAACCAGGGAGCCACCCGGGATCGACACCGGGTCAGAGGCCGCAAAGGCACAACACGATCCAAGGCCCCAGCGGCCGCCCTATCCCAGGCTTCCACTAGGGCTTCGGTCGAGTTGTGAGCAAGGGATTCAGGAAAAGTCCCAAGCTCCATCAGGAACCTTTCGGGGTCCATCAGGTGCCTGGGGCGGAACCATCTAGTCGGTTCCGCCTTCCTGTGGCGAGGGGTAGCGGTATGGAACTCAAGCCTGATGAGGAAATGATCAGACCATGACCATGGATAGACCAACAGCAGAAAAAGGAAGTCATATCGCCTCTATTGAAGGGATAATCCATATGGCAGATACCCCTGAAATTCATAGCCAAACCCTCTTAATTTCAGATGCAGCTCACTGTGACCCCTGCCCAGAAGATCAATTTCCCAACAAGGACAAGGACCAATGCATTGCCAAGAAGTTCCACTTCCTTGCCTATCAAGACACCCTGGGATACATTTTAGTTATTCTTGCTGTCTTTTTCTCTGTGATCACTTCTGCAGTCCTGGTGATTTTCTATAAACATCATGACACACCGATTGTCAAGGCCAACAACCGAGATCTCACCTACATCCTCCTGGTCTCCCTCCTGCTCTGCTTCCTCTGCTCCTTCCTCTTCATTGGTCAACCTGGGAAGGTCACCTGTCTCATACGACAAGCTGCCTTTGCAGTTCTTTTTTCTTTTTCAGTTTCCTCTGTCTTGGCAAAAACTGTCATGGTGGTTCTGGCTTTCATGGCCACCAAGCCAGGGAATAGGACAAGGAAACTCTTAGGTAAACCACTGACCAACTCCATTGTCTTAGCTTGTCCCCTTGTCCAAGCACTTATTTGTGCCACTTGGCTGGGAATCTCTCCTCCATTTCCCAACTTGGACTTTCACTCCTTGTTTGGAGAAATCATCTTGGAATGCAATGAAGGCTCAGCTTTAATGTTTTACATTGTCCTTGCCTACCTTGGTCTTTTGGCCCTCATCAGTTTCACAGTGGCATTTCTAGCTAGGAAATTGCCTGATAGTTTTAACGAAGCCAAGTTCATTACTTTCAGCATGCTGGTCTTTTGCAGTGTTTGGATCACTTTCCTCCCCACCTACCTGAGCACCAAAGGGAAGTCCATGGTGGCTGTGGAGATCTTCTCCATCCTGGCCTCTGGGGCTGGTCTCTTGGCTTGTATCTTTTTCCCCAAATGCTACATTATTGTACTGAGGCCGGATCTGAACTGTAGAGAAAATATAGTAAGGAACAAGAATTTCTAACTAATGCACAGATTGCCTCATTTATACTTGTCTTTGAGGCATGTTTAGAATGTGAATATTTTTTTAAAAAAATGTTGACAAGAAGGAGGAACTTGTTCATTAAAGAATTCCTTACCAAATGCTGCAACTGGTTATGCTTTACTTATGGTCAGCAACTGTCATCCAGTCTTTGTTTATCATGTTTTCAAAATGTCCTCAGTGATGTCTAGTGCTTGGAGCCATTTGTCTGAAACATTATAGGGTTTCCTGCCTAGGCAGGGGGTCGGACTAGAAGACCTCCAAGGTCCCTTCCAACTCTGCTAATGTATTGTATTGTTCTGTCATTCATTAGTCATTGGGGTGGTCCGGTTTCTTATAGGTACATTATTTGGTTCTAAGTCAAGGTGTTTTTTGATTAACCGTTTTGTAGAGTGTCAGAGTTAAATGAATTTGCCAACATGATGGGTTTGAGCATGACCAATAATTTTGGCTTTGTCTCAGTCAAACTAATATTGTTCATTCTCGACATGGCTCAAGACCAGGGACCTCTAGTTATGTCCCTTGACTGCCAGCTGGTGTTTACAAATTCTAGTTTTCAGGTGTCGTCCTCTTCATCTAACATAGAACTGGTTGCAGTTGTTGCCATTGATTTTATACATTACGTTGGTGCTCTCTTCATTCCATATTTTGTTTTTTTACCTTTGTTGGTTCTTGTCTGAGTAAATGTAGGTTTGTGAGCTATTGTTATTCCCAGGGGTTGCAGTAGCGTTGCAGATACTTCTGAGGAGAAGCTCAGAGAACAAGCCAGTGTCAAACCCACATTGTCCAAATGGGAAGTGACCAAGACACGACTGACTTTATGCAGAACCACCAGTCCTGGGCAGTGTACAATTGGTATATTGATGATAACATCTCCATTTCCGTCAGGTGGCCTCTCATCTGAGAAACAGAAACATAGGAGGAATGTGTGTGAATTGGTCCATAGAATAGCAAACTCAAAGTCTCCTTTCTTCCATAAGCTTTAACAAAATATCTATGGCAATGTAACTCATCTGTTCTTTTATGAAGAGAAAACTTCTTTGTTCAAGATAGTAACAGCAGAAGGGTGCGGAAATAACTAGAGGTTTCCTCATTATAAATATGTATGTTTATTTATGCACATATGATTTTCTCCTCTTTTCTGGAATGAATAAATATGAGGGCCTCCTTTTGTCTTCAAGAGTTCCTCCTACTAACTTCCTAACAGGATTTATCCAGGTTGCACCCTTAACAATAAAAATGACCATCAGAAATGATTATTGATTCTTCTGTCCTGTATTTAATTCCAGAGGGATTTGGGGAGGGAGGGGGGCTGAAGGATTAAACAGTTGTAATTGCCACACAAACATTACAATTGGTCCTTGTTGAGCAATGATGAAAATGAGGGAAAAGCAACTTTGCAACCTATCCACATTGACAAAATTAGCTGGTTTGTAAAGCATAGAAAAACTGAAGTCATAATTGTTGCAATAGTTTCACTTAGCAAACATTTTTGCAAGATGTTTAGAAGCAGCCCCCAGCGACCTCATTCAATTGGGATCAGTTGCAAAATGGAGGCCACTTTGGTAACTGCACAATGCAGCCATTTGAAAAAGTGATCCATTCTGCTTCCCTCGGGTGATCTATGCCGCGTTGCAGAAAGCTCCCATGGTAGGTGAAGTTTTAGGTGGATGTCAACATCATTGAATTTTGGTCCACGGCACTGCTTCTCATCCTATGGTCCAAAGAACCTGGTGGGGAGAGGGACAACGTCATCACCTGGGGTCTGCAAAGGCTTGAAGAAATGTTATGATTTAAGTCTGGAGTTAAGTCTTGGAGATCCGTGGCCATAAAAGATATTTACAGGGGGCCTGTTGGAAAGAAATGTTGACAACCACTAGTCTACAGGCTTGATATTTGGCCTAGGCTAGTAAAGCATTTCAGCATTCTTTAGGTTAATATGCTGAAGAGCATAAGGGAATCTGCAAAATTGTTCATCAGCAACGCTAGATCCATACTTAGTGTGCCAGGGAGACATTGTCATGAGCAAATAAGATTCTTGAATACATGGAAGCACCTGACCCAAACATTATCAATCATCCAGTGAAGGTCACAGAGAAACTTCCATTTGGTATCTGAAGGACCTTCCCAAGATTTATTCATTTCAGTTGCAGCTTGGTGTGATTTCTGCCCAGGGGTGGAATATGACCCGTACACCCCGGTACAGGCATACCAGTGCCTGCTGGGAGCACCAGGTACTGTTCCAGTACAGTGCTCCAGGGGGCCCACTCGGCCACCCATCCTCCTTACCAGTATTTGAGCCGATCGGAGCTTCTGCGCACATGAGTGGAGTGTACAGCACCCGTGCAACACTCCACCGAGCAGCTGGAGCATCACGGGTGGTAAGTCCGCATGTGTGTGCTGCACGCATGCTGCACACTTGCATGCGGTGGATGCCTGGCCCTGTTGCACTGTACCGGTTGCAATGGGATCCAGAATCCACCACTGCTTCTGCCCAATAGTCCACTATTGTAACAAGGAGAACGAACACAGCATTCCGGAGAATCTGCACTTTTTGTCCATCTATGGACCCTGGGATACAATTTTGTATCTCTTGTTTTGTCTCCGTATCTCATCTGCAATCCTGATCGTCTTCCTTAAGGACTGTCAAACCCTATAAGAGAGCCAAAAGAGATTGAAACCAGGGTTGATGTAGGAGATGACACGGCTGAGCCTGATGGAAGGGTCGATATTCTCCATTCACCTCAAGTCCCCAAGAAGTCCAGCCGAAATCTGTTGACTCTTATTTAGTGGCAAATTTGCTTCCACCATTTGTAGATCGGATTCTTACACATTGGCAACAAAAATCTTAACACCAAATACAAGCTGGGTGGATACGACCTCATAGACGACCCTCACTCTGTCAAGGACTTAGGAGTACTCATCTCAAACTTTAACCTTAAACTGCCTACCGTGGACCTCACCCCATTCCTAAGAGGTGTGTAAGGGGGCGTGCATAAGTGCACCAGTGGGCCTATCGTCCCTGTTCTACTGTTCCCATTTATTTGTACTAATTTCTTATGTATATACATATACCTGCTTATACTTATATGTTTATCTGTTATATTCATACATTTATACTTGTTTTCTCATACATGCTTCACAAACCAAATAAACGAAATAAAAAATAAAATGTGGAAAATATTAGCATGCAATAAACCTATATTTATTTCGGTTGCTTAGACTTCTGATCTCCTTGTCAGGGGAAAAACACCCTGTTGGAGATCAATGGACCGTGGCTGATTCCCTTCCGCATATCTTTTGAGATATTGAGAAAAAATAAGTCTTTAAAGTATTCTAATTAATAAACAAACTTTAATGCGAAAATAATAAAAGTAAATGAAACAGAAAATAACTAATTGGTTACATTTTGATAATGAAAAGCTTCGTCAGCCAAAAGTTGGCTGCCGAACAAAGAAGAGAGGAATTTGGAATGTGTAACGCGTGCGCAATAAATCACTTTCAGATAAGATTTTGTTTTATGACCTGCGCAATAAAGCTTTCTTAGTTTAACTCTTGAATGTCAGTTTAGGCAGTTCAGGCCTAGCAAACTTTTTAACATCGTGACACCCCTTCTTTTGCTAGTCTGGGCTGACATCATCAAATCATCAATTAAGGCAAATCTTCTTTCGCAGATATTCGTGTTGATTTGCGGCAAGTGGTTTGTTAAGCATGTCTGCGATCTGATCATGTGTAGAAACATATTGCAATTTAACAAAACCTTGCTTAACTAATTGCTTTGTGTTTTGATAACGAATGTCAATGTGTCTGGAACTAGAACCTGTGAAATGTGACTCAGAAATATAAACAACAGATACATTATCTTCCATCACGGTGATTGGTCGAATCGGACGTGTCCAGATATCTGTGATCAAAGCATCAAACCACGTTAGAGAATTACAAGCATCTGAAACACAAGCATATTCAGCTTCAGTAGATGAACATGAAACAAAACTCTGTTTTCTCACTTGCCAGTAAACAGGACAACCATTTAGGAACATCATGTAACCAGAAGTGCTTTTGCGTGACTTCTTATCGCTCGCCCAGTCGGAATCAACAAAACAAATCAACTTTGGTTGATCAGTGTGTGTTGGTTCTAGAAATAACTTCATGTGCTTAGTGTATTTTAGGTATTTCAACAACTTCTTAATGCATGACCAATGAAATTGTGTTGCCTTACCTACGTGTCGTGATAAAAGATTAACACTAAGTGCGATGTCAGGTCTGGTCCAACTACTAATGTATAATAGTGAACCAATGACTGAACGATAGAGTGTCTGATCCTCGAACTCAGGACTTGGTTCATGTGTTAAGTTGTGAAAATCTGTTTGCATGGGTGTCTTTGTTGTGCTAGCATCTTTCATGTTGCAATGGTGTAGAATGTGGTCAATTTTCTCTTCTTGTGAAAGACTAAACCCCTTCTGTGTCTTTTCAATTTTGAACACCTAAATAAGTGCTAATGTGTCCTAAAGATTTTAGTGTGAAGTATCTCTGCAAACTTTTAGCAAAAATCTCACTCATTTTTTTATTTGGACCAATATAAACAATATCATCAACATAAACAAGAATTATCTCATATGCATTGTTAGATCTTTTTGTGAACACGCATTCATCAGTTTCGGACTTAATAAAGCCCATTGAATTTAGTTTGTCAGTAAGACATAAATACCACATTAAACCTGACTGTTTCAGACCATAAAGACTTTTGTTCAGGAACCAGGTATCCCCTTCTTGCTTTCGGAATCCTGGAGGGCTTCTCACGTAGATCTCTTCATCTAGGTCTGCATGTAGATAAGCTGTGTCCACATCAAATTGAAAAACTTCTAAACCAAGAATAGTTGCAGTGGTTAAAGCAATTTTTACACTTTCAGTTCTGACTGTTGGTGAGTAAGTGTTTGTGTAGTCCTCAGGATAACGTTGAGCGAAACCCTGAGCTACCAGTCTGGCTTTGTATAAAGACTCACCATTCGGTTTCTTCTTGATTCTGTAGACCCATCGGGTGCCAATGACTTTCTTGTTTGCTGGAGGTTTTGCAGGTGTGAATACATTAAGTTTCTTTAAACTGTCCATTTCATCCTGCATTGCATCATACCACTTGTCTTGTTCTGAATCAGGAAGTTGTTTGATTTGTGTGAATGTCTCTGGAGGAAGAGTAACGTTGCAAATCAAAGGTAATGGTGATTTTGTCAGTTGCCATGAATAACGTTGTGGAGGGATTCCTTTTGTGGCCCTCTTGGAGCGTCTAGGAACAACAGACCAGTCTTCTTCTTCTTCATCATCATCATCCTCGTCCTCACGTTCGTCGCTAGCATCAGCATCCGCGGCTTGCGAAGACGGAACATCAGGTTGTGAAGAACTGGTAGAAGGAACATCTGCCTGCGAATTGTCATCAGGCTGCGTGGCATCTGGAACACCATCTCTAGGAAAATAAACTTCAGGATCATTGGAATGAATCCTGGACCAGCCAATGTCTTCCTCAAAATTAGCAGATTGTGAAATGACAATCACATGTTTAGTATCAATGAATTTGTACCATTTTGAATTATCATCAATACCCATAAATCTCAGTCTCTTTGCTACTATACCTCCCTTTCTTCTTTGACTTAAGGGAGTGTTCACCATAGCATATGAACCAAAAATGTGGAGGTTCTTGAGATCAGGCTTGTAGCCATACAGCATGTAGAAAGGAGTTTGATTGATTACACTGCTCCAAGTACGGTTGACAATGTAATTTGCATATTTGATTGCTTCACCCCAGTATGCGTTACTGAGATTGGCATCTTCTAGAAGACAACGCATCATGGTTTGTAGAACCCCTTGTCTTCTTTCTACGACTCCGTTATGAGCCGGTGTATATGGAGCAGATGTCTGATGAAGAATTCCATTCTTACGCATCCAGTCCTGGAAACGCTGAGACATGAATTCTGCACCACGGTCACTCTGGATTCTGGCGATGCGAACTTGGTATTGTGTAGAAACAAACGCTGCAAAGTCTTTAAAGATCTGAAAGGTCTCAGATTTCTCTCTCATAGGATATACAAATCCATATCTAGAATGATTATCTACAATTGTTAAAAAATACTTTCTGCCACCAAGTGTTGGTGGGAAAGGACCCACTATGTCAGTGTGTACCAAATCAAAAATGCATGTTGACAGGCGTGTAGCGTGTTTGGGAATTGCAGCCGCCTTGGATTTAGCCTTTTTGCAAACCGCACAATCCAAAAACACCTTACACCCCTTTAGATCCAAACCTTTTGCGAACTCCGGCATCTTTCTAAGAACACGGAAACTGGCATGCCCCAATCTTCTGTGCCACTTGTGAATACACCTGGAATGCAAAGGTTTACCAGTTAGTGAATTCTCAACATTAACAGTTTCATGAGGACCCTCAGGCTTGCTCTGAGCAATCTGCTTCTGTTTTCTTTGTTTGTTGGCTTGAGGAGCCTTTGGCACAGTAACGCTTTCTCTCTCTGGGACAACTCTCTCTGGGTCTGCGTTGTGCCTTTTTGGAGTTTGCATACTTGCCTGTGCTTGCCCTTTAGGCTTTGGCTTTAAGTAATAAACACCACCAATCAGCATGGTTTCAGCAACAATATCACCATCTTTAACTAAGTAACTTGCTTTTTCGAGGTGGTGAACCTGGAACTTTAAATCTCTAGACAAGTGACTTTGACTAAGCAAATTACTGGTTGCTGAAGGTATGTAATAAACATCAGGGATGTGTGTATCGAGCTCTTCAATGTAAACAGTTCCTTTTCCCATAACCTTGCAAGTGTGGTTGGTGAAGGAATACAGTTCTCGATACTCGGGCTCTGGTTCGCCCATCTCTGTGAAAAGTTCCCTTCTGTGGGTAACGTGCACAGCTGCTCCACTATCTAAAGTCCACAAAAGACGTCTGTCGAACTTTGGATCAGGTTGTGGAACGTTGGTTATGGCCAGTGTTGCAAGCGGAGCTTGTGGATCACGCCTTGGACCACGACGACCTTGTCTTCCGCCTCTACCTCTGCCTCTGGAATCTGTTCCTCTGGGCTGGTACGTGGCGGGAGCTGGAACTCGTTGGGGACAATCCCGGGTGTCATGTCCCACACGGTTGCAGGTGTAGCATTTTGGCATCCTTGGAGCGTAGCCTCTTCCTCGGAAGGGACGTCTGGCTGGAGCCTTTGATGCTGGAGGCCGTTGCAGATGTGGGGTAGCTAACCTGATAGCTTCGTCTTCCACTAAAAGTCTGCAAACGTGGTTAACTGTGCGTTGAGCAATAGGCACGTAGTTAATCTTTGCAACAGCATCTTTCCATTCATAATTCAATGAGTTAATGATGATGCTAATCATTTGGATATCATCGATTACATGGCCATTTTGTCTCAATTCACTTCTCATTCTTTTCAGTTTGGTCAAATGTCCACCAATTCGTTCACCAGGTTTCAACTTCGAACCATGGAACTCAGACATGAGCAAACATGAGGATTCAATTGAAACGGGCCTGTAGCAATCTTCCAAAATAGCCCATATTTCTTGGGCAGTTGCATCAGGTGGAAAGATACCTTGGATCTCAATTTCCATTGACATGAGTAAAGTCGTGATTGCTCTGTTTTCGAGGTCTCTCATTGCAGGTGTCCAGGGTTGACGGGGAGGATTAAAAACCATGGAATATGTGCCTTCTCTTCGAAGCAAGAGCGCAATTTCACTGACCCAGGCTTTATAATTCTCTCCTGACTCCTTTAATTTGGACTCACCAGTCAAGGGGGTGACTGTGAATACCTGCTGAGGAATGTGCATTGGAACAATTTGTTGAGCAGGTTGCAAAGCTGGTTGTTGAACCAGGGGATGCTGGGGTTGCATCATTGGCCTTTGCGTGGCAACATCAAATTGGCTTCCTCGAATTCGCCTTTGGCTTTGCCTTTTTCCATCTAGGGAGAATTCCGCACTGCCAGGGGGTGTTGAAGACTTAACCTTTGGAGGCAAAGTTTTGGCTTCTAAAGGACTCATAGCTAATTCTTTAAACCTCATCATCTTTTGCTGTAATGATTTTTCTCCGCCAGCAGATGGCAGTGCAGCTTCACTTCTTGGCTGCAGCCCTCTATACATGGCCGGAAGTTCAATGGGCTCAAAGGGATCACGTGACCTCGGTGACGTGTACATATCTCTTTGTTCTAATTGACCAATGAGCTCTGTGGGGTGTGTCTTAGGCTGTTGTTTTGAAGACAAGATGGCATCCTCAGACATTTTGGGAGTGGGGGAGCTCCTCCTACTTCGCTTTATTTCGTTAAAGCACTCTCTCACCTCCCTAGTATATTTTTCAAACAGCTTTAATCGATATAGATAGCTTTGCATTTCTTGCTCATCATCTGGGGAGATTTCATAAACTTTGCTTTCTGCGTGGGAGGATTTTTTTTCTGCCGGCAGTTGCCGTTTAGACTTTTGCCGTTCATTAATTGTATCTTGATAATGAGGGACATTTACTGACCTCAGTCCGTAGATCTTGCCTTCTGTAGCTCCTTCCCCCATTTCTGGCTCGGCACCTGAAGAATCTTGCTCCTCTGTGTCCGAGGGAATGGATTCTTTCAAGTGCTTTCCATGTCCGCGTTTTTTTCTTTTCTTTCTCTTCTTCGACATGGCTAATTAGCCTTAGTCGGTTATCTTTAGATAGCATGAAGGGAAAATACAGCCATAAATTGTAGCCATCTCAGCTTGTATCATCAAAAACCATCCTCTGCTACCAAGTTGTCAGGGGAAAAACACCCTGTTGGAGATCAATGGACCGTGGCTGATTCCCTTCCGCATATCTTTTGAGATATTGAGAAAAAATAAGTCTTTAAAGTATTCTAATTAATAAACAAACTTTAATGCGAAAATAATAAAAGTAAATGAAACAGAAAATAACTAATTGGTTACATTTTGATAATGAAAAGCTTCGTCAGCCAAAAGTTGGCTGCCGAACAAAGAAGAGAGGAATTTGGAATGTGTAACGCGTGCGCAATAAATCACTTTCAGATAAGATTTTGTTTTATGACCTGCGCAATAAAGCTTTCTTAGTTTAACTCTTGAATGTCAGTTTAGGCAGTTCAGGCCTAGCAAACTTTTTAACATCGTGACACTCCTGAGCTAGACAGTTGATGACATTCATATTGCAAATTTTTTATTGATTTTAAAATATATAGGGAAGGGTAAAAGGGTGTACAAAATTTTTTTGCAGCTTCCACACTGGTGGCGAAAATCCCTCCAAGAAACTCACAAACTTAACAATCTTAAAAATAAAATATAAAAGAAAGCATCAGAACAAATTTAACCAATATTATCAAACATGTGCTCTACTATTTTTCTTTGTTACTTTCTGTAATATCAACAATTACAATTATTCCAAATACATTCATTTTTGTGATCTAAGCCTTTTCGATATTGCTTCTTCTTCCCTGCCTGCGGGAGGGGCCTCAACGCCTCCCCCCCTCCTTATCTTGCGTCTTGCTGTCCTTTTCTCTACTCCCACTAAATTCCTCCTCTGGGGGGCGGGAAAGATTCTTTTTGATAAAGGCTTCCGCCTCTTGAATTTATTAATTCTGATCCTATTTCCCTCCCAGAAGACCATCATCCCCTCTGGTAACAGCCATCTAAACCAGGCCCCCATGTTATATAATTTTTTTGATAAGGAGGAATATTTCCTCCTTCTCTCTCTTATTTTTGGGGGGGATCTGTTTGAGAATGGTGATCTGTTCCTCTTTGTATTTCAATGGTCTCTCCCTTTGGGTCGCAAGCACCTCATCCCTTGTGGATCTCCTGACAAATTTAACATGTACCTCTCTTGGAATGTTATGACTTCTGGCATATGCTGAGTTTATCCTATATGCTAGATCAAATATCCCACCATAATTGTTTCTTATCTCCCTTAATATAATCTGCTAAAATTGTACTCATAATCTCTTTAAGATCTTCGTTTTCTTCTTCTGGCAGGTTCTGAAATCTAAGACAGTTGATGACATTAAAGAGTACCAAGAGGTCACATTGAGTCAGGATGGATGCACTGCCCTCATTCTGCTCCTTCCAAAGCTCATCTAAATGTGCAACCAATACCATTTCCATCCCACACCCAGTCTTCAATGTTAACAGAAATGAGGTCTAGGGTCCATCAAAAGTATCCAAGTATGATGTGGTCCAGCAAGGACAGTGAACTGTTATGCCGAACCAAAGATGAAAAATTCTACTTCTGGGATGACCAATCATCCACACCTGCTTGGTTTTAACACAATCTTGCATTCTGAAAATGCCTTCCTGTTCTTCGCGTTAAAGCAGAATAAGAGAGTTGGAAGGGACCTTGGAGATTTTCTAGTCCAACCCTCTGCTGAAGCAGGAGACCCCATTCCATGTGAGATGAATGGTTGTCCAGTCCCTTCTTAAAAGTCTCCAGTGTTGGAACTTCCACTGATTAATTGTCCTCGTTGTCAGGAAAGTTCTCCTTAGTTCCAGTTGGATCGCTCCTTGATAAGGTTCATTCATCCATCCAATGCTTCTCCTGACTTCAGGTGGGCCACTACTGCCTTCGCTTGTGTGCATGTTGCACGCGCATGCACAATGCAATTAAAACTGTTCTGCACATTCACAGAATCCAAAAACAAGGTGATGGTGCCGATGGTGCTGCCCGGGGAACTGTTTTGGGGGTGTGGCAGGCCTGGGTCACTGCTGGTTCCAGCAACCCAGGCTACAAAATCATCACCGGTTCAACCAAACCAATCAGAACCAGTAGGAACCCACCACTGCTTCAGGGGCTTTGGAGAATACATTGTCCCCTTTTCTCTGTGACAGATCCTAAAATATTGGAAGACGGCTATCATGTCACTCCCCTTAGATTAGACCAGGGGTTCCAATGTGGGGCCCTTGCCCCATAGGATGTGGATTTGATTTTTAATGGGGGCAATTCGAAAATGAGCTCTTAACTGAATGTTTGAAAGCCTGCTAATTGTTCTTAGATATTTGTGTTTCATTTACCTATTGTTGTCTTTGTTAAAGTGCATTTGCTAGGGCCTGGTCTGAAAAGAAAGGGAGCAACTGCCAGCCAATGAGATTTGTTCCCACTAAGGATCCTGGGTCTCTCTCTCTCTATCTCTCTCTCTCTCCCTCCCTCCCTCCCTCCCTCCCTCCCTGGGCTTTGTTGCTGGGTGGTGGTAGGGAGAGCTGCTCTGTGGGGAGACAGAGTGGATGGTTGATGGGGGAAGCCCAGCAGTGGGGATACAGAACCAGGTCCCAAGTTCGTTCTATTATTTTTCGCTTTCATGGATGCCATGTTCTTTGGAGATTGTTTAAACAATGGCCTTTTAAGGAACATGGTGGCTCAGTGGCTAAGACGCTGAGCTCATCGATCAGAAAGGTTGGCGGTTTGGCAGTTTGAATCCCTAGTGCTGCGTAACAGAGTGAGCTTCCGTTACTTGTCCCAGCTTCTGCCAACCTAGCAGTTCGAAAGGAGGTAAAAATGCAAGTAGAAAAACAGGGACCACCTTTGCTGGGAAAGGAACAGCGTTCTGTGCGTCTTCGGCATTGAGTCATTCAGGCCACATGATGACACAGACGTCTTCGGACACTGCTGGCTCTTCAGCTTTGAAACAGAGATGAGTACCGCCCCCTAGAGTTGGGAACAACTAGCACATATGTGCGAGGGGAATCTTTACCTTAATGGCCATTTAGGCTTCCTCCACATGAGTAGGAGTTCACTTTTTGAATAGTAAGAATTATATGTCAGAGCATCAGGATTTTAGAGATGCTGAAGTGGGGCATAGCCAAAAAAAGGTCGGGAACCACTGGATTAGACATACACAGTTCCTACAATCGTTCATCATAGGTTTCAGTGTCCAGCTGCCAAATCATCTTTCTTGCTCTTCTCTCCACTCTCTCTATGATCACATCTTTTTTTATAACTGAATGCACTAATCCAAGTCTGGTCTTCCCAAGGCATTATAAAGTGGTTGTCAAGCCTGCAGTTTTCTTTGGGATCTTTGGCCTGCCACATTTTCAAATATTCTCCTATTCTTCCCGTTATTGTCGGGAAATGGGGGGGGGGATTGTTCGGAGTTACTTACTGTGTAGCCAAAAGAAAATTATTTCTAGAAAGCCAAGGTCATCCTTTGTCTCTGCACCTGACAGGGACTGCCAGCATGGCAGTGGGACATTGGACCATGTGATGGAAATGTGGGTGTGGGGGCAAGATCTTGAACTTTCAACTGGGTGGGGAAAACCTTGAAGCTTTCAGACTTGGGTTTCCCCAGATGTGCCAACATGGTTCTCTTAATAAATTGGAACTTTGAACAACATGTTGTCTTGGACTCTGGTTTATTTTTGGATGCTATTTGGAACCCTGACAGTGGTACTAACACTTCACGTAATCTTGATTCTATCCCTCTGTTAATGCAGCCTAGGATATAAAACATGGCTGTTCCTTCCCATCCAACTGCCTTAAAGCCCTAGGGCCAAACTTTGACAGCACTGCTTGGTCAGTCTATGTATATACAACTGATCATCCTCAGAATACAAATGATATCTGACTCCGACTGAGAAGGCCTTATTGAGGCCCCCTGAAAGTTGGTGCATTGGGCGCAATCTCTTCCCATCAACCAACATTGAATGGAACCATCTTCAGATGAAGGACAGAACCACATAACAGTATGGACCCATTCTCTTGTTTCTCCAGTTTCTAATTTCATCCACTGCCCTGTGGCTACAAATAAACTAGTTCTTCCATCCAAGCTTTGGCAAGACTGCTGACAGTTTCCAGGATACAACTGACTTGTTGTATGCCAGCATGGCCCATTAGCTCTCATACTACCTGATCAACTATGGCAGAGGCCAAACTCCCTCTTATGTGCAAGGGGTAAGTTTCATGGAGGTCAAATTCAGAACTACAAACTCATGACTCCACCTGTTCTACATAGGTAGAACAATTGTTTTTCCTTGCAATTATCAGAAGTACAGTAATTCATAGTGTATCCCCTGTGGATTTCTAGACACTTAAACATTGAAGGTAAAACCTGCTATAAAAAATATGTCTTGAGTTCTCCGGATGGGGGCAGAAGGGGACACCTTACTCTGTCTTACAAACAGCTCAGTTGAGGGTTTGAGGAGACTCTCGTGCCTTTGTTTCCTCTATAGTCACAGCCCAAACACAGGTAAGAGGAAATATTGTTGCTATAAATTTGTCCTGGTGCCATCCAGGTGGCACAGGTGGTGTCTGCTCTGCTAAAGGTCCAGTGAGATTTCAGGAACCTTCAAATCAGTTTCTGCATAAAACCTTGATTTCTGTTCTAGAACGGACGGTGATAAGAATGACCAGGCAGGAGTCATGCTGCTTCTGATGCTGATGCTCTTCTGCCTCCTGGCTCCAACTACAGCGAAGAGGCTGCAAACCATTTGTGTGTTCAGGGATTATATCGATTTAGAGGAAAGCCACTATAGGCCTGGTGATCTCATTATTGGTGCGAATTTGCCCATCGGAATCATTTCAGGGACTCCTGTCCTAGACTTTAATACAGTGAATCTTCTTATGGATAATGGGTAAGTTTCAGCTGAAGCAACAAATGGAGATAAATCATGTATTTACTTTAAATTTTGGGACTCCCTTCAGAAATACTTCTCCTATTATTTTCCACTGTCCTAGTGTAGTTCACATTATGTGCTTCTCTCAGTAAAGTAACAAACTCTTAAAATAGGCTGCAATTCTCAATCTCTTCCTCAGGAACATGATAAAAAAAAACATAAAGAGTCCAGTAGAAACTGTGCGGGCATAGAGAAAAAGGCGAATTACAATATTAATATGGACAGTAACTTTGGGTGGAAAATTCAGATAAAAGCCCAATCCTCTTCAAGTATTCAGGAGTTACAAAAATCCCTCTCAAAGTTGGTTATCAACATTGCTCGTGTATACAGGTGAAACTCAAAAAATTAGAATATCATGCAAAAGTTCATTTATTTCAGTAATGTACCTTAAAAGGTGAAACTAATATATGAGATAGACTCATTACCTGCAAAGCAAGATAGTTCAAGCTGTGATTTGTCATAATTGTGATGATTATGGCTTACAGCTCATGAAAACCCCAAATCCACAATCTCAGAAAATTAGAATATTGTGAAAAGGTGCAATCTTCTAGGCACAAAGTGTCCCACTCTAATCAGCTAATTAAGCCATAACACCTGCAAAGGGTTCCTGAGCCTTTAAATGGTCTCTCAGTCTGGTTCAGTAGGAATCACAATGATGGGAAAGACTGCTGACCTGACAGTTGGGCAGAAAACCATCATTGACACTCTCTATAAGGAGGGTAAGCCTCAAAAGGTAATTGCAAAAGAAGTTGGATGTTCCCAAAGTGCTGTATCAAAGCACAATTAATAGAAAGCTGTGTGGAAGGGAAAAGTGTAGAAGAAAAAGGTGCACAAGTAGCAGGGATGACTGCAGCCTGCAGAGGATTGTCAGGAAAAGACCATTCAAAAGTGTTGGGGACTTTCACAAGGAGTGGACTGAGGCTGGAGTCAGTGCATCAAGAGCCACCACACCCAGATGGATCCTGGACATGGGCTTCAAATGTCGTATTCCTCTTGTCAAGCCACTCCTGAACAACAAACAACATCAGAAGCATCTTACCTAGGCTAAAGAAAAACAGACCTGGTCTGTTGCTCAGAGGTCCAAAGTCTTTTTTTCTGATGAGAGAAACTTTTGCATTTCATTTGGAAACCAAGGACCCAGAGTATGGAGGAAGAATGGAGAGACACACACTGCAAGATGCTTGAAGTCCACTATGAAATTTCCACAGTGAGTGTTGATTTGGGGAGCCATGTCATCTGCTGGTGTTGGTCCACTGTGCTTCATTAAGTCCAGGGTCAACACAGCCATCTACCAGGAGGTTTTGGAGCACTTCCTGCTTCCTTCCCCAGACAAGCTTTATGGGGATGCTGACTTCATTTTCCAGCAGGACTTGGCACCTGCCCACACTGCCAAAAGCACCAAAACATGGTTCAATGACCATGGGATTACTGTGCTTGATTGGCCAGCAAACTCACCTGACCTGAACCCCATAGAGAATCTATGGGGCATTGCCAAGAGAAAGATGAGAGACATGAGACCGAACTATACAGAAGAGCTGAAGGCCACTATTGAAGCATCCTGGTCTTCCATAGCACCTCAGCAGTGCCAACGGCTGATAGCTTCCATGCCACGCCACATTGAGGCAATAATTGCTGCAAAAGGGGCCCAAACCAAGTACTGAGAATATATGCATGTTTATACTTTTCAGAGGTCTGATATTGTTCTATGTACAATCCTTGTTTTATTGATTGCATGAAATATTCTAATTTTCTATGATTGTGGATTTGGGGTTTTCATGAGCTGTAAGCCAAAATCATCACAATTATGACAAATCACGGCTTGAACTATCTTGCTTTGCATGTAATGAGTCTATCTTATATATTAGTTTCACTTTTGAGGTGATCCCACCGTACTTCAGTGCTCAGCAACATTTGCCACACCTGAAGGAGCTTTTCCAAGAGGGACGTAAAACTACTAACCTGAAAGAGGAGCAGTTGGGAAGGATTGCAACCAATGGAGCAAACTGAAGATGGGAGGGATGTTAGAGGGCTAGAAAACACTCCATGATATGGATGGAAAGCCTCGTCTCCTTTCTCACAAAGTCCTCCAAGTTTAGATAAGAAAGATCCTTTTTAAAAAAAACCAATGAAATTTGGCAGTTGCTTCCTCCAAAATCCCCCCCCCCCCCAAAAAAAACAATGAAGGCAACTCTACCAGCACAAACAAGTTTTTTATAATGTCCCCTGATGTTTTTCTCACTATAGGTTCATCCCCATTAACTACCAGCAGTTCCTTGCCTTGATGTTTGCTGTCTCTGAGATCAATAAGGATTTTCTTCTGCTCCCCAACATCACCCTTGGCTTCCACATCTATGGCCATTTCCAGAGAGATATTTATATTTCCTTAAACAGCCTCTCCATGCTCTCCGCACAAGGCCAAGTGGTTCCAGGTTACAAATGTGACCATCCGGACACTCTGCTGTCCGTCATTGGTGGTCTCAATGCCAAATTCTCAATGCTGATGGCCTCCATCTTCAGCATCTTTAAGGTCCCACAGGTAAGAGAGCTCCACCAAATACAGCATGGAGTAGACAGATATCAGAAGGATACTCTGGAAACCAAGATGAAACCAAAGGTAGTTTTTTTGGAGGTAGCATAACATGAGCTTGTAACAATTTATATGGGATAAAAGGGTAGCCAACATTTTAGTGCCATTTATGGTTGATGGTTTCTACCCTTGTTTTCTGAAGTACCTCAACCAATCAAAATGGGTAACTTGTAGCTCTACCTAAGAAGGTTCAGTTTGCCACTCAACTCAGCTTGACTGCTGGGGCCATAAACCACCCAATGATGACCCCTAAAGTCAACATCAACGTTTACTTTTTCTTGGGACGACTTCCGGTTCCTGAAGGCGACGGACATATTGTCTGCCACTCGTCTCCCCGGCTCACTCTGTAAGGAGCACAGGGGGCCCTGAAGGGGTTTCCCTGGCAAAGGGTGGCTTGCTGGAGCCCCCCGAAAGGTGGCAGCCAGCGGGGGTGCTTTTCAGCCTCGCCTAGGGGCCAGGGAGCGGAGGGGGGGCGAGGGACAGCACTGCGCTGCCCGCCTCTTTGCCGAATGGACCCAGAGGAGAAAATGTAATTGGAGAAGTGCAGCAGGATCCTGGTGTTGGGGGGATCCATCCTGAACCCTCTGATCGATCAAAGGAAATGCAGCAGAGTCCTGTAAGTTTTGTGTTCATCCTATTTGAATGGAGATTAGAGGGGGGTGTTTCTTTTTTTAACCCCCCCTCAGAATAAGTGGCATTTGAACGATCTCCCTTCAAAGAGAGACAACAAAGGCTGAGCCGTCACTTGAGTTAGCCAATGGTGAAAGATCTTTATCATGATTGCCAGGAATGACTGTGGAGCCTTTTCCCTTTAAAAACCTGGATGGAGATTTCTGCTTTCTTTCTCCCAGTGGAAAGAGGAGCTAAGATGGCACCTGCCCTTCTTTGTTTGTTTAATCATAAATGAAGTGTGCCCTTCGAAACCACCCTCAGCCTTACTACGCTCTCTGAGGGAAACCGAGACCCCCTCCCGAAATGTGGTTCGACTGAACTTTGCTTATTAGATACTCTACATCTGGTTTGCCTCGTGCCTTGGAATTGTGAACTGTGAACGGCCGCTTTCGGCTTTGTTTTGTACTTTGGAGACCGGAACAGCTGCGCGATCCTTGGACACTATTTTCTTGGAAAAAGATTGACATCTCTGAACTTTAAATAAATGGGGCCAAAAAAGCCACCGACGGGCAAGTCACTCTCAGCCCCCGCATCTGCCTCTTCCAGTCCCAGTATGCAACAGACAAAGATTACATCATTGTTACAGCAGGAGGGGACTGGAGAGGGACCAAAAGAACTATCTGTTACTCAAATGTTTCAAGAACTGATGAGGGGACAGAATGACTTGAAAAAAGAAATGACAGAGCTCAAAGAAGAACTCAGAGACGTTAAACACCATATTGCAGAAAATAAACAAAAGATTTTGGTGTTAGAGGAGGGAGCGGCTGGACTGGGGGAGAAATTAAAACAATCTGGAAGGGAAATGTAGACTTGGAAAACTCTTTGGCAAAAATAGAATTTGAAAGAATGTCCTTTTTTCTTAGATTCCAGAACCTACCAGAGACAGAAAATGAAGACCTTAAGGATATTATGAGTACAATATTAGCAGACTATATTAAGAGAGACAAAAATCAATTGTGGTGGGATATGGATCTAGTCTATAGGATAAATTCAGCATATGCTAGAAGCCATAACGTTCCAAGGGAGGTACATGTTAAATTTCTCAGGAGGACCACAAGGGATGAGGGACTTGGGACCCAAATGGAGAGACCATTGAAATATAAAGATGAAGAAATCACCATTCTTAAGCAGATTCCAAAAAAGATAAGAGAGAGAAGGGGGAAGTATTCCCCCTTAACAAAGAAATTATATAATAAAGAAGTCTGGTTTAAATGGTTATTGCCAGAAGGAATGTTGATCTTCTGGGAGGGAAATAGGATTAGAATCAATACAGTACAGGAGGCAGAAGCCTTTATCAAACAAAATTCTCTCCTCCTAGAGGACGAACATAGTGAGGGTGGTGGGAGGAACAGCATGGTGCAGGACAAGAAGGAGTGGGGGCTGAAGGCTCCTCTGGGGACAGGGAGGAAGAAGCAATATCGAAAAGGCTCAGATCGCAAAAATAAAAATATTTGAAATAAATAGCAATTGGTGATACAATACAATACAATAGTAGAGTTGGAAGGGACCTTGGAGGTCTTCTAGTCCAACCCCTTGCCTAGGCAGGAAACCCTATACCGTTTCAGACATATGGCTATCCAACATCCTCTTAAAGACTTCCAGTGTTGGGGCATTCACAACTTCTGGAGGCAAGCTGTTCCACTGATTAATTGTTCTCACTGTCAGGAAATTTCTCCTCAGTTCTAAGTTGCTTCTCTCCTTGATTAGTTTCCACCCATTGCTTCTTGTTCTACCCTCAGGTGCTTTGGAGAATAGTTTGACTCCCTCTTCTTTGTGGCAACCTCTGAGATATTGGAACAATGCTATCATGTCTCCCCTAGTCCTTCTTTCTCTTAAGCTAAACATACCCAGTTCCTGCAACCGTTCTTCATATGTTTTAGTCTCCAGTCCCCTAATCATCTTTGTTGCTCTTCTCTGCACTCTTTCTAGAGTCTCCACATCTTTTTTACATCGTGGCGACCAGAACTGAATGCAGTATTCCAAGTGTGGCCTTACCAAGGCATTATAAAGTGGTATTAACACTTCACGTGATCTTGATTCTATCCCTCTGTTGATGCAGCCTAGAACTGTGTTGGCTTTTTTGGCAGCTGCTGCACACTGCTGGCTCATATTTAAATGGTTGTCCACTAGGACTCCAAGATCCCTTTCACAGTTACTACTACTGAGCAAGGTATCACCTATATTGTACCTGTGCATTCCGTTTTTGTTGCCTAAATGTAGAACCTTACTCTTTTCACCATTGAATTTCATTTTATTAGATAGTGCCCAATGTTCAAGTTTGTCAAGATCCTTCTGTATCTTAAGCCTATCTTCTGGAGTGTTGGCTATTCCTGCCAGCTTGGTATCATCTGCAAATTTGATGAGTTCCCCATTTATTCCCTCATCCAAATCATTGATGAAGATGTTGAAGAGTACTGGGCCTAAAACAGAGCCTTGGGGTACTCCACTGCATACTTCCCTCCATGTAGATGCAGTTCCATTGAGAACTACACGTTGAGTGCGGTTGGTCAGCCAGTTACGAATCCATCTGGTGGTGATGCTGTCTAACCCACATTCTTCTACTTTATCTAGTAGTAGGTTATGGTCTACCTTATCAAAAGCCTTACTGAACTCCAAGTAAACTATATCAACGGCATTCCTCTGGTCTACTAATTTTGTCACATTATCAAAGAATGCAATAAGATTAGTCTGGTATGATCTGTTTTTGACAAATCCATGTTGGCTTTTGGCTATTACTTTGTTTGCTTCTAGGTGTTCACAAATTCGTTGCTTGATTATTTTTTCCAGAATCTTTCCTGGTATTGAGGTTAGGCTGATAGGTCTGTAGTTTCCTGGATCTAATTTTTTCCCTTTTTTGAAGATACCCTAGAAAGTGACAAAGGAAAATGAATGAACACATGGTTAACATTACAGAATAAGATCTTGTTTTCTGCTTATCTTTTCTATTTTGTCTTTAAGATTGTAAAAACTGTGAGTGCTGGATGGGTTACTAACAGCAGTGTGGGAGCTGCCAAACTGTTTGTATACCTATTTACCCTTCCTCATATATGTGTAAAAACCAATAAAATATTTTGGAAGAAAAAAAAACATTTACTTTATCTTTGAAAAAAGAATCTCTTTTTCTCCAGCTAGGTGTTGACTTTGAGTTCTCTCAGGGGGAGAGAAGAGTTTATTGTTCCTTCTTCCAGATTAATCCCAAGGAATCTGCTCAGTATGTGGGATTAGTCCAGCTGCTCCTCTATTTCCAGTGGAACTGGGTTGGGCTTTTGGCCCCTGAAAATGACAGTGGAGAGCATTTCATCTCAACTCTGATGCCAATGCTCAAGGAGAAAGAGATCTGCCTGGCCTTCACTGGAACGTTGAAATTGAATGGTCTCAATATTATGGTGAAAAAATTATTTCACATTTTCCAAACATGGTCTAAAATAGATGTGTTTATTCTGTTTGGAGATTCCGCTGTTACTGGCAGTGTACAAGGAGCTGTGCTTGGTTATGATATAATCAAAAGGAGATCATTTAGGAAAGTTTGGATCATAACTTTCCATTGGAAACTTAATATGCAGGAAAATGAACATGTATTGCTATTTATAAAGCCTTTACATGGGGTCTTGCATTTTAGGGACCACTCTGGGGATGTCTCTGAATTCAGCCACTTCCTTCTGTCTTTAGACCCCTTGAGCCCCCAAGGAGATGTCTTTCTCCCTCCATGGTGGGAACTTGTCTTTGGCTGCAAGATCCATAAACCAGGCAAGATCCCTCCAAAGGGGAAAAAACAATGTACAGGAAAGGAGAATGTGCAGAATCTCCCCAATTACATTTTTGAAAGGAGCATGACTGGTGAAAGTTACAATATCTACAATGCCATATATGCACTGGCACATGCTTTACATGCATTGTATGGATCCAGAGCCCAACCGACCATGATGAGGCTTGGAAAGAGGATCTCAGATGTCCAGTCATGGCAGGTAATTAATGTGGCTTTTGACTCAGTCCACAGATGTTTTGAAAGGAAACTCCCCATATCAATTTCTTCAGTTACTGATTAAATGTCTGCATACTCCCATATCAATCCATCTCAAATCATGTTAAAATATCAATTATTAAAAGTAAAGGTTCCCCTCTCTAGGGGGCGGTGCTCATCTCCATTTCAAAACCGAAGAGCCAGCGCTGTCCAAAGATGTCATTGTGGCCACCACGACTAAATGCCAAAGGCACATGGAGCACTGTTACGTTCACACCAAAGGTGGTTCCTATTTTTCTACTTGCATTTTTACATGCTTTCGAACTGCTAGGTTGGCAGAAGCTGGGACGAGTAACAGGAGCTCACTCCATTATGCAACACTAGGGGTTCAAACTGCCGACCTTTCTGATCTATAGGCTCAGTGTTTTAGCTATTGAGTCAATTATGAAAATTATTAAAAATTAATAAAAATGGTTAAAACCATGTTTTATTGAAAGAGGGTAGAGGAAGGGGGGGAGTAAATGAAACCAATGGTCCAGAGGTTCCACAGAGGAAAGACTTTTATAAAGTCCTGAATGACCTTCAACAGCTGCCCGAGTTTCAGAAGGTGACCATTCCGAGGAGGAGGAGGAAGTGTCAGCCCAAAGCAAGATAGCAATCTGGGTCTGTTTGTGCCACATTCAGCAGGTCTGTTGAAATCTTAGAGGGCATCTATGCAGAACAATCTCAGTTTTGCTCAGAATGGGCCCCGAATTCAACTTGTAAAAATTCACTCAATTCGTTTTAAGCTTGTTTTCTGTTTCCATGGTTTAGTATCCTGTGTGACCCTCTGCCTTTTTTGCTTTGTTTACCATTTGTTGCACTAGTCAGCTTGTTGTGTGAAAGCAGCCTCTGTCAACCACAGCACACGGCAGGATTCAAAGCGGTCCTAAGGGGATCCTGATTTGAATTTTCAGTACCAATGGCTAACTTTTGGACCTCTCTGGACAGTGAAGTGACCAACCAGGGCAAATGCTTCCTTCTACATGGGCCCACTTGGTCAGACATTCTGGTTCCTGCATTCTGCTGCCTTTCAGTCAGTGGTGGGTTCCGGGCGGTACGGCCTGATATGGGCATAATGGTAGTAGGCGGAAGCAGTGGCCACCATACCACCGTACCGGTTGTGACGGCATCCGGAACCCACCACTGCTTTACGTGTGGGGTAGAGAAAGTCAGTGGAATGTATATGAATATGAGTAGCTGAGGTTGATAGCTAGGCTGTTGTTCTGAGCTCCAAGTTTGGCTGTTTTGTTACAAACATTTTGTTACCATTGGAGGAGACATCGTCAGTGTGCTTTGAATTGTGTTCATCTATCAGAACATTGGCCTTTAAAGTCATTGGAGTTTTCCATGGTTGTGATAGAAATTATTCATCTCTAAGATTCATATCTCAATTAAAAGGACTTGGGCCAAAGTGACTATTTGAAACTGGGTGTAGCCCAGGGGTGAAATGATACCGGTTCGGGACGGTTCACCTGAAGTGGTACTAAAAAAATGCAACCTGTTCACCTGAAGCATAGCTGTTTCCCCCACTTCACTGTTCTACTTACCTTTGCAGACTCAGAAAAGGCTTCTTAGCACCTGCGGTCGTAAGCGAACCGGTAGGAGACTTCAGAGCATTACACCCCTGGCTATAATTAAATTTGGACTGTGGAATTAAATTGTTGTTTGTATTGTATTTTGATAAAACTGGAGTTGGAAACCATGCCCTGTGATAAAGGAAACTTTTGTAGTTTCAAATATTTGGTGTTACTCCTGATTCGTCAGATCTCCTCCAAGAGAACTCCTCTAGCTTCTCAGACATAAACTCATGTTCTCAAGATGGCCGTCATGTGATGATAGAAGTCACGAAGAAGAGACTTCTTAAGGGTTTTTTACAGGGCATTTAAACCAAATTTTAAGGGGGGAGGGGGGTTGATTCGGATGGCTCAGACAGGCTTGGGGGGGAGTCTGCCAGGGTACAGGCCAGAGCTAACTAATGGTCATGGGTTGGGAGGGCTAGGAAGGGTTGGGATTCCGGGGGAGACATTAAGCCATTCCATTGGGGGGTTCACCATCTCTATGTTTGTGGGAGAGGCAGATATGGTGGGAGCCAAGGGCCAAATGATGTTTGGAGGACACGGGTTTGCTGTTTAAGAGCGATTGCGCATTCTGACCCTCATCGCCCTTCTCGCACACCCGAGTGCTCGGGATTACAGGACCCTGGTCTCCGGCTGGTGTCGCTTAACGCCAGGTCTGTGGTACATAAGGCTCCCCTCATTTACGACCTCATACAAGAGGGTAGAGCGGACCTGGCGTGCATTACGGAGACCTGGTTGGGCCATGAGGGGTGTGTGCCCCTTAGCGAACTATGCCCACCAGGCTTCCGGGCGTTTCACCAGCCGAGAGCCCAGGGCAGGGGCGGGGGGTGGCAGTGGTTATTAGGGAAAGTCTCAGACCTCAGGAGGTCACTGTGCCTCAGATAGGCGGGTGTGAGTCCCTCTTTGTGAAGTGGGGCCTTGGAGCTCAGGTGGGCCTTTTTGTTATGTACCTGTCTCCCTGCTACGTTTCATCGGCCCTGCTGGAGCTGCTGGATGTATTAACTGAATTGGCGGTTGATTTCCCCAGGCTCATGGTCCTGGGGGATTTCAATGCCCCTTAGCGAACTATGCCCACCAGGCTTCCGGGCGTTTCACCAGCCGAGAGCCCAGGGCAGGGGCGGGGGGTGGCAGTGGTTATTAGGGAAAGTCTCAGACCTCAGGAGGTCACTGTGCCTCAGATAGGCGGGTGTGAGTCCCTCTTTGTGAAGTGGGGCCTTGGAGCTCAGGTGGGCCTTTTTGTTACGTACCTGTCTCCCTGCTACGTTTCATCGGCCCTGCTGGAGCTGCTGGATGTATTAACTGGATTGGCGGTTGATTTCCCCAGGCTCATGGTCCTGGGGGATTTCAATCCGCCTTCCATTGGCAAGACATCCGAGTCAGCTCAGGAGTTCATGCCTTCCATGACAGCTATGGACCTAACTCGGTTAATTCAAGACCCCACCCATAATGGGGGACACGCGCTCGACCTGATTTTTGTCTCTGGGCAGTGGATGAATGATCTAGATTTAGGGGATATTTCTATTCAACCCTTGTCATGGTCTCATCATTTCCTCATCAGGCTTGACTTCCATACCGCTACCCCTCGCCGCAGGGAAGCGGAACCGACTAGATGGTTCCGCCCCAGGCACCTGATGGACCCCGAAAGGTTCCTGATGGAGCTTGGGACTTTTCCTGAATCCCTTGCTCACAACTCGACCGAAGCCCTAGTGGAAGCCTGGGATAGGGCGGCCGCTGGGGCCTTGGATCGTGTTGTGCCTTTGCGGCCTCTGACCCGGTGTCGATCCCGAGAGGCTCCCTGGTTTACCGAGGAGCTCCGGGAGATGAAATGCTGGAAAAGACACCTAGAGAGTGGCTGGAGGGCCAGCCGGTCCGAATCTGATCGAACACTAGTAAGAATTCATATTAAATCCTACTTAGTGGCGATAGAAGCAGCAAAACGGCAACATTTTTCTGCTCTTATCGCGTCTGCAGATAACCGCCCAGTGCTCTGTTTAGGGTGACCCACTCCTTACTTAACCAAGGAACTAGGGAAGACCCCTTGTAGGGTAGGGCTGAAGAATTTGTTCAGTATCTGCAGGATAAAATCGCTCAGACCCAGACAGGCTTGGACTCTGACTGGGTAGATTTGGGCAAGTTGACGGGGATGAATCTTGAGGAGACAATTTGGGATGGCTTTGACCCTGTGACTCCCGAAGGCATGGACAGGATTATGGGGAGACTCAGTGCTGCCACTTGTGTGCTGGACCCGTGTCCCTCTTGGTTAGTTTTGGCTTCCCGGGAGGCGACACGAGGCTGGCTCCAGGCGATTACCAATGCTTCATTGAGAGAGGGGTTCTTTCCCACCGCCTTGAAGGAGGCAGTGGTGAGGCCCCTCCTTAAGAAGCCTTCCCTGGACCCAGCTTCTTTAGCCAACTATCGTCCGGTCTCCAACCTTCGCTTTGTAGCAAAGGTTGTCGAGAGTGTGGTAGCACATCAGCTTCCCCAGTACCTGGATGAAGCTGTATACCTGGATCCGTTTCAGTCGGCTTCCAGGCCTGGGTACAGCACGGAGACGGCATTGGTCACGTTGGTCAATGATCTCTGGTGGGCCCGGGACAGGGGCTGCTCCTCTGTCCTGGTCCTATTAGACCTCTCGGCGGCTTTCGATACCATGATATCCTACTGCGACAACTCGGGGGGTTGGGAGTGGGGGGCACCGTTTTACGGTGGTTCTCCTCCTACCTGTTGGATCGGTTGCAGTTTGTGTTGACTGGAGGGCAGAAATTGACCCCCAGGTGCATCACTTGTGGGATGCCCCAGGGGTCGGTTCTCTCACCCCTCCTGTTCAACATATATATGAAACCACTGGGCGAGATCATCCGTGGTTTTGGGGTACAGTATCATCAATATGCTGATGATAACCAACTTTTCATCTCTACCCCAAACCACCCAAACGATGCCCTCGACGTGATGTCCCGATGCCTGGAGGCTGTGCGGATCTGGATGGGGAGGAACAGGCTCAATCCCTCCAAGACTGAGTGGCTGTGGTTTCCATCATCTCGATTTGTACACCTTGTTCCATCTTTGGTGATAGGGGGAGAAATTTTAGCCTCCTCAGAGAAGGCTCACAATCTGGGAGTCCTCCTGGATACACGGCTTAGTTTAGAAGAACACCTGACGGCCGTGACCAGGAGGGCCTTTTACCAGGTTCACCCGGTACGTCAGTTGTGCCACTTCCTGGATTGCGATACTCTATGCACAGTCACTCATGCCCTCGTCCTTTCTCGCCTGGACTACTGCAATGCTCTCTACATGGGGCTGCCCTTGAAGAGCACCCGGAGGCTTCAGCTGGTCCAGAATGCGGCCGCGTGGGTTGTCATGGGGGTACCTAGGTGCTGCCATGTTACACCCCTTTTAGACGGCCTGCACTGGTTGCTGGTTGTTTTCCAGGTGCAATTCAAGGTATTAATTATGACCTTTAAAGTGCTCCATGGCTTAGGCCCAGGGTACCTGCGAGACCACCTACTGCCACCAGTAGCCTCCCACCGTCCAGTACGATCCCACAGAGTTGGCCTCCTCAGGGTGCCGTCGGCCAGGAAGTGTTGGCTGGTGACCCCCAGGGGGAGAGCCTTCTCTGTGGGAGCGCCTTCCCTCTGGAATGAGCTGCCACCGGAGCTTCGCATAATCCCTGACCTCCGGTCCTTCCGATGCGCCCTAAAAAGTTGGCTTTTCCAGCAAGCCGGTCTGGCCTGTTAATTTTAACTCATTTTTAAAATGTATTGTCCTATAAATTTGGTTTGTTCTTTTGGATATGTATTTAATTTCTTTTTAACTTTCAGGATGCATGTTTTTTAATGTTGTACGCCACCCTGAGTCCTTTGGGAGAAGGGCGGCATATAAATCTAATAAAAACAAAACAAAACAAACAAACAAACAATGTCTCATTTGTACCTTTAACTCAAATACTCCAATTCCTGAAGGTCTCCTTTCTTTCAGATTCTTCCCTATTTGAGCGATGTGCAGTTCAACAACAGTGCTGGAGAGGAAGTCTCCTTCTCAGAAGGTGGACTGGGATCTGCTCATTATGATCTTCTCAACTGGGTTCTCCTCCCCAATCGATCTTTTGTCCCCATAAAAGTTGGGCAAGTAAATCCTGAGGCTCCCCCAGGCCAGGATTTCACCATTGACTCTGATGGAATCGTCTGGGCCACAAAGGTGAGCTGCAAGGAAATGTTGTACATTCAGGGAAAGTTTCATTCCCTTCCTGAGATGCAGAACATTTTCTTAACTTGATAGATAATCAATTGACTCAGAAATTATGGCAATTATTTGGTGAAATGCAGCAGTTTCATTACTTAGGTCATCCCAAGTTTTTTCTCTATTCTCTTTCAGAAGGTGCCCTTTGCCAGGTGTGGCAGGAGAAGGTGCCAGGCAGGAGAGAGGAGAAGAGTTCCAGAGGGCAAGCCAGTTTGTTGCTACCACTGTGACGCTTGTCCAGAAGGAACCGTTTCTAATCAGACAGGTAGAGCAGACTTCAAATCTAAATCTTCCAGGATTAGGAAGACATTCATTAAGTCATTTTTGTTATTGCTGTCATTTTTGATAAAATTGACGTGAAATCATATTTTTCAGCTAAACTGCCCTGGCCACAGAGGCCACCTTTCCCGATCCTCAGCAGTTCCAGGCAGGATAGCTTTAGGGCAGAATTTACGAATGTCAAACTTGGATTTCCACTCCTACTCTAACATCCAATTGGGAAAACCCCCTTCCATCTTTCCTGACTAAGCTTTAACTTTTATTATTCAGAATATCTTCCTTCTATCAACACTATTAAACTCTGAGGGACACAGGCCTGCCAGAGAAAGAAAAGATCCATCTATCTATGTCTGGAGCAAAAAAAAAAGTCTGAATGAACAGATTCAAAGCAGAAATGATGTCCCGGTGTTTGGAAGCCGTACGGGTCTGGATGGGAGACAACAGAGTCAGACTCAACCCCTCCAAGATGGAGTGGCTGTGGCTACCGGCCCCCCGGTTCAACCAGTGTATTCCATCGCTGGCCATCGGGGGCGAGCAGCTGGCCCCCGTGGAGCGGGCGCGCAATTTGGGCGTCCTCCTAGACGCCCGGCTCTCTATGGATGACCATGTGGCAGCCGTGGCGAGGGGGGCGTTCCACCAGGTTCGCCTGGTGCACCAATTGCGCCCCCTATTGGACCGGGATGCCCTTCGCACAGTCACTCACGCGCTGGTGATGTCCCGTCTGGACTACTGTAATGCTCTCTACATGGGGCTCCCCTTGAGATGCACCCGGAGACTACAGCTGGTCCAGAATGCGGCCGCGCGGGCAATTATGTGGAGAACGAGGTTCACCCATGTAACACCTCTCCTGCACGAGCTGCACTGACTCCCTGTGGTCTACCGGGTGCGCTTCAAGGTGTTAATCACCATCTTTAAAGCGCTCCATGGCACAGGGCCTAGTTATTTGCGGGATCGCATCCTGCCCCATACATCCCTGCGACCAATCCGCTCTCACAGAGAGGGACTCCTCCGGGTGCCGTCCACTAGGCAGTGCCAGAGGGCGGCGCCCAGGAGTAGGGCCTTCTCTGTGATGGGCCCAGCCCTCTGGAATGACCTCCCCCCAGATATTAGGACAACGACTGATCTCCGCTCCTTCCATACTAAACTCAAGACCCACCTGTTCCAACTAGCCGGCCTGGCTTAATTAGAATTCTCTAACCTCCCTGGCAATTTTAAACTGTAAATTTAAATCTTTTGGGTATTTTAATTGTTTTAATTGTTGTAATTTTACTGTTATTTATCTTAATTTTGTGGCTTTTATTTCTATTTGAATTGTTTAAACGTTGATGTATTTACCTCCTCCATGCCACACGCCTATTTATTTGATTGTACGTCGCCCCGAGTCCCTTCGTGGAGAGGGTGCGACTGATAAATTGAATAAAATAAATAAATAAATAAATAAATAAATAAATAAATAAATAAATAAATAAATAAATAAATAAATAAAATAAATAGAAAGCAAAGACATTAAGGCAGGAATAATGTACACACAAACAAACAGTAGCAAATTCCTGGATAACAGATATATCGATCTGTGTGTTTCAGAGGTGGGTTGCTCCTGGGTTCAGCCCGGTTTGGTCGAACCTGTAGTGGTGGAGGCGGGAGGCTCTGCCCACCCAGACATTGTGCACAAGCGTACGAGCACAAGCGAACCGGTAGTATACCGGTTAGCAACCCCCCCACTGTGTTCTGTTATAAAATGGGATAAAAAACCGGCAGCAATCTCAAACTGAAAGCCACGGTAGTTGCTCAAGAAATCCTTCAAGAAATCCTTGACAAAGTCTTTTGATTTCAGATGCAGCTCACTGTGAACCCTGCCCAGAAGACCAATATCCCAACAAGGACAAAGACCAATGCATTGCCAAGAAGATCCACTTCCTTGCCTATCAAGACACCCTGGGATACATCTTAGTTTTCCTTGTTCTTTTTCTCTCTACTATAACATCTGCAATCCTGATTATTTTCTATAAAAATCATGGCACACCAATCGTCAAGGCCAACAACCGAGATCTCACCTACATCCTCCTGGTCTCCCTCCTGCTCTGCTTCTTCTGCTCCTTCCTCTTCATTGGCCAACCAGGGAAGATCACCTGTCTCTTCCAACAATCTGCCTTTGTCATTCTCTTTTCCCTTTCAGTTTCCTCTGTGTTAGCAAAGACTGTCATGGTGGTTCTGGCCTTCATGGCCACCAAGCCTGGAAATAGGACAAGGAAACTCTTAGGAAAACCACTGACCAACTCCATTGTCATAGCCTGTCCTCTGGTCCAAGCACTTATTTGTGCCACCTGGCTGGGAACCTCTCCCCCATATCCCAGCTGGGATTTCCATTCCTTGTTTGGAGAAATCATCTTGGAATGCAAGGAAGGCTCAGCTTTAATGTTTTACATTGTACTTGTCTACCTAGGTCTTTTGGCCTTTGTCAGTTTCATGGTGGCATTTCTAGCTAGGAAATTGCCTGATAGCTTTAATGAAGCCAAGTTCATTACTTTTAGCATGCTGGTCTTTTGCAGTGTTTGGATCACTTTCCTCCCCACCTACCTGAGCACCAAAGGGAAGTCCATGGTGGCTGTGGAGATCTTCTCCATTTTGGCCTCTGGAGCTGCTCTCTTGGCTTGTATCTTTTTCCCCAAATGCTACATTATTCTGCTGAGGCCTGAACTGAATTGTAGAGAAAATATAGTAAGAAACAAGAATCTCTAACTATTGCAGGGATAGGCTGCATTTATATTTATCTTTGAGGCATGTTTATAACGTGATAAATATCTAGCAATGATGACATGAAGAGGAATCTATGCATTAAATAATTCCTTATGAAGTGCTATGATTGGTCACTGTCAGATCCACTACCTTTGTTTTGGCACCTTGCTAGCATCCTGCCATCAAAGGACCAATGGGGAGGAGGGAACAAATGGCCAATAACCCTGTATGGAGTTTTGGTGGGAAATAGGGAGGGGGGATGACACCTGAAGAAGCGCAGACTAGCGTGGAACCAGTTTGTACCAGTCTTGAGGGCCATATATCCTGAGAGTGCGATTTCACCAACCCCCCAAAAACTCAGCGCTCTTGAAACATCTAGGTGAAGCTGCATTGGTCGGCAATGGACTGGTCATGGGGGAAGGGAAAACATTTGTACTGTTTGTGCAGGAATCTCAGATCTCTCCTGACTTTACTGCAGTCAGCATCTTTTAGTAAAAGAATCTTTCACTTCAACCAAATGGAGTCGAGGGTCTTTCTTTCCTAAGGGATCAGACTGGGGAAGACTGACAGTCATTACACTTGTCACCAACAATCAGCCAGCCTTTTATCAAGTCTTTGAAGTGTCCTCAGTGACACTTGTGTGTCCATTATTTCAAGGACATTGTCTCATTTTACTCCTTTTAATGGATTTGTTTTAAGGGTTACTTTTTTAAAGGTTTGGGTTTACTATCAGTGTTTCTAAGCCTGCATCATTGTTTCCCATAAATTTCAGGGCTTTATAGAATTCCCTACTATTTTTAAAGTGGGAGAGTTTAAAACCCCCAACCATCCATTTATGCTGTCTCATCAATGTGGAGCAGTTTCGGGGGGGGGTGAACGAAAAATGTCAATAGTGTATGAAATATTTGAATCATGCCTTGCACCATTCATCTCTTGGAGCTTCTCAATAAACAGTGGTGCTCTACGATATATGCGTGCACAATCTACGCAGGCTTAATTCAATCCACAACCAACCTCACAATCAAATTTCTTTTCATGAGTATATGTTCCCAGGGCATGATGGCCATCCCAGCTTCGTAGCTGTAGTCAGAAGGCACCTGCAAATCACCCACTCCTGTGATATGTATTGCTTGAAAAGTGTTAGTAACCCCCATGTCCTATTCTTCTTGGAGTGGTTAAATGACTCACAGGTACTCCATCTTTGAGGAAGATGGGCAGTTCAAAAACATAAAAAATAAATAAACAAAAAATAAATAGAGCATGAGGATTCCAAGGCATGGGTAGGAGAGGTGGGATCCTACCAGTTCAGACTGGTTTGGCCGAACCGGTAGTAATTTGACAGCCTGGGTCGCTGGAACTGGCAGGCTTTCTATGCCCCCAAACCAGTTCTCTTATTCCATCTTGGTTTTTTTTCCTTCTGCGCATGTGCAGAGCAATTTTTGTTGCACTCCACATGCACATGCGCATGCAGTGAGCATCAAGCAAATGTGTCTTTGGTGTATCCCTGAATGAACCGGCAGTAGCGGCAGCCAGAACACACCCCTGATGGGTAGGTCCTTGGTGTCAAGTTTCCTAACAATGCCGTAATTGATTCATAATAATTGAGCCAATGTTTTAATACAAAAACCAGTGGTTTATTAGTAGCTTCATTAGGCAAGATTTGTTTGCAGTCAAGCCTGTGCTTTTTTTAATTTGCTTCTGAACTTTACCCCTGTTCCCTCCCTCCCCTCAGTCTGTGTCATAAATCACATTACCCAATAGTTGCACCCCTCCCAACCCGGCGGCAGTAATCTGGGATCCAACTCCAGCCGACAGTATGCGTGGAATGCACTCCCACTCATTCTGTCCCCATGACAACACCGAGGGTTGACACTTAAATGTTATTGTCATATTAATTGGGTTTGTTTTTTGGGATATTGATTTAATTTCCTTTTAACTTTTGTGATATGTGTTTTTTAATGTTGTACGCCGCACTGAGTTCTTTGGGAGAAGGGCGGCATATAAATCCAATAAAACTAAAATTAAACTAAACTAAACTTGGGCCCACTTGCCCAAGAAATCTCGCAACTCCCCCAAATCCTGCGTCATCCTGGGCTCTGCTTCCTGGCCCTTGGAAGAATGTTCTCCAACTTACATGGTCTTTTTAAAACATGCAAACGTTAACAACGGCTTTGAACCAAACCCAGTTTGACACCCCAAAGCAGAAAATAACACTTGCACTCGATGTGCAAAATGTTGAATCTGAATCCGATTTGTTGGTGCAAGATGTGAAGAAGAAAGAACCTGATCTGAAAATTACAAATTTGCCAGAAAATATTGAAAGGAATATGAATACGAATGCAAGAAATCCTGAGATAATGGAATTGATTAATGATGGACTAGACTTCCTTAGCAAAATGAATGCTGTGTTTTTAAAGGGACTTTTTGAGATGTACAACAGAGACTTATGAACTTGGGAAATGAGATGCAATTGTTGGGAAAGTTCCCAATTAAAACCCAAAGATTTCTTATTAAGAGCCAAATGAGTTTTCATCCTAGACAGATCAGAGGTAGTGTCTGTGGTAATTTGTGGCAGATAAGAAGCTGTTGTAGACTTTCTATGTGTTAAATACAATAATAGATAGTTACCATGTCAGAGTACACACAGCTTTACTATGTGAGACAACCCAGGAGCAATAACAGCAAACAGAGGTTTGTAATAAATAGTGGTTTTATTTACAAAATAATATATATTATACATACACATACTATAGGCAGAAATCAAACAATCTGTAAATTGCAGCAGGGAGAAACACACAGCAAGAGAGAGACACCCTAAGAGGGTCTCTTCTTATTATGCAGGTTCTTAAAGGGATAACAGGCAAAAACCTTGCTGATGCATTCCCTCATTACATCTGTGCATTGTTGCATCATTGTAGCAGCTGGTCAGCTCTTAAATCACTACCGTGACATAACCGGGGAGGGAGGGGCTTTGATATTTTAACTTTACTGTTGATTATCCTGTTAACTATTATTTCCTCATAAATTTATGATAGGTCAAATGTGTTAGAAATTCTGTTTATAGATAGCACAGGCCAAACAAAGAGTACAGTCACCATGTGCTTTTACTACTTAACTGTTTAACTGTAACAGGAAACATAGAGGATATAACCATAGATCCAGATTTGTAAACACTGCCATCTACTGGCTGAATACTACTGTGGTTGTTGCATAAAAATACATTCCAACAATGAAGTCCAACAAAATAGATGTAGATATTTATAAATCTTGGATTTATTTGGATTTAACCTATTTTGCAAGAGGGAAAGCTATTATTGTTGCAATATATTTGTCAGTGCTCAATTAGGGGGAATAATATGAGGTTTAGTTTTTTTGTCCTTTTAACTCATATCTTTTTTTAATACTTTTGTCTAATTTTGTTTTGTCTTGTTGAATTGCTCCCCTTTGGGTTTTGTATTTAAATTTTCTGAACAAAATAAAACAATTATGGAAAAAAAAACCTTGAACTGAGAATGTTCCTCCCCATCCAACAACTTTTATGCATGAGGGCAAAACTAGGACAGTATCGTTGTCAACGGTTACACAATGGAATATCATCAACGTACAGTAGGTGCCAGACTTCTGACTGAGAAAGCCTTATTGATGTTCCCTGAAAATCAGGGGATTGGGCTCAATCTCTCCCCTCCAACCAACATTGAATGGAACCAGACAAAGGAAAGGACCACATAACAATATGTTCCCATTCTTATTACTCCAGTTTCTAATCACATCCCCTGCTGTGTTGGTTAAAATAAACTAGTTATTCCTTCCAATCATTGGCATGAATGCTCAGCGTACAATAAATTATTGTGTGCCACCATACCTGCTAAGACTCACACTACCCGAGCCAACTATGGCACAGGCCAAAATCCATCGTGTCTGCAGGGCCTCAGTTTCATGTAGGTTAAATCAGGGGTGAAATCTATTATTATTATTTTTGGCCACTGGTTCTGTGGGCGTGGCTTGGTGGGGGGTGTCATGTGACTGGGTGGGCGTGGCCAACTTTTTTTCACTTTCTAAAACATTTTTTTTCCTGCCGGTTCAGGTGAATAGGCGGGGGAAAATGCTTTAAAAAGCAGGGAGGGAAAGCTTCTGACAATCGCATGGCTCACAACTGAGCTGCGCAATCCTCGGAAGCTTTTTTTTACTCCTGGTTCACAGAACCAACAACAATCGTCCCTACCGGTTCATCCAAACCAGGCCAAACCGGGAGGATTTCACCTCTGGGTTAAATCCACAACTTCACCATGACTCTCAAATCTACCTGCTCTGTGCAAGGAGAGACACAAACATGTTTTCCATTCTGCTGTATGAAGAGAAGATGTTGCTAAGTAGGCAGGACCATGCCTGTTCCTTGCAATTATCAGACGAAGAATGAATTCTTAAACTATCCCCTGTGGATTTCTAGACACAAAACTCTTCCAAGATAAAATCTGCTTTAAGAAATATCTCTGAGTGTGGGCAGGACATGTCAACGTAGCTGGTCTTGCACAGAGTTCACTCCTGGGTTAGCCCAAAGGCAGGTAAGAATCCATCAGAATAGAGCTGGAAGGGACCGTAGGGGTCTTCTAATCCAATCTCCTGCTCAAGTAGGAGACCCTATAGACACCAGGAGTTGTGGTGGCACAGTGGTTAGAATGAAGTATTTCAGGCTAATTCTGCCAACTGCTAGTTTGATCCTCACTGGCTCAATTGAGGTTGACTCAGCCTCCCATCCTTCCGAGGTCGGTAAAATGAGGACCCAGATTGTTGGGGGCAAGAGGCTGACTGTAAACTGCTTAGAGAGGGCTGTAAAGCACTGTGAAGATGTATATGTCTAAGTGATCTATCTATTTATCTATCTATCTATCATCTCTATCTCTATTCTATCATCTATCATCTATCGTCTATCATCTATCACCTATCATCTATCATCTATCATCTCCATGTCTAATCTATCATCTAACTATCTAGCTATCCCTCTATTCCTCTCTCTATCACCTATCTACAGTGGTACAGTGGTCAGAGTGCAGCACTGCAGTATACAATTTGGCAGTTGATATCTCACCAGGCTCAAGGTTGACTCAGCATCCCATCCTTCTGAGGTCGGTAAAATGAGGACCCAGATTGTTGGGGGCAAGAGACTGACTCTGTAAACTGTGTAGAGAGGGCTGTAAAGCATTGTGAAGAGGTATATAAGTCTAAGTGATCTATCTATCTATCTATCTATCTATCTATCTATCTATCTATCTATCTATCTATCTATCTATCTATCATCTCTATCTCTATTCTATCAACTATCATCTATCATCATCTATCATCTGTCATCTATCATCTATCATCTATCATCTATCATCTATCTATCTATCTCTATCTATCATCTATTTTCATCTGTCTCTACCTATCTACCTATACAATCTATCTATCTATCTACCTATATAATCTATCTATCTATCTATCTATCTATCTATCTATCTATCATCTATCATCTATCATCTATCATCTATCATCTATCATCTATCATCTATCATCTATCATCTATCATCTATCATCTATCTATCACCTATCTACAGTGGCACAGTGGTTAGAGTGCAGCACTGCAGGCTACAATTTGGCCGTTGATATCTCACCAGGCTCAAGGCTGACTCAGCCTCCCATCCTTCCAAGCTCAGTAAAATGAGGACCCAGATTGTTGGGAGCAAGAGGCTGACTCTGTAAACCACTTGGAGAGGGTTACAAAGCACTGTGAAGTAGTGTCTAAGTGCTATTGCTATACCATCTCACACAAGTGGTTGTCCAGTCTCTTCTTAAAAACCTCCAGTGATGGAGGCACCCATAACTTCTGGAGGAAACTTCTGTTCCACTGGTTAGTTCTCTTCACTGTTAGGAAGTTTCTCCTTAATTTCATGCTGCTTCTCTCCTTGATTAATTTCACCATTATTTCTTGTCTTGCCTTTGGAAAGAAAAAGCATTGTTGATACAAATTTGTCCTCGGGACATGCAGATACAATACAATACAATACAATACAATACAATACAATACAATACAATACAATACAATACAATACAATACAAAACAATAGTAGAGTTGGAAGGGACCTTGAAGGTCTTCTAGTCCAACCCCCTGCCTAGGCAGGAAAGATAGCGGTGTCTATTGTACTAAAGCTTTGGTGAGATTTCAAGCAATGCCTGCAATTCAGCTTCTGAACAAACCTTGATTTCTGGTCTAGGAAGGAAGGTGACAAAAATGACTGGGCTCCCTCACCTGCTGCTGCTGCTTTTCTTCTGGCTCCTGCCACCACCTACTGCGAAGAGGCTGCAAACCATATGTGTGTTAAGGAATTGTTTAAAATCACCAAAAAGCTACTACAGGCCTGGTGATCTCATTATTGGTGGGAATTTGCCTTTGGAAACCTTGCTTCTGTCCAAAGTTCCACACTTTCAAAATGACCCATTCCTGCTTTCTATACCAACTTTGTAAGTTCCACCTTGATGGGAAATAAGTAGATAATTGTCCATTGAATCATAGAGCTGGTAAAGACCTTCTAGTCCAGTCCTCTGCTCAAGGCAGGAGCCTCATACCATCCCAGTCAAATTTCTGTCTGGTCTATTTTTGAAAACTTCCAGTGTTTTAATAAATGACTTATTTAAAAGGAATAGAAGGGGAACTTACCAAATTTGTAGATACAATAATACAGTACAATACAATAATACAATACAATAGTAGAGTTGGAAGGGACCTTGGAGGTCTTCTAGTCCAACCCCCTGCCTAGGCAGGAAACCCTATACCGTTCCAGACAAATGGCTATCCAACATCTTTTTAAAGACTTCCAGTGTTGGGGCATTCACAACTTCTGGAGGCAAGCTGTTCCAGATAATACTAAGCTGGTAGGAATAGCTAACACCCTAGAAGATAGGCTCAGGATCCAGATGGATCTTGACAGACTTGAACACTGGACCCTATCTAACAAAATGAAATTCAATGTAGAGAAAAGTGAAGTCTTCCACTTAGGTGAGAAAAACCAAAAGTAAACATACAATCTTAGAATCTTAGTGAACAACCAGTTAAATATGAGCCTTTTGTGTGCAGCGGCAGCCAAAAAAGCCAATGCAATCCTAAATTGCATTAACAACTTATAGAGGGATACAATCAAGATCAAGGGAGGTACTAATAACACTCTATAAAGCCTTCATAAGACCACACCTAGAGTACTGCATTCAGTTTTGGACACCACACTATAAAAAATATGTTGAGGCTCTAGAAAGAGTGCAGAGAAGAGCAACCAAGATGATGAGGGGACTGGAGGCTAAAATATACAATGAATGGTTGCAGGAACTGGGCATGGCTAATCTAGTGAAGAGAAGGACCAGGGGAGACATGACAGCAGACTTCCAATATTTGAGGGGCTCCCACAGAGAGGAGGGAGTCAAGCTGTTTTCCAACAGGCAAGATAAGGAATTATGGATGGAAACTGGACAAGGAGAGATTCAACCTGGAAATAAGGAGGAATTTTCTGGCAGTAAGAACAATCAACCCATGGAACAGAAGTTGCCTTCGGAAGTTGTGGGAGCTTCATCACTGGAGGCTTTCGAGAAGAGACTGGACTGCCGTTTGTCAGAAATGGTATAGGGATTCTTACTTGGACTAGATGACCTACAAGATCCCTTCCAACTCTGTTAATCTGTTAAATCAGTGATGGAGCACCCACAACTCCATGAAGCAAGTTGTTCCATTGACTAATTGTTCTCAGTGTGAGGAAATTTCTCCTTACTTCTACGTTGTAGCTCTCTTTAACAAGCGTCTACCCATTGCTTCCTGTCCTGCCTTCTAGTGACTTTGACAATAAGTCAATCCCCTCTTCTTTGCGAAAGCCCCACAAATACTAGAAGACCATTATCATGTCCCCCCCCCCACCAAAAAAAATCTTCTCTTCAATTGGATGGACATCCCTTAATTGTTGTCATATGATTTAGCCTCCAAACCCTTTATCATCTTTCCTCTTCTCTGCACACTTTCTAGTATTTCAACATCTTTTCTGCATCATGTTGACCAGAACTAGATGAGTGTGGTCTCACTAGTAGGGTGTAAAGCACAATAATAGAATAACAGAACCACTTACGTATGAGCCAGAAGTGTGTTGTGGCTGTCAAGAAAGCCAACGCATTCCTAGGCTGCATCAACAGAGGGACTGCATTGGCTTTTTTTTTTGATAGCTGCAGCACATTCCTGGCCCATATGTGAGTGGTGGTTTATTAGGACCCCTGGATCTTTCTCACAGGTATTTCTATTGAGCCACATGTTCTATAGCTCGGCATTTGGGGCAGGGTCTCTTCAGACCCCTGCAATGCATTCCCATCAATGCTCAAGTCTATCAAGAACCTTCTTGGTTGGTTAAGAATGATAGAATCGTGAGTCTATCTTCCAAAGTGTTAGCAATTCCCACGCACAAGCACCAGTTTGGTGGCCTACTGAACTTCAAATTTTGTGCTTTTCTCATTAAACTGCCAGGCTCTTGTTATATCGATGTTCTCGTTCACTCTCTCTCTCTCTCTCTCTCTCTCACACACACACACACACACACACACACACACACACACACACAAACACACACACACACACACACGAGTCCTGTGTTCAGCAATGGTAACCAGACCTGAAGTAGTTGCTCAAAGAGAAATTCAAATTTATTGAGATGCTACAGGAGTAACAGGAAGGATTACAGCCAATGGAAGGAAGAAGGGATGGTAGAAGGGTGTAAAAAAAGGCCATAATGGGGATGGGAAGACATTTTTGCTTTCTCACAAACTCATCCAAGTTCTTTAAGAAAAAAACACCAAACCAATCAAATTTAAGACTTCCTGTGCCAAAATTCCCCACCGCCAAGCAAGGCAAACTACCCCAGCACACTTCCCTATAATATTTCCCATGGTTTTTTTTTCTTATTATAGTCCCGTAGCCAAGAATTACCAGCAAATCCTGGCCTTGGTGTTTACAGTCAGAGAGATCAACAAGGATCTGGTTCTCCTCCCCAACATCACCCTTGGCTTCCACATCTGTGACAATCGCCAGATTGAGAGGGAGATTTCCTTCATCAGCCTCTCCCTGCTCTCCACACGAGGCCAAGAGGTTCCAGGTTATAAATGCGACAGGCAGGACCCTCTGCTCTCTGTCGTTGGAGGTCTCAACTCCAAATCCTCAAGGCAGGTGGCCTCCCTCTTCAGCATCTTCAAGGTCCCACAGGTAAGGAGACGCCTTCGTATACAGTTAGGGAGTAGACAAATAAGGCAAGCATACATAGAAGCCAAAGGTGAAACTAAATGTGTTTTAGGGGACATAAGATGAATGTGTGATTTAGAGAATGCATGAAATATTTTATGTGTCAAATAACCCCAAAAAGATAGATAATGAGATAATTCTGAAATGTTCCACTTCCTGAGATAAATTCCTTCCTAACGTATTCTTTGAACAAGCATATCCAGCTTGTTGGTGCAATTTATTCTCTGGTATGAGGTTGATGGTTTGTTTGCTTACTTTTTGACAAGTCACAACATGCAACTGGTGGCTCTTCCTAAAAAGGAGAGAAGTTGAAGCCTGCCACTCAAAATGAGTCAGCATGACTGATGGGGCAGGAAACAACAAAATAGGAACCCTTAAAGCAGAGGGGTCAAACTCAAGGCCCGTGGGCCGAATCCGGGACACAGAGTGCTTCAATCCAGCTCCTGCGGCCAGCCTGAAAATATCAAAGGAGCAGCTTGCGGTGCCTCTGGTGGCTAAAATGGACTGCATGCAGGGGGCCTGCGCCTTGTTTTCTCCCTCCATGGCCTCCTGCAGCACTCTATCAGCTGAAACGGGCCGAAACAGACCAAAAATGGGCCGACAGAATGCTGCAGGAGGCCAAGGAGGGTGAAAATTGCCCCCCCCCGGTGCCCCATTTTCACCAGGAGGTGCTGCAGGATACACCCGTCCCACCCCACTGCTACTCCTGCCGATCCATGAAGGAGAACTACGATGCTGATCCAGCCCTCAAAGAAATCCAGTTTGACATCTCTGCCTTAAAGTCACTATAAAACTTTATATTTTCTTTGAAAAAAAGAATCTCACTTTCTCCAGCTCGGTGTTGGCTTTGAGTTCTCTGAGGGAAAGAGAAGAGTTTATCCTTCCTTCTTCCGGATTAATCCCAAGGAATCTGCTCAGTATGTGGGTTTAGTCCAGCTGCTCCTCTATTTCCAGTGGAACTGGGTTGGGCTTTTGGCCCCTGAAGATGACAGAGGAGAACGTTTCATCTCAACTCTGATGCCAATGCTCCAGGAGAAGGAGATCTGCCTGGCCTTCAGTGAATGGTTGAAATCTGATTATTTTGCTGCTACAATGTGGAACGTATTGCATAGTTCCAAAACCTGGTCTGAAGCTGAGGTGATTATTCTGTTTGGAGACTCCAGTAGCATTATAAATGTAGTGATGACAATGAAAATTCATGAAGACTGGACAAAGACACCATTTAGCAAAGTTTGGATCTTAACTTCCCATTGGAAAGTTAGTATGGGGGTATCTGAAGACATATTGAAAGGTGTAAATCCTTTCCATGGGGCTTTGCATTTTAGGGACCACTCCAGGGATGTTTCAGAATTCAGCCACTTCCTCCTGTCTTTGGACCCTTTCAACCCACAAGGGGACGTCTTTCTCCCACAATGGTGGGAAAAAGTCTTTGACTGCAAGGTCTACAAACCAGGTGAATCTGATTTTCCCCAGCAAAAACCATGTACAGGAAAGGAGGATTTACACAATCTACCAACTTTAGTTTTTGAAACAAGCATAACAGGAGAAAGTTACAACATCTACAATGCCATTTATGCTCTGGCACATGCATTATATGCATTATATGTATCTGGAGGACAACCAGCCATGATGAAGCTTGGAAAGAAGATCTCAAATGTCCAGCCATGGCAGGTAATCTCTGTGACTTTTTATCCAGTCCACAGTTCCTTAGAGAGGAAGCTTCCCACATGAATTTGTTCAAGTACTGAGTAAAATATCTGTATTCTACTATGTTGTACTTGCTTCACAGCACAGATTAAAACAGTAGTTCCCAAACTTTTTCAGTCCACCGCCCCCTTGGTGCTACAAACTGATCCTCAGTGCCCCCCACCCCACCCAGTGGTGGAATTCAATTTTTTTTACTACCGGTTCTGTGGGCGTGGCTTGATAGGCGTGGCTGGGGGATCATGTGACTGGGCGGTTTGCACGACGGAAGGAAGATAGTAACAGTAAAATTCAAAACTGTAACAATTAATTGTACATTTATTCAAAATCCAATTTAAAAACCTTTTTTGTTAATGTTAATTCCACAAAATTGTTGAACATGATCCAGTGATACCAGGTTTTCAAAGTCTGATAGTCATTTATCAAGAACCTTAGTAACTAGTAACTTAGTAAACTCAGTAAAATTTAGTAACTACTTCACTATTCAGTAAATTCTTAATGTGATGGATGGGCTTGACGAAGTGATACCAGTTTCCCAATGTCTGGTTTTAAGTCACTTAGTAGGAGTCTTAAATCACCACATTCAGTAATCTGGAGTCATTTTCTTTGCTTGGAGAGAAGTTGGATGACCACGCTGAAGCCATGTTCCACCAAATATGATGTTGGAAATGCAACAAGGAGCTTCATAACCACTGTCCATAGTGCAGGATAGCGATCAGAATTTTTTTTCTTTTCTTCCTCTCTCCTTCTCTTTCTCTCCCTCCCTCTCTCCTCCTTTCCTTGTGAAAAAAGAAGTAGCGTGGCAAAAAAGAAAAACTTTTTCCCTCCTCCTGGCTGCTCTGTTACCCCCCCTCCCCTGCCCTGAATTTTAAACTGAATGCTAGGCTCAGCTCTGCAAGGGAGAGCCCAGACGGAGGGAAATGGCTTGGGAAAAGAATAGATACCTTGGGGGAGGTAGCTGGAATAGAAGCAAAGGAAGACTCACCGGGCAGAGATCTGCTGGGCTGTGTGGTTGAGATAAGCAAGGGAACCAGGGAGCAGCAGCAGCAGCACCTGTGCCTCTAGGCAGGTGAGGTACGAAAAGGAGTGAGTGGGAGGGGCGGGTGGTGAGGGTGGAGCCAGTTAGTGGTGTGTTTTACCGGTTCTCCGGACTGCCCATAATTTGTCCTACCGTTCAGGAGAACCGGTCAGAACCGGCTGAATTTCACCCCTGATGGAAGTGCTCAGCTGACTGGTGGCCAACAGAGCCCCATGCAGAATTGCGCCCTGCAAGGGGGCCACCTCCAGCACTCCTCTGCCACCTCCCTTGCCTCTTAGCGCCCCCCTAAGTCATCCCACCGCCCCCCAGTGGGATAGTACCGCCCACTTTGGGAACCACTGGATTAAAACAACGAATACATAAATAATACAAATTAATTCAATTTAATTCAATTCAATTTATTTGTGCTTCTAGACCGCCCCCTCTCCCAGAAGGGACTCGGGGCGGTGTACAGTCCATAGAGAATATCACAAAAATACAATAAAAAATTAAATATGTACAGTTTGGAGGAGGTTAAAATGCAATTAAAAGAACTGTACAAAGCTGAATAAATATAATTTTTTAAAATCCCTAAAACAGACACAACAGATTAAAAAACCCTAAAATAACCAGATAACAATACATTTGCCAGGAGGGACAGTTGTAATTATGCCAGGCCTGCTAATCGGAACAGGTGAGTCTTCAATTTTTGCCGGAAGGAGCGGAGGTCAGAAGTGGTTCTAATGTCGGGGGGGAGGTCATTCCAGAGGGTTGGGCCCATCACAGAGAAGGCCCTACTCCTTGGTGTCGCCCGTTGGCATTGCCTAGTGGACGGCACCAGGAGAAGTCCCTCCCTGTGTGAGCGAATTCGCCGCAGGGATGTATGTGGGAGGATGCGATCCCGCAAGTAACTAGGTCCCGTGCCATGGAGCGCTTTAAAGATGGTAATCAGCACCTTGAAACGCACCCCAAAAACCACAGGTAGCCAGTGCAGCTCGCGCAGGAGAGGTGTTACGTGGGAGTACCTCGTACTCCCCATCACAGCCCGCGCGGCTGCGTTCTGAACCAACTGCAGTCTCCGGGCGCGTCCCAAGGGCAGCCCCATGTAGAGAGCGTTGCAGTAATCCAGGCAGGACGTCACCAGCGCATGAGTGACCGTGCGTAGGGCATCCCGGTCCAGTAGGGGGCGCAATTGGCGCACCAGGCGAACCTGGTGGAACGCCCCCCTCGCCACGGCTGCCACATGGTCATCCATTGACAGCCGGGCATCAAGGAGGACGCCCAAATTGCGCGCCCGTTCCACAGGGGGCAATTGTTCGCCCCCTATGGCCAGCGATGGGATCAGCTGGCTGAACCGAGGTGCCGGTAGCCACAGCCACTCGGTCTTGGAGGGGTTGAGTTTAAGTCTGTTGTCCCCCATCCAGACCCCGACGGCTTCCAAGCACCGGGACATCACTTCAACAGCCTCGTTGGGGTGGTTTGGGGTTGAAATATACAGCTGAGTATCATCAGCGTAGAGGTGATACTCAACCCCAAAACCACGGATGATCTCACCCAGCGGCTTCACATATGTGTTGAACAGGAGAGGCGAGAGGACCGACCCCTGTGGCACTCCACAAGTGAGTGGCCTCGGGGTCGACCTCTGTCCCCCTGTCAACACACATTGCCTCCGGTCGGAGAGGTAGGAGCCGAACCACCGCAAAACGGTACCTCCGACTCCTATCCCCTCCAACCGGCGCAATAGGATACCATGGTCGATGGTATCAAAAGCCGCCGAGAGGTCTAATAGGACCAGGATAGAGGAACAACCTCTATCTCTGGCCCTCCAGAGATCATCAACCAACGCGACCAAGGCTGTCTCTGTGCTGTGCCCGGGTCGGAAGCCGGACTGGCGTGAGTCTAGATACTCGGATTCGTCAAGGTGTTGTGGAAACTGCTGCGCCACCACATTCTCGACAACCTTCGCTAAAAACGGAAGGTTGGAGACTGGACGATAGTTAGCTAGCTCCATTGGGTCGAGTGCAGGCCTCTTAAGTAAGGGTCTCACCACCGCCTCCTTCAAGGCGGCTGGTAAGCGTAATGTTGACAAGGGAAGAGGGGAGAAACAAGAAGTGAACCAAAGCAGTTGTCCATAAAATCCCTAGAAGAAAGACAAAATAACAGAGTTGGAAGGGACCTTGGAGATTCTTCTAGTCCAACCGCATTCAAGCAGGAGACCCTGTGCGATAAGAGTCTGTGCAGAGAATTGAAACAGAAACTTAAGCAGCCTGCTGCTCTGAGAAGTAAACTAGCAGTCTGTCTGGGCTTGTCTGCTGAAATGAAACTAGCTGCTTGTGTTTGCCTGTAACTCTCCTGCCTTGTGTTTACTTGGAAGAACCACCTGTTGGTATTGTACATTTATTCATCTATTCTTCTGTATATAAAGAAGTTAATGAATCCAGCTGAATCAGTTATCTGTGTGTGCTTTCTGAATTTGATTTTTCTGCAACAAACTTTAACACTCACAACTTATTTTCCACTGATTAATTGTTCTGTCAGTGAAATTTCTTCTTAATTCCAGGTTGCTTCTCTCCTTGACTAGTTTCCATTGATTACTTCTTGTTCTGCCCTCGGGTGCTTTGGAGAAGAGGTTGACCTCCCTCTTCTTGGTGGCAGCTCAGTTGGAAAACTGCTATCATGTCACTCCTAATCCTTCTCTTCCTTAGATATGCCCAGTTCCTGCAATTGTTCATTGTATGTTTTAGCCTCCAGTCCCCTAATCATCTTTCTTGCTCTTCCCATCACTCTTTCTGGAGTCTGAACATCATTTTCTCTATCCCAAACTACCATATTTTTCGGAGTATAAGATGCACCAAGGTTTTGAAGAGGCAAGTTAAAAAAAAGTTTTTGCACTCTGCAGCCCTCCCCAAAACGGCCTGTTTTTTGCAAAAACAGGCCCTTTTTTCAAAAAAAAGAGGGCATCAATAGCCTTTAGGAGGCTTGTAGAGTGCTCCTGGCCTGTTTTTTGCTCATTTCTGCCCTCCTCAGCCCCAAGAAGCATGCTATAAACCTCCTAAAGGCTCTGCATGGCCATTTTAGTGAAGGGGGTGTGGTTTTGGGAGGCAAAAAATGCTGTATTCAGTGTATAAGACGCACCCAGATTTTCAGCCTCTTTTTTAAGGGAAAAATGTGCATCTTATACTCTGAAAAATACAGTAGATGCAGTCTTTATGTTTGGCCTCCTCTAGAAGAGAACTCCTCTCGTTTCTCAAACTTACCTCCATGACCTAAAATGATGGTCAACAAAGAAGAACAAAAACTATGATAACTTATGTAATTATCAGCAAATGTCTGCAATTACTGGAGGTGTCTTTTCTTTCAGGTTCTTTACTATTTGAGGAATGTCCAATTTAACAACAGTGCTGGAGATGAAGTCTCGTTCTCTGAAAATGGACTAGGACCTTCTCATTTCGATCTACTCAACTGGATTTTCCTCCTCAATAAATCTTTCGTACCCATGAAAGTTGGGCAAATAGAAACCAAGGCTCTCCCAGGCCAAGATTTCACCATTAACTCTGATGCAATTGTCTGGGCAACTAAGGTGAGCTGAAAGAAAATGTAAGTTCAGGGGAAACATTCATTCTCTCATATGACAGTCATTTGGTGAAAAACCTGCTCTGCATGTAACACACTTGAGGTCTGGTTTGTGTCAATCCAAAAAGAGTTGACATGGGGAAGAACTTCTGTTTGAAGTCAAGGATGAAGTAAGAAGATGTGGCAATGATTTCCATGGATCATTCCCATTCAGTTCTATCTTCATGATTCTTTGTTTTTGAAATGCTGTAGCTCAGTGTCACAAGCCTTCTTTTGCAGGTCGAGGTCCCAGTTCCAATCTCCAGCATCCACTGGTGAGTTGGGATGCCACTGGCCTGAGTTCCCCAGAAGCTGTTTCTGGTTTCTGATAAACAGTAGGGAACCATTTCATTTGAAGATATACTGAAGATATACTGAGTTTAAGAGAAAGAAGGACTAGGGGAGCCACGATAGCAGTGTTCCAATATCTCAGGGGTTGCCACAAAGAAGAGGGAGTCAAACTATTCTCCAAGGCACCTGAGGGTGGAACAAGAAGCAATGGGTGGAAACTAATCAAGGAGAGAAGCAACTTAGAACTGAGGGGAAATTTCCTGACAGTTAGAACAATTAATCAGTGGAACAGCTTGCCTCCAGAAGTTGTGAATGCCCCGACACTGGAAGTCTTTAAGAAGATGTTGGATAGCTATTTGTCTGAAATGGTATAGGGTCTCCTGCCTAGGCAGGGGGTTGGACTAGAAGACCTCCAAGGTCCCTTCCAACTCCACTATTGTATTGTATTGAACATAGAAATAGGAATATAGACTGGAAATAGGAATTTGGAAATGAAATAATGAAGCACGTTCATTGCTTAGGCCAACACAAGCATTTCTTTTTTCTCTTTTAGAAGGTGCCCTTTGCCAGGTGTGGCATGAAGAGGTGCCAGGCAGGAGAGAGGAGAAGAGTTCCAGAGGGCGAGCCGGTTTGCTGCTACCAATGTGATGCTTGTCCAGAAGGCACCATTTCTAATCAGACAGGTAGAGTATACTTTAAATATAGATCTTCCAGCATCAAGGAAGCCATTCAGTAGATCAAAATATTTGTTTGTATTAGAAATTCTGTTTATACATAGCATTAAATTATATTTACTGTATTTTTCAAAATACAAGACGCACCTTTTTTCCCCAAAAAAGGGAGTGAAAATCTGGGAGGATCTTGTACACTGAATACAGCATTTTCAGTGTACAAGAGGATTTGGGAGGCCTGCAGAGGGCTACTGGGGGCTGGGGAGGGCAGAAACCAGCAAAGAACGGGCTGGTTTTGCTCGGTTTTTGCCCCCCCCCCCCCCAAGCCCCCTGGAGCACTCTACAAGCCTCCTAAAGGCTATGCATACCCTTTCTTTGGCAAAAAAAACCTGGGCCGTTTTTTGTTCATTTTTGCCTTTACCCCCCCCCCCCCCCAACCCACAGCAGCACTTTGCAGGCCTCTCAAACTCTCTGCATGCCCCATTATTCACAAAAAATGAGGCAAGCAGAGGGTTTGGGAGGTCTGCAGAGTGCAAAAACTTTTTTTATTTACCTCTTCAAAAACGTGGTGCGTCTTATACTCCGGTACATCTTATACTCTGAAAAATACGGTATATGTATCACCACAGACCAAACAGACACCATGTACTTTACTGCCCAACTGTTTTAACTTTAACAGGAAACAGGAAACTTCATTTAGAACAAAAGAACATAGAGTATATACCATAGATCAAAACTTTTAAACACTGCCATCTATCTACTGGTTCAATATTACTGTAGTTGTTGCCTTAAAATCCATTCCAAAAATGAATTCTAACAGTTTCTTATATTTGTTATTTTTGGTAAGATTGATATACATTAATACTCTTCAGTTTATAGATTTAAACTGTCCTGGCCACAGAGGCCACCTTTCCTGATCCTCAGCAACTTCATGCAGGATAGTTTCAGGGTAGAATTTATGAATCCTCAACTTGCATTTTCACTCCTCCTCTAACATCCAATTGGGAAAACGAACATCCAAACTTTTCCTGAAGGAGTGCCTTATTTGATTCAAACTTTAGTTTTTACTATTTAGAATACACTTCTTCTTCTGTCAGCTCTATCAATCTTAGAGAACATAAACCTTGTCAGAGAAAAGTAGATCCATCCATTAATCTATCTATCCATCCATCCATCCATCCATCCACCCACCCACCCACCCACCCACCCACCCACCCACCCACCCACCCACCCACCCACCTATCTATCTATCTATCTATCTATCTATCTATCTATCTATCTATCTATCTATCTATCTATGTCTGTAAGATGGAGTAGAAAGGAGCAAAACAGAAGTCTGAATGATCAAATTTGAAGAACAGGAGAGAGGCATTAAAGAAGGCATAATTAACAAATAATGTACACAAAAACCAAATAGCAGCATTCCTCGCTAACAGATATCTCAGTCTTCTGTAGGGTCCAGTATAAAATAGCAGGGAAAAAAGGTTGCAATTTCAAATTGAAAGCCACAGACGTCATTGAAGTGTCCAGTGAGTTAACAGTTGGGTCCTGTCATCAATTTGTTGCTTGGTTACAGCAGAAAGAGGACAATCATGTCACTCCCTGGAGAGAGATAATGCTCATGGCAGGTGCTGTGGATAACCTTAGACAAGCACTCTTGATTTCAGATGCAGCTCACTGTGAACCCTGCCCAGAAGACCAATATCCTAACAAGGACAAGGATCAATGCATTGCCAAGAGGATCCACTTCCTTGCCTATGATGAGACCCTGGGATACACTTTAACTTCTATAGCTCTTTCTCTCTGTGTGACCACATCTGCAGTCCTGGCAATTTTCTATAAACATCATGACACACCAATAGTCAAGGCCAACAACCGAGATCTCACCTATATCCTCCTGGTTTCTCTCCTGCTCTGCTTCCTCTGCTCCTTCCTTTTCATTGGTCAACCAGGGAAGATCATCTGTCTCTTCCAAAAATCTGCCTTTGCCGTTCTCTTTGCCCTTGCAGTTTCCTCTGTGTTGGCAAAGACTGTCACGGTGGTTCTGGCCTTCATGGCCACTAAACCAGGGAACAGGACAAAGAAACTCTTAGGAAAACCACTGACCATCTCCATTGTTATAGCCTGTCCCCTGGTCCAAACAGTTATTTGTGCCACCTGGCTGGTAACCTCTCCATCATTTCCTAACTTGGACTTCCACTCCTCGTTTGGAGAGATCATCTTGGAATGCAAGGAAGACTCAGCTATCATGTTTTACATTGTCCTTGCCTATCTGGGTTTGCTGGCCCTCATCAGTTTCATAGTGGCATTTCTAGCTAGGGATTTGCCCGACAGTTTTAATGAAGCCAAGTTCATTACTTTCAGCATGCTGGTCTTTTGCAGTGTTTGGATTACTTTCCTCCCCACCTATCTAAGCTCCAAAGGGAAGTCCATGGTGGCCGTGGAGATCTTCTCCATTTTAGCTTCTGGGGCTGCTCTCTTGGCTTGTATCTTTTTCCCCAAATGTTACATTATCCTACTGAGACCTGAGCTGAATTGTAGAGGAAATATAATAAAAAACAAGAACTTCTAAATATTGCAAACATAGACAGCATTTATATTTGAGACATGTTTAGAAAGTGCTACATTTTCTAAAAGATGATGACATGAAGGATGAATTTGTCACTTTAATAATTCCTTATCAAGTGCTACAATTGGTCACAATATACTTGTTTTCAGCAACCATCACTCAGCCTTTTGTTTATCATTCCTTCAACATGTCCTCACTGTCCTGTGTGGAGGTAAAGATTTATGTGAAAGCTATGTTATTACTTCCAGCAGGACATTTTCCAATATTATTCTTTTTAATGGTGGCACTGTGGTTAGAGTGCAGCACTGCAGGCTACTTCTGCTGACTGCCGGTTGTCTGCAATTTGGCAGTTCAAATCTCACCAGGCTCAAGGTTGACTCTGCCTTCCATCCTTCCAAGGTGGGGTAAAATGAGGACCCAAATTTGTTGCGGGTAAAGGAAGGAAGGAAGGAAGGAAGGAAGGAAGGAAGGAAGGAAGGAAGGAAGGAAGGAAGGAAGGAAGGAAGGAAGGAAGGTGGGCTGTAGTGGTGCAGTTGTTAGAATACAGTATTGCAGGCTGACTCTGCCAACTGCCAGGGATTCGATCCTGACTGCTTCAAGGTTGACTCAGCTTTCCATCCTTCCAAGGTGGGTAAAATGAGGACCCAAAATTGTTGGGGGAAATATCCTGACTCTGTAAACTGCTTAGAGAGGGCTGCAAAGCACTGTGAAGCGGTATACAAGGCTAAATGGTATTGGTTATTGCTAATGGCATTTTTTAATGTTAATGTTGTAAAGCAAATTCTCCCTAGGTGATCTCCACAAACGCAAGGCGCCACTGCATTTGAGGCTACACAGAAGTCCTTATGAGTTAAGAGCCAGACAAAGAGCCTTTATGCACACAAAGATTGGCCAAGGGTGACATTCAGATAAAGATACTTTCAGGATCCAGAGATTCCACCTGTTAATTAACAAACCATCCCTTCCTCTGACCGCCACTTCCAATCTTAATGTTAATTATGCAGGAAGGTAGTTGATAGGGTAAATGAGTGAAAAAAAAATCACACAAGCTCAGCCAGTGAACGCCCCCTTCTGGCCATCCAGCTAATTGCAGCTCTGAATATTTCACAGAGGCGCATTCTTTTTCTGGGCGGAGCAAAGAAAAGGTGTAAAGGTAAATATTTTACTACTGTAACTTTCGTTGTAACTTGTACTTAGGCTCTCAAATAAATTATGCCTCTTTTCCAAGCGACTTGCCCTGTGTGTGTTTTGGATGGCCTGGATTGGTTCTGAATCCAGAACTTTCTTCCAACAGGATCAAACTCTCCATAAAACTAAATCTATAGAGTACTCTACTGTCATCCCAGCTCAAAAATTGGACTAAATGTAGTTTAGTCCAGCTGCTCCTGTGTTTCTACCTGTAGGCAGCCAATTTGTCAGAGTGGACAAAGAGGCAAATGACTATCAGAGCACATCCATGGACACCAACTGGCAGGCAGAAGAATCGACCATCAGCAGGTACGTAGACATAAACAACATCTACACACCATTCAAAAGAGATACAAGCCAAAAAGGGAACAAAAAGACCAAGCACCTCCTCACCAGCAATCAACACCCAGATAAGCAGCAGTTAACACCAAGATTAACATTAGACTAGCAGTCAAGAAGCAAACAATGCTTCACACAGACTAACAATAACAGCCCGATCAAGGAAATACCAAGACTCTCGTCAATACTGACAGGGAAAGCTACTAGTATATAAACTGAGAGCAAACCCCACTCCCTTCTAGCACTGATGATGTCATCTAGTTTGGTAATGAAATGTCTGCCAGGAAACAACCAAGCTCAGAGAGCACCAAGGCTACCACAGTCTTCATTGTCCTCCTTACAATACAATAGTAGAGTTGGAAGGGACCTTGGAGGTCTTCTAGTCCAACCCCCTGCCTAGGCAGGAAACCCTATACCGTTTCAGACAAATGGCTATCCAACATCTTCTTAAAGACTTCCAGTGTGGGAGCCTTCACAACTTCTGGAGGCAACTTCTGTTCCACTGATTAATTGTTCTAACTGTCAGGAAGTTTCTCCTCAGTTCTAAGTTGCTTCTCTCCTTGATTAGTTTCCACCCATTGCTTCTTGTTCTACCCTCAGGTGCCTTGGAAAATAGTTTGACTCCCTCTTCTTTGTGGCAACCCCTGAGATATTGGAAGACTGCTATCATGTCTCCCCTAGTCCTTCTTTCTATTAAACTAGACATACCCAGTTCCTGCAAGCGTTCTTCATATGTTTTAGTCTCCAGTCCCCTCATCATCTTTGTTGCTCTTCTCTGCACTCTTTCTAGAGTCCCCACATCTTTTTTACATCGTGGCGACCAGAACTGAATGCAGTATTCCAAGTGTGGCCTTACTTCTCCTTCTCCCTACAAACCCCACTCTCTTCCAGCACTGCTGATGTTACCTAGTTGAATAATGAAAGGTCTGCAAGAAAACAGCCAAGCTCAGAGAGTACCAAGGACCCCACAGTCATCATTGTCTTCCTCCTCCTCCTCCTCCCCTCCACAAACGCCATTCCTTTCTAGCATTGATGATATAACCTGGTATACAATGGTGGGTTCCGGATCCCGTCACAACAGGTACACTGCAACAGGGCCGGGTGTCCACCATGTGCGCAGGCATATCCACCGCCTGCAATGTTCCAGCTGCTTGGCGGAGCATCGCGCAGGCGCCATACGCAAATGGCCTGGTTGGGTCAAATGCAGGTATGGGTGGCGGGCGGGTGGGTGGGCCCTCCGGAGCACAGTACTGGAACGGTACCTGGTGCTCCCAGCCGGCACCGGTACGCCCATACCGGGGCTTATCGGCTGTAACCCACCACTGCTGGTATGGTAATGAAATGTGTGCAAGAAAACAACCCAGCTTAGAGAGCCCCAAGCACTCTTCGGTTTCATGCTAAGTCAAATATCCAACTTCACCTTCATTCTCAAGTCCATCCCTGTGGGTCACAACAAGGGACACAAACATGTTTTTCCCCTTCTGCTGTGCAAACGTATCTGGTGGTAAGTGGGTAGGACAATTGCTTTTCTTTGCAATTATCAGTGGAGCCGTAATTCTTACTGTATCCCCTGTGGGTTTCTACTCACAAACATCTTCCAAGAGAACACCTGCTTTAAAAAAATATATGCCTGGAGTTCCCCAGGTGGGGGAGCAGGACATGTCACCTCACCTTGTCTTGCAAAGAGCTCACTCCTGGGTTTGATGAGACTCAACTGATCTTGGCTTTCTCTTCCATCACATCCCAAATACTTATTAAACACTAAGGATGGTTGATACAAATTTGCCACAAAGCCATCCAGGTGGAATGGCCTGTCTCTCTTGTGCTAAAGCTGTGGTGAGATTTCAAGTGCTACCTGCAATTCACCTTTTGCACAAACCGAGATTTCTGATCTAGGAGGGAAGGTGAGAAGAATGGCTGGGCTGCCTCTCCTCCTCTTCCTCCTGCTCTTCTGGCTCCTGCTTCCAACTTCTGCTAAGAAGATGCAAACCGTTTGTGTGTTGACAAGGTCTTTGGAGATTCTGGAGGACTATTACAGGCCTGGTGATCTCATTATTGGTGGGAATTTGCCCCTGGCGACCACTGTGTTTTCCCCCAACATCCTACGCTTTCATAAAGACCCATTCCAATGTCTTTTGCGAACGATGTAAGTTTCACCTGGAGGGGGGAAATGTAGATAAATACTTGCTTTCTTTTAGATTCAGGGACTCTTTTAGAAAGACTAGTCCTTGTGAGGTTTGCATTGTCCTAATGCAATGGTTCTCATTCTTTTCCTTACCATGAAATTCCCTTAGATACCTTTTGTGGCCTTGGACCCCGAAGATTTATCTCAAGATTTAAATTATAATATTTTCTCAAACCTTCGCAGACTCCCTGCGGTGGCATCACGACTGCCCTGGCATCTGCAGACTACAGGTTGAGAACCGCTGTCCTAGTGTAAATCCTTGTGCCTTTTTCAATTAAAAAAAGCCCCAAGCTCATAGAAAAGGCTAAAATTCTTAATTCTCCCCAATTCTTCCTGATGAAATGTCTAGTTTAATAGAAAGTATGTTTAGTTTAATAGAAAGAAGGACCAGGGGAGACATGATAGCAGTCTTCCAACATCTCAGGGGTTGCCACAAAGAAGAGGGAGTCAAGTTATTCTCCAAGGCACCTGAGGGTAGAACAAGAAGCAATGGGTGGAAACTAATCAAGGAGAGAAGCAACTTAGAAATGAGGAGAAATTTCCTGACAGTTAGAACAATTAATCAGTGGAACAGAAATTGCCTCCAGAAGTTGTGAATGCCCCAACACTGGAAGTCTTTAAGAAGATGTTGGAGAGCCATTTGCCTGAAACGGTATAGGGTTTCCTGCCTAGGCAGGGGGTTGGACTAGAAGACCTCCAAGGTCCCTTCCAACTCTGCTATTGTATTGAAAGTAAAGAAAGTGATGAAGCATAAAAAGTGAGGAGGACAACACACTAGTGCTGGCCTCCTTAAAATGTTGACTTACTGCAGAAAAAACAATGACAGCCAACCTGCCTTCCATTGAGGACCTGTACACTGCATGAGTCAAAAAGAGGGCCATGAAAATATTTACAGACCCCTCGCATCCTGGACATAAATTGTCTCAACTCCTACCCTCAAAACAACCAGAGGTGGGTTCCTACCAGTTCGGTCTGGTTAGTAGTAACTCGGCCGGACATGTGACCATGACGCTTCTATCCTGGGTGCCGCCATCTTTATTTTCTGTTCTGTACATGCGCAAAACTATCTTCATTGAAAAAAATGTAATTTTCCCCTTTTTCAATGGTGTGCGCACGCACATGCGCAAAGGTTTTCAGGCACCGAACCAGTAGTAATGCTGGCAGGAACCCACCCCTGAAAATGACGCTATAGAGCACTGCACACCAAGACACCATCACTCTGCTAAACAAATAATTCCCTCACCACTGTCAAACCATTCACTAAAGCTACATTACTATTACTATTAGTCTTCTCATCGTTCCTATCAGCCATCTCCTCCCACGTATGACTGCAGGATTGTAACTTTGTTCCTCCGATTTATATTGATTGTTTCCTGCTTGCTTATGTGTATCCTATGACTATCATGAAGTGTTGTACCTTATAATTCTTGTTGAATGTATCTTGTCTTTTGATGTACACTGAGAGCATCTGCACCAAAGACAAATTCCTTGTGTGTCCAATCACACTTGGCCAATAAAAGAATTCTATCTATCTACAATGTAGAAAGTCAAAGAGAAGCTCAACCTTTTTCCAATGTGGGGAACTACAGAAACATCACAACTCAATCAATCAATCAATCAGAATAGAGCTGGAAGGGAACTTGGAGGTCTTCTAGTCCAATCCCCTGTTCGAACAGGAGACCCTACACAATTTGGGACATCTCCACCCGTAACATTTGGAGGCAAATCATTTCACTGGTCAATTATTTTCACTGTTAGGAAGTTTCTCCTTAATTCCACGTTGCTTCTCTCTTTGATGAGTTTACATTCATTAGTTTCTTGTCTGGCCTTCGGGTGCTTTGGAAAATAAATTGATCCCCTCTTCTTTGTGGCAGTCCCTCAAATGCTGGAATACTGCTATCATGTCTCCCCTGGTCCTTCTCTTCACTGGACTAGCCATGCCCAGTTCCTGCAATTGTTTCCATCCATTGTTTCTTGTCTTCAGGTGTTTTGGAAAATAAGTTGACTCCCCTCTTCTTGGTGGTCACCCCTCAAATATTGGAATCCTGCTATCCTGTCACTTCTAGTCCTTCTTTTCTCTAGATTAGCCATACCCATTTCCTGCAACCGTTTTTGCAATTAGCAGTGCTCAAGAATAGTGTGACTTTTAGGAAATCAATGCTGTGACCCACTGCATACTTACAATCCAATCCAATAGCAGAGTTGGAAGGGACCTTGGAGGTCTTCTAGTCCAACCCCCTGCCTAGGCAGGAAACCCTATACCGTTTCAGACAAATGGCTCTCCAACATCTTCTTAAAGACTTCCAGTGTTGGGGCATTCACAACTTCTGGAGGCAACTTCTGTTCCACTGATTAATTGTTCCCACTGTCAGGAAGTTTCTCCTCAGTTCTAAGTTGCTTCTCTCCTTGATTAGTTCCCACCCATTGCTTCTTGTTCTACCCTCAGGTGCCTTGGAGAATAGTTTGACTCCCTCTTCTTTGTGGCAACCCCTGAGATATTGGAACACTTCTATTGTGTCTCCCCTAGTCCTTCTTTTCATTAAACTAGACATACCCAGTTCCTGCAACTGTTCTTCATATGTTTTAGTCTCCAGTCCCCTAATCCTCTTTGTTGTTCTTCTCTGCACTCTTCTCTGCACTTGTGCTCAGCAATGGTTGCCAGACCTGAAGAAGCTGCTCTAAGAGGGGATCATGTTGATTAGGGAGAAAAAGGAGAAACTGGCAAGGATTACAGCCACTTGAGCAAAGTGAAGATTGGAGTGACAATAGAGGAGAATAAAACGGTCTATGATATGGAGAGGCATTTTCTCCTTTCTCACAAAGCCATCCAAATTTAATCAAGGAACAACCTTTGGGGTGGGTGGGGGGGAACCAATGGAACTTGGAAATTACAGCTCCAACGAACACCCCCAAAAAGAAAAGACAAATTCCCCCAGCAGACACAAGCTTTCCTCTAATGTTCTCCAATGTTTTTCGCACTATAGAGTCATGCCCAAGAAATACCAGCAGTTCTTGGCATTGGTGTTTGCAGTCAGAGAGGTCAACAAGGATCTGGTTCTCCTCCCCAACATCACCCTGGGCTTCCACATCTATGACAATCATCAGATTGAGAAGCAGATTTCTTTAATCAGCCTCTCCCTTCTCTCCACAAGAGGCCAAATGGTTCCAGGATATCAATGTAACAGGCAGGACAGTCAGCTCTCTGTCGTTGGAGGTCTCAACTCCAAATCCTCAAGGCAGATGGCCTCCATCTTCAGCATCTACAAGATCCCACAGGTAAGGAGGCTCCCTTAGATAGTTATGGAGTAGAGTAGAGTGGAGTGGAGTGGAGTGGAGTGGAGTAGGAGTAGGAGTAGGAGTAGGAGTAGGAGTAGGAATGGGAATGGGAATGGGAGTAGGAGTAGGAATAGAATAACAGTTGGAAGGCACCTTGGGGATCTTCTAGTCCAGGGGTGGCGAACAAGTTCGACAAAAAGAGCCAAAATTTTAAACTGTGAGAGTCAGAGAGCCACACCACGCAGTGACCTGCCAAAACAGACAAACACTCACACAAAAGCATATAATTTTAACAATAATATATTAAACACATAATATAACATGCTCAGTCAGGTGTTTTTTGTTATAAATTTTTATAAACCCATTAGAGCTGCTGTATAACTTTTAAATCCATAAATAAGTGGAATCTCTGTCCACCTAACAACCTACAAGATTACTTGATGACCACAACCAGGAATGCCACACTTGCAGTCATTAAACAAAGCAGTCACATATCTCGCTTAATGACTGCTTTGCTCAGTGATGAGATTGTGATTGTAAATCGAGTACAACCTATACATGGGTAAAGCCTGGTCCTAATATTATCTTCCTTTAACCTAATATATGTATTATAATATATATATGAGTTTGGATTATCTTTGATATCTATTACAATTACAGGCTGTGACAAAAACACTCGTAGAATTTTGGGAAATATACTAACCATGGAAATTCAATTAAATGTTTTCTCCTATTTAAAACTCTGCTGCTCCTGAACCCAGAGCTTCAATATGCAACCATTATTATTAATTTGAGCAATCATTAGAACCTCACCGGAATCCTGCAGCAACTGTGCTAGACTTTTTTTTTTTATTAAAAGAGTTTTGTACAAACAAATTTTCCCCCTTTTCACCCCCCCTCCACACAATATAAATCTCATACAAATGCTATACCCCCCAACCCCCCCGCAAAAATTCACATTCAAATATTATACCAAACACTTTGCCCCCTCCCCTCCCCCCATCTTAAAATAGATTAGTCATAACCCCTCTCCTCCCAGCAAACACTATATAAATTTCTCTTAGATTAATAATAACACATTGATCCCATTTTCTAAGCTAATTTAACATCTATAACTCTTAATATAAATTTCTCCTAGCCTAACAATGTTTCAATAATCCCTGTGCTAGACTTTGAAGCATTATTTTTGGGGGCGCAGCAGAGGGCGCTGTTGAGCTAAACCCGGAAGTACGAGCTGGTGGAGCGGAGGCAAGCGTCGTCGACCGTACTTCCGGGTTTAGCGCGCGATCCGAGCCACAGTATACTAAATAATGGTAAGAGGCAAAGAGCCTCATTTATTTTGGCCGCGAGCCGCATGCGGCTCGCGAGCCGCGTGTTCGCCACCCCTGTTCTAGTCCAACCCCCTGCCTAGGCAGGAAACCCTATACCGTTTCAGACAAATGGCTATCCAACATCTTCTTAAAGACTTCCAGTGTTGGAGCAGTCACAACTTCTGGAGGCAAGCTGTTCCACTGATTCATTGTTCTAACTGTCAGGAAATTTCTCCTCAGTTCTGCGTTGCTTCTCTCCTTGATTAGTTTCCACCCATTGCTTCTTGTTTTACACTCAGGTGCCTTGGAGAATAGTTTGACTCCCAATTCTTTGTGGCAACCCCTGAGATATTGGAACACTGGTATTATTTCACACTTAGTCCTTCTTTTCATCAGTAGACAAACAACACAAACACACATAGAAACCAACGATGAAACCATTTTTTTTTGTGGGACATAAGAGAATGCATTTTGTATGTTTTAGAGAATGCATGAAAAATTGTATATGTCAAATAACCCAAGAGATAAATAATGACATAAATCTGAAATGTTCCACTTGCTATGATAAATTCCTTCCTAACATTCTTCAAACAAATGTATCCAGATTTTCAGTACAGTTTATGCTCTGTATGAGGTGGATGGGCGTTCGCTGGGTTTTTGAAATGTCACAACATGGCAAAATATGCAACTGGTGGCTCTTCCTAATAAGGAGAGAAGTTTAAGCCTGCCACTCAAAATGACTGATGGGGCAGGAAACAACACAATAGGGACCCTTAAAGTTGCCATGAAAGTTTGCTTTGTCTTTGAAAGAAGATTCTCACTTTCTCCAGCTCGGTGTTGGCTTTGAGTTCTCTCAAGGAGAGAGAAGAGTTTATCCTTCCTTCTTCCAAATTAATCCCAAGGAATCCCATCAGTATGTGGGATTAGTCCAGCTGCTCCTGTATTTCCAGTGGAACTGGGTTGGGCTTATGGCCCCGGAAGATGACAATGGAGAACGTTTCATCTCAACTCTGATGCCAATGCTCCAGGAGAAGGAGATCTGCCTGGCCTTCACTGGAATGTTGAAATCGGATTTTCTTGTAACTACAATGTTGAAATTACTTCATATTTTCAAAACCTGGTCTAACGCCGAAGTGATTATTCTCTTTGGAGACTCCAGTAGTATTACAAATGTAATGGCAATAATGAATGCTCACAAACAATTGACAAAGACACCATTTTGTAAAGTTTGGATCTTAACTTCCCATTGGAAAGTTAGTATGATGGGATCTCAAGACACATTGAAAAGTATAAATCCCTTCCATGGGTCTCTGCATTTTAGGGACCACACTGGAGATGTCTCAGAATTCACCCATTTCCTCCTGTCTCTAGACCCTTTCAACCGCCAGGGAGACGTCTTTCTCCCTCCGTGGTGGGAATTTGTCTTTGACTGCAAGATTCACAAACCAGGCAAGATGCCTCCAAAGGATGAAAAACAGTGTACAGGAAAGGAGAATTTACGTCATCTGCCAATTTACGTTTTTGAAACAAGCATGACAGGTGAAAGTTACCATATCTACAATGCCATTTATGCTCTGGCACACGCATCACATGCCATGTATGGGTCAGGAGTGCAACCAGCTCTAATGAGGCTTGGAAAGAGGATCTCAAATGTCCAATCGTGGCAGGTAATTTTTGGGACTTTTTATCCAATCGAAAGATCCTTAGAGAGGATGTCAGCATGCTACCATATAAGTATGTCTCAGCACAGATTAAAACCGCAACTGTTTATGAACTGTAATATGAATTAAGTGTATAGTTGTGTTGAAAAGGGGTAGAGGGGAGAAAAGAGAAGCGAACCAAGCCAGTTGTCCATAAGATACATAGATGACTTTTCTATGAACCATCTTCAATGGTTGCTTGACTTTAAGGGCGTGACCATGCCAGAATAACAGAAGAGTTGGAAGGGACCTTGTAGGTCATCTGGTACAACGTTCACCAACTGGTAGTCCATGGACCACTGGTGGTCCATGACAACATTTTAGTGGTCTGCAGAAAAATTATTTGATTTTTTTTTATATTGCACTAAATCAGTGGTCCTCAAACTGATACGTGCAATGAACGCTTGTGTTGCTGCAGAGAGTCTCCTCCTTTGGGGTCTTTTTGTATGGGTTGGAGGGGGCCAGAAATTCCAACTTGGTCTCTGCTTCAACCTCCTGGTGTGGGGCTTTGGGCGAAGGCTGGAGGGAAGCACCTCTGGTAGCAAAGAGCCAGAGAGCCTTGTTCCGGTGGGACTGCATCATGGCCTGGAATTGGCTGACCATCTCAGCCCGCTGAGCCTCCAGGCACCAGTACCTGGCCTTGCACTCCCGCAGGTCTTCCCTCTGTTTGGAAAGCCTATGCTCGTAGTCCTCAGTGAGGAGCTTCTGCTGAGCCTCCTTCTCGGTCAGATCCAATTTGAACTGAACTGTTTTGCCGACTCTTTCTCCTGGTGGCTGCTTAGCTCCAGCAACTGCTTCCTGTTGGGGCCCTAAGGAGCCCGGGTGGGCAGAGGAGGATGGGCGAGTAGAGGCCGGCGGGGCACCTCTTGACGTGAGTGATATCAAGTTGGCCACGCCCAGCCAGTCACATGACCACCTTGCCACACCCACCCACCCAGTCATTAGGCTGATTGTATTAGTGGTCCACTGGATTTGAAATTATGAATTTACTGGTCCCCGAGGTCCAAAATGTTGGTGATCTCGATCTAGTCCAACCTCCTAACCAAGCAGGAGACCCTACACCAGTGATGGCGAACCTATGGCACGCGTGCCACAGGTGGCACGCAGAGCCATTTGTCAGGGCACGCGAGGGGCTGCCCTGTCAGCTGGCCAGCGCGCATCCGCGCGCTGGCCAACTGAGTACATCTTTTTAAAAGCCATTTTTCGCCCTCCCCAGGCTCCAGAGGCTTTATAGGAGCCTGGGGAGGGCGAAAAGAGCCTCCCCCGCCCTCCCAGAGGGCCCCTGGAGGCTTCAGGGACCATCTGGAGGCTTCCCTGACACCTTCGGAGCGCTTAAAACGACCCTCCGAGCAAACCGGAACTTCCGGTTTGATCGGAGGGTCATTTTAAGCGTTCCGAAAGCTTCAGGGAAGCCTTCGGACGATCCCTGAAGCCTCCAGAGGGCCTCCGGGGGGGCTTGGGAGGTTCTTTTCGCCCTCCCCAGGCTCCTATAAAGCCTCTGGAGCCTGGGGAGGGCGAAAAAAGCATGTAAAAATGGGGGTCACCCATTGTGCACGCATGCGCACTGGGAGGGTCGCGCATCGCATTATGGGTGTGGCACGCCCTCACACGACCCCCCTGTGCTCCCCCCACTTGTGGCATGCGAGCCAAAAAAGGTTCGCCATCACTGCCCTACACCATTTCTGACAGATGGCAGTCCAGTCTCTTCTTGAAAGCTTCTAGCGATGAAGTCTAGTCATCCCAGAGCTAAATAATAATCTGGGTGTGTTTATCCAAGATGCTTCAAGAGGTCAGTTGAAGTCCTACTGGGCACATTTACAGAACTAGCTCTGTTTCCCTCAGTATGTAGCCTGAATTCCACCTGTGAGAGAACACACTCAACTCCATTGATTTTAACCTTGGTTCAAGTTTCTGTGGCTTAGCATCCAATACAATACAATAGCAGAGTTAGAAGGGACCTTGGAGGTCTTCTAGTCCAACCCCCTGCCTAGGCAGGAAACCCTATACCGTTTCAGACAAATAGCTATCCAACATCTTCTTAAAGACTTCCAGTGTTGGGGCATTCACAACTTCTGGAGGCAACTTCTGTTCCACTGATTAATTGTTCTAACTGTCAGGAAATTTCTCCTTCTCTCCTTGATTAGTTTCCACCCATTGCTTCTTGTTCTACCCTCACGTGCCTTGGAGAATAGTTTGACTCCCTCTTCTTTGTGGCAACCCCTGAGATATTGGAACAATGCTATCGTGTCTCCCCTAGTCATTCTTTCTCTTAAGCTAAACATACCCAGTTCCTGCAACCGTTCTTCATATGTTTTAGTAATCCCCCCTTCCAGTTTCCCACAGCAATAAATGTGGCAGGCCTGAAAGCCCAATGCAAAAGATGACTTCCGAGCCTGACAGAAATTTAGAGTGTGGCAATAAAATCTTTCTAGGATAATTGTGGTAAAACTAAACACAAATGCCCAACGAAAAGGGGAAACTTTTGTACTCCTGGGGAAAGAGTGAAATACGGGATGTCACTCCTAATTAACCAAAGCTCCATCAAAGGAACTTGTCCAGTTTCTCAGACATTCCTCCATGTCCTAAGATAATGACCAACGAAGTGTAGGAAGTTAAAATCCACCCCTCTCCTAGAAAAATGAAATAGCCTGGGAAATATTGAAAAGGCAGAATATTATATTTCCCTGGATAAGAAATGGAGAGAAATGTTTTTGGGCAGGAAACAGACTCACTCTTAATAGCCCCGACCTTGGTCAATGGGCCATTAAAAGCCTAAGACAGTCTATTCTACATAACAAAGATCTCCCCCATTCAGCTCCAGGGTGATGGGATTAAGGCATGATAGTATTAGCCCTTTGTCCATCTCACCACAGGGCACCTGGGAAGAAGCAAGGCTCAACCAAACTTGGACTCAAAACACAGCCTAGAGAGTTGGCCCTGCATGGCCCTATGGGAACCTGACAACCAATCAGAATGCAAGCTCAAGATCAAAGGCCAGAGAGGGCATAAAACCAGGGACTTTCAGCATCTCGCTCTCTCTTTTCTTCTTCACCCAACATCTGGAAGCATTGATGCCCCTCTTCTGCTCAGGAACCCAAGCCATGTGGTCCTGTCCACCATTAAACCATCTTTCCAAGCAGCCTCCATGTTTCCCGGGTCTTTTTCCCCCACTTGGAACTGAACCCAGAAGGACATTTCTTCCACTACAAAAATGGTAGAAGCCATGATATCTCAAATGTGGCTCTCAGCCAATTGCTCCAATTTCTGAAGGTGTTTTTTTTTTCCCTTCAGATTCTTTACTATTTGAAGAACGTCCAGTTTAACAACAGCGCTGGAGATGAAATCTCCTTCTCAGAAAATGGACTGGGTTCTCCTCGCTTTGACCTTCTCAACTGGATTTTCCTGCCCAATCAATCTTTTGTCTCCATGAAAGTTGGACAAATAGATCCCGGGGCTTCCCAAGGACAGGATTTCACCATTAATTCAGACGCAATCATTTGGGCCACAAAGGTGAGAAGGAAAGAAATGTCATAAGTTCAGAGAAAGATTCATTCTCTCTCTTGTAAATACAGAACATCCTTCCGTGGTGGCGCAGTGGTTAGAGTGCAGTACTGCAGGCTACCTCTGCTGACTGCTGGATGCCAGCTGTTTGGCAGTTCGAATCTTACCAGGCTCAAAGCTGACTCAGCCTTCCATCCTTCCAAGGTGGGTAAAATGAGGACCAGTTTGTTGGCTGCAAAAGGCGGACTCTGTAAACTGCTTAGAGAGGGCTGTATAAGCACTGTGAAACAATATGTAAGCCTAAGTGCCATTGCTATTGCTAATTTGGAAAATGAGGTATTGCTCATTTGGAAAATGAGCAATTGAGTCAGAAAACATGACAGTCACTTGGTGAAAAACCTGCTTTGCATGTAACACATGTGAGCTCTGATTTGTGTCCATCCACAAAGACTTGAGATTGAGAAGAACATCTGCTTGAAAACCCAGGATGCAATTAGAGCAGGCAACAATGATTACCATGGACCATTCCCCTTCAGCTTAAAGTAGAATAAAATATGGATTAAAATATAAGAATGAAGACGTGGCATAAAAGGGACAGTTGGAAGCTTGCTTAAAGGGACAGGGAAATGTCATCAGCCTTCAACCACAACATGTTCCAGTAAAAGTCCCTATGTCAAAAGTCCAAAACCACAAGGTTCAATTAAAGTTCGTTAATGGCACGTAGTCCATACCTGTAACAAAAGGAGAAGTAAGACCCCCATCTCCTTATAAGGCTTTTTCCTCAAGGTAACCAATAAGAAATGAGTTAGGTGTTTCCGTGTTACGCTGCCTTTGAGAATGTATAAGAATGCGTGCTTCGATAATGAAGGTCGTTCAGAATTTGCAATCTTAGCCATGTGCTAACTTTCTGAACCTGGCTGCCAAATAAACTCTTCCTGTATCCTGAGAAGTCTAAAGACTGTCATTTTCTGCAACAAGCTGGATGCTCATGAGCCTTTGTTTTAGACAAGGTGTAGCTCAATGTCACAAGCCTTCCTTTGCATGCCAAGATCCCAGTTCTATTCTCCTTCATCCACTGATGGGTCAGGACCAGACATGGAATGCTGCTGGTTCGCACTGGTTCGGGCGAACCAGTAATGGAGATGGTGCAAGGCTCCTCCCACCCACCCAGATGTCATCATGGACTTTCTGTGCAAACGCAGAAGTTTCTGCGCATGCCCAGAGGTGTCATGCGTGAGCAAAACGAGTGTGTGTGGGTGCGCGCACTCCCACTACCAAGCCAGTAGTGAAGATAATAGGATACCATTACTGGTCGGGACTGCCACTGTCCTAAATCCCCCAAAAACTGTTCCGCATTTCTGGTACAGAGTAGTGAACCATTATTTTCAAAGGCATTCGGAACATAGAAATAGGAATCATCATCTCCTTTTAATCATCATCTCCACCTAAGACCCACCTATTCCAAGCAGCTGGCCTGGCTCAACTTTGATCTAACCATATCGCTCCTGATGGGTTTTTAACTGGGTATTTTAATTATATTTAATTTCTAGGGGTTTTTAAATACTGTATTTTAATTGTTTTTATTTATCAGCCGACCTCCTCCTTGTGTGTGTCTCAGTATATGTCTCTGTTATATGTTTGTTTTGTCCACATATTTATTTCGTATGTTTCATTGTACGCCGCCCCGAGTCCTTCGGGAGAGGGTGCGGCTAAGAAATAAATATATTATTATTATTATTATTTTAATGACCCCATAATCCCTTGTGGGGTGGAGTTTGAGCAACTGAATGGGACTGAGTGTTTACTGGCCGGATGCCATTCGTGTCACCAATGTGGAGTTATATTCAGCAGATATATTCTCATTGTGCCCAGAGAGTGAAATATCTCGAACTCACAGCCTCCTGATTTTGAGGCGAGAGCTCCACCTCTAGGCCACCGCATCACTCGAACATAGAAATAGGAATGTGGAATGAAAATAGGAATGTGAAATGAATTCATGAAAGATGTCCATCGCTTAGGCCCTCTCAAGTCTTTATCTTTTCTCTTGTAGAAGGTGCCCTTTGCTAGGTGTGGCATGAAGAGGTGCCAGGCAGGAGAGAGGAGAAGAATTCCAGAGGGCCAGCAGGTTTGCTGCTACCAATGTGACGCTTGTCCAGAAGGAACCATCTCAAATCAGACAGGTAGAGCAGACTTCAAATGTGGACCTTCTGTAATCAAGGAAGCCATTCAGTAGATTGATATGTGTGTGTGGTGTGTGTGTGTGTTGTATTTGTGCTGATAAATAAATAAAGGGAGACTAGTATAGATCTATTTCAAGCTATTTAGCTCTCATCAGCTAGCCATACCCTTACTGGGAATTGAACCAGGGCTGTATTGCATATTAGGCCGATGTAATTGCCACTAAGCCACAGGTTCTCTTCCTTATTTGGGCATATCAGGGGTTGTAACACAAATACATACATACATACATACATACATACATACATACATACATACATACATACATACATGTAATAGTTATTGTTGTCATTTTTGGTAAGATTGACACGCATTCATACTTTTCTGCAACACTGTTCAGTTTATGGATCTAAATTGCCCTGGCCACAGAGGCCACTTTTCTCCAGCCACAGAAATTTCATGCAGGATAGTTGCAAGGCACAATTTTTGAATTCTCCACTATTACTGTAAGTGCCAGATTTCCTAAAAATGCCCTAATTGATTCATAAGCATCGAGTCAAGTTTTCAATACAAAACCAGTCATTTATTAGGAGCACCCTTAGGCAAGATCTGTTCGCAGTCAAGCCTCTGCTTTGTTCGGTTTATCTCTGAACTTTACCCCTGTTCCTTCCCTCCCTTCAGTCTGTGTCATAAATCACATTACCCTATAAGATGCACCCCTCCCAAACCGGCTGCAGTAATCTGAGATCTGACTCCAGCCGAGAGTATGCGAGGAATGCACTTTTCCCTCCCTCATTCCCCAACATTAAGAGTTAACATGCTTAATGGTTGGCTTACAACTTCCTTAAGGAGTGGGGTATCCAGTTCAAGCTTTAATTTTTATTATTTAGAGTGTGTTTCTTCTGTTGGCACTATCAATCTCTGGAGAAATAGACCTGGCTGTGAATCTAACATCTACCTCTATCATTGTCTGTTAAAATATCTGAGCAGATTTGAAGTAGAGGCAGTCCTCAATTTACAACAGTTCATTTAGTGACCATCTGAAATTATAACAGCACTAAAAAAAGTGACTTGTGACCATTTTTCACACAACCCTCGTAGCCTCCCTGCAGTCACCCGATCAAAATTCAGACACTTGGCAACTGATTGTTTAATTCTAGCGTTTCACTGATAATCATATTTTTGTGCATATTTAATAATACCATCATGCAAATTCTAATTTTCCAATGAATACTTAATTCTTATTCATAATTTTTAAAAATTCCTGATTATGAATATTTCTGATTGATACATCTAGGAGTCTTCTGCTGGTTTCAGTATAAAGGGGGAGGGGGGGAACAATTGACACTCTCAGATTGAAAGCCACAGTAACTGTGGAAGTTCCCATTGACTTTTCCCCCAAGCAAACTGACCAGGAAGCTAGAGTTGAATAAATCCTTGCCTCTAGCCCTTCTGTTTTGACCCAGATCTCCATACACAACAAACCCTCTGAAGTGAACTCAAAAGATGCCTTTATTAGGAGCACTGGCAGCTCCAGCAAAAAGTTTCTCTCTCAACACAGGTTAATAAGTCTGTCCAACTGGAAGATGAATAGTTGTCTGTTTGTTTGTTTGTTTTATTGGATTTATATGCCACCCTTCTCCCAAAGGACTCAGGGCGGCGTACAACATTAAAAAACACATGTCACAAAAGTTAAAAGGAAATTAGATAAGTATCCAAAAAAACAAACCCAATTAATATAACATGCCCTGCCATATCTATTCATCTCCACCACCTGGCTTTTATCCGCAGAGCTAGGGTGGAGCTTCACTAGCAGCCGTGGCTCTTCCATCCAAAGGACCGGCCCATAGATTTCCACTGCTCTCCTCTCCTCTGCCTTCTGCGCATCTGCGTATCAGGCACTGGACCCAGCTGTCCCTCCTCTTCATCATCAGCCACCTCCAATCCTGGGGGCTTTTGACTCTCCATCTGAGGGCTAATGGATGGCCCAGGATCTGCGCCCCCCCCCCCGACAGCTCCATTCCCTCTTCCCCCTCGGAGCTCACAGGTTGCTGTGATACTGACCCTGACTCCCATGCTCCTCTGAGGGAACCAGCAACCGACAGGCTACAACACCTCCCTATCTCAAGGATCATCATGAACTAAGGATGATTTGCCATTTTTATGCCACATAAATTGCACAATGGGTCCTTTTATCATTCTTGTTGTTGGTTGGCCACAGCCAAAACAGAAGTCATATCACCTTTGAGGGAGAAATAATGTTCATGCGTATACCCTTGAAATCCTTAAACAAAGGCTTTTGATTTCAGATGCAGCTCACTGTGAACCCTGCCCAGAAGACAAGTATCCCAACAAGGACAAGGACCACTGCATTGCCAAGAAGATCCACTTCCTTGCCTATCAAGACAAATTGGGGTACACTTTAGTTTCTCTTGTTCTTTCTCTCTGTGTGATCACTTGTGTAGTCCTGGTGATTTTCCTTAAACATCACGATACACCGATCGTCAAGGCCAACAACCGAGACCTCACCTACATCCTCTTGCTCTCCCTCCTGCTCTGCTTCCTTTGCTCTTTCCTCTTCATTGGTCGACCTGGAAAGCTCACTTGTCTCTTCCAACAATCTGCCTTTGCTATTCTCTTTTCCCTTGCAGTTTCCTCTGTGTTGGCAAAGACTGTCATGGTGGTTCTGGCCTTCATGGCCACCAAACCAGGGAACAAGACAAGGAAACTCTTAGGAAAACCATTAACCAACTCCATTGTCTTAGGTTGTCCCCTGTTCCAAGCAGTTCTTTGTGCCACCTGGTTGGAAACCTCTCCCCCATTTCCCAACATGGACTTTCACTCCTTGTTTGGAGAGACCATCTTAGAATGTAACCAAGGCTCAGCTTCAATGTTTTACATTGTCCTTGCCTACTTAGGTTTTTTGGCCCTCATCAGTTTCACAGTGGCATTTCTAGCTAGGAAATTGCCTGATAGTTTTAACGAAGCCAAGTTCATTACGTTTAGCATGCTGGTCTTTTGCAGTGTTTGGATCACTTTCCTCCCCACCTACCTGAGCACCAAAGGGAAGTCCATGGTGGCTGTGGAGATCTTCTCCATTTTGGCTTCCGGAGCTGCTCTCCTCACTTGTATCTTTTTCCCCAAATGCTACATTATTCTACTGAGGCCCCATCTTAATTGTAGAGAAAATATAGTAAGAAACAAAAATCTCTAGCTAATTCAGGTATACCCTACATTTATATTTATCTTGAGGCATGTTGAGAATGTTTATAGCAGGAGTGTCAAACTTATGGTCTGTGGCATGGATGCGTCATGCACTGGCAATGCCCATCCCCATTTTAGCGAAGGAGGGGAAGTTGTGATATGTCACATGACTCATCTCAAGTTTGATACCCCTAGTTTATAGTATATTTTTTTTAAATGTTGACATAAAGGAGGTAGGGATGAAAAAAAGTTTTATGGTACCCCTTGCGAACATTCACTTAGTAATTGTGACAGGAAAGGTTGTAAAATGTGGCAAAACTCAATAATTGTCTTGTTTAACAACAGAAACATGGGGCTGAATTGTGTTCATAAGTCTAGGACTACTTGTATTGCAATTGATTCTGTAAAACTGGCATATGGTTGAAGGATTTGTATGCAAAGGCATTCATGACCATTTATTAACATCCAGATTTCAATAAGAATTGTAAAATCTTGTTGACAACAATTCTGTCAAGGAATTACTCAGCCGCTGTCCAGATGAAGTCGGAGACATTGGTACAGACTTGTAGTCTTTTATATAAATATATTTAACATACAAATTGACAACAGTAGTTGTCATCATCCAGAAAAGATAGAACACAAGATAGTCAGGAACATCATGAGGTAAATTGAAACGCTATACAGAATGCAAAGAAGAAAAAAGGTGGGTAAAGGGAAACTCCCCCTTTTACACTTATAGCAACCAATCAGTGTAGATTGCCTCATGCATGAGCACACAAGCTAGTAAGGAACACAGGAACATCATGACATAAATAAAACAGTATACAGAACACACAGAAGAAAAAGGAGGAAAAAAGAGAAACTCCTTTTTTACACCCACAGCAACCAATCACAGTGTAGATTGCCTCATGCATGAGCAGACAAGCTAGAGAGGAACACAGGAACATCATGAGGTAAATTAAACAGCATATACTAGAACACCCAGAAGAAAAAGACGGGGGGAAAGGGAAACTCCCCTTTATGTTTACAGCATCCAATCACAGCATAGATTGCCTCATGCATGGACAGACTAGATAGTCTGGAACACAGGAACATCATGAGGTCAGGGCTGTCTTAACCCATTGGCCTGATGGCCACTTGCCTGTGGGCCCCACGAGCATAGGGGCCCCATACTAATCTGTGTATGTTAACTTTTCAATGCACCTTGTATCATATAAATATATTATACATATATTATGCAAATATAAGTTTAATTTTACTGACCATTTACATTTTTATTCCTGTGTGTAGTTGTCGTAGGGGCCCCAGTACACTGTTTTGCCCGGGGCCCATAATGCTGTTAAGACGGCCTTGCGTGAGGTAAATTAAACAGTATATAGAACACCCAGAAGAAAAAAGGCAGGGGGAAAGAGAAGCTCCCCCTTTATGTTTACAGCATTTAATCATAGCATACTCGTCTCATGCATGAGCAGACAAGATAGTCAGGAACATAGGAACATCATGAGGTAAATCAAACAGTATACAGAACACCCAGAAGAAAAATGACAGGAAAAAGGAGGAACTCCCTCTTTATATTTACAGCATCCAATCACAGCATAGATTGCCTCATGCATGAGCAAATTAGATAATCAGGAACATCATGAGGTAAATCAAACAGCATACCAAACACACAGGAAAAAAAGGCGGGAAAAAGGGAAACTCCCCTTTTACACCCTTGGCAACCAATCACAGCACAGATTGCCTCTCTGTGGGCACGCCAGCCATTGCTCCAGTTCAGCTCTATCATGTATGCGTGCGCGCCTCCCGACGGCCAGCTGATTTTGGGGTTTTTGTCATGCATGTGGGAGATGCGTCCACATGCATGGGGGAGGGGATCACATGTGCATGTGTGGGGATTGGGGGGGATTCACGCATGTATGCAGGAGGGATGTGGGGGAGCTTGGAGGAGCAGCATACCCCCCAGTCCATATTGGTCCCAGGAGGCTGCAGGGAGGCTTGCTAGGCCCAAAATGGGGTGCGGGGAGGGGTCAAGCACATGTGCAGGGGGGCGGGTAAAACACCAGGGGATCGCGTGCATGCGTGGGAAGCACAGGGGGGATGCACACATGCGCAGGGCAGCAGGGCACATTGCATTATGGATGTGGGCTTGCACACGCTTTCAGCACGCGAGGACCAAATGGTTAGCCGTTACTGGTCTATAGAGAATTGTTGTGGCCCAGCCGTTGCAGTTGCCGCTGCCACCAGACTCCGAGAGTGATAGTCCCTACGAGTCAGCTCCAGAGGAGATGGGCGACCCTGGACAGGATTCGGATGCTGAGCAGGGATCCGAGAGTCTGGTCGGCCACCAGGAGGCGCCTGAGGCATGGAGCAGCGGTGAGAGCCAGAGGAGGAGGACTCCCGATGCCATGCCTTGGAGCAGCGGGGAAGAGTCACGTGACAGTGACTCAGGACTCAGCAGGGCGTTTCTGGACGCCCGTTACCGGTGCGCCCACAGACGCAAGGAGCGTGGGCGTAATTATAGGCGGTAAAGAGCTTTCAGCTGCTGTTTGGGAGGTGCCCTTTTCAGGTTATAAAAGGGTTGACTTTGCATATGCCCTTCGCAGCAGTCAACAGAAGACTTATGCCAGAAGCTCTAGTCTGGGATCCTGGCAAGCTGGATAGCTGCTTTTGTGTTCTGTTCCTGTGAGTTTTGTCTTGGTGGCTTGCTGCCACGGAACCTCTTGTCTGTTTGTGCAATAAACCTTGTTCCCTTGTACTGTTCCGGAGTGTGTGTTCTGTGTGGGCAACGGAGGAAGGGGGGTCAGAACAGAGAATCCTACTGTCCTCCCAGGTACAGCTCAAAAATTGTGCACCGCATTTCGAACATGTTTGAGAGCTCAGCCTGCCCTCTGGTGGCCAAATCAGGCACTTAGAATAAACTGTATTGTCACTTTGAATGTATAGTAATCGGTATACATTAAAATGCAATTTCATTGATACAGCTCTCAAAGGGTCTCTACCTCCAATATACTCTACATAAACATGAGCACATACATACATACATACCGTGTTTCCCCGAAAATAAGACAGGATCTTATTTTCTTTTGAACCCTGAAATAAGCACTTGGCCTTATTTTCAGGGATGTCTTATTATTTTTGAGGTGCAGGAGGAGGTGAATGTGGCTACCTCATGGTTGCTGCTCTGTTGGAATATTTTTGGGGAGGACTTATTTTCAGGGGATGGCTTATTTTAATGCATGCACTCAAAAGTCCGATTGGGCTTATTATCCGGGGAGGTCTTATTTTCGGGGAAACAGGGTACATACATACAGTACATACATACATACATACATAATGCATAGATCCACATATATGACTTGGAGAAACAACACAGTTTGTATACATGTTTGTATACATGTACATGGCGAGAGAAACAAATCTTGCAACCAGGCGGATGGCATAGGGAACAAAGCTGTTACAGAATATGGAAGTCCTGCTAGAAATTTAGGGAGGGCGCTAAAATCCATTGGCAGCTCCCTCCTTAACTGGTGCATCGTCCCCCTGAAAGGTTTAAGGTGGATCAACACATTTGGGACTTGGAAAGCATGTTGTGGGCACATTCACAAATTTTCTTTTGCAACAGTGTGATCCGATTCAAAATTCCTATTTTTTAAACCCAGCGTTTCTCAATTTTGGCAACTTTAAACTGCATGGACTTCAACTCTCCTAATGATGGCTGGGGAATTCTGGGAGTTGAAGTCCAGGTTGGATGACTCCTGTCCGCTCGTCTGAAGCCCCCAAGGAGGCTCCCAGCAACCTTGGTTTTTTTTTTTTCCTGTGGGGTGGCAAGTTACCAGCCTGCAAATAAGGTCTTGGACTGTAGATGCCATTCAGGGTCATTGAACCTCTAGCCACCTCTAACCCCCAGGATTATATCTCCAGTTTAAAGAGAAGATTGGACCATTTAACCGATGAACAGTGTTGGAAGAGATCTTGTAGGTCATCTAGTCCAACCCCACCCACCCACCCGCCCAAGCAGGAGCCGTTTCTGACAGATGGCAGTCCAGTCTCTTCTTGAAAGCCTCCAGTGAGGAAGCTCCCACAACTTCCGAAGGAAACTTCTCTTCCATGGGTTGATTGCTCTCACTGTCAGGAAATTCCTCCTTATTTCCAGGTTGAATCTCTCCTTGGTCAGTTTCCATCCATTATTCCCTGTCTGGCCTTTGGGTGCTTTGGAAAATAGCTGGACACCCTCCTCTCTGTGGCAGCCCCTCAAATATTGGACAACTGCTATCCTGTCTCCCCTGGTCCTTCTCTTCATTAGACTAGCCATGCCCAGTTCCTGCAACTGTTCTTCATATGTTTTAGCCTCCAGTCCCCTAATCATCTTGGTTGCTCTCCTCTGTACTCTTTCTAGAGTCTCTACATCTTTTTTTATAGTGTGGTGACCAAAACTGGATGCAGTACTCTAGGCGTAGTCTTACAAAGACTTTATTAGTCTTATTAGTCGTAGTATTATTTGTCACGGATGGAATAAGGTCTTCTGTCTTGGGCAGGAGGTTGGGAAAGAAGACCTCCAAAGTCCCTTCCACCCTTCTGAGATTCTGGAGATGAAACACAGGTTAAGTACAGACAGAACTGCCAGGGAGTTTAGGTCGCTCCCTGATTCAGCCACTAGGGGGCAGGCCACACTTTCCAATGAGCAGGCCTTTTCAGTTGATAGCTTAAAAACTAGCTTATGGGTATAAAATGATGAAGGATATAAAATAACTGAGTCCTTCAAATAGGGAAAGTCCATTTTAAATCCTAGAGAAAGCCAAAGCAGAAACTATAACTTCTATAGGAAAAGAATGCCATTGATAAGAAAAGGGCTCAAATAAGGTTTTAAACACCAAGTCAATCAAGAATTAAATCAAACTATATCGAAACAAGCCACCAAAATTTAGAACAACTTTTGTTGTTGTTTTGTTAGATGAACCCTGACTGCTCTTTTAGAAGGCCAGATCCTGAAGAGGAAACTCAAACCCTTTGGCCACCTAATGAGAAGGAAGGACTCCCTGGAGAAGAGCCTCATGCTGGGAACGATGAAGGGCAAAAGAAGAAGGAGGGGACGGCAGAGAAGGAGGGGGACGGATGAAGTCACTGAAGCAGTCGGGGTGAACTTAAATGGACTCTGGGGGATGGTAGAGGACAGGAAGGCCTGGAAGAACGTGATCCATAGGGATGCGATGGGTCAGACATGACTTTGCCACTAACAACAAACATTAATCTATCCATTTCTGCACATTCTAGTATTTTCTTAATTACAATTAAGCAAGAAAATTAATTAGGCAAGAAAAACAAAATGCACAGGTACAGTATAGGTGGTATCTTACTCAATAGTAGTAACTGTGAAAGGGATCTTGGAGTCCTAGTGGACAACCATTTCGATAGGAGCCAGCCGTGTGCAGCAGCTACCAAAAAAGCCAACACAGTTCTAGGCTGCATCAACAGAGGGATAGAATCAAGATCACGTGAAGTGTTAATACCACTTTATAATACCTTGGTAAGGCCACACTTGGAATACGGCATTCAGTTTTGGTCGCCACGATGTAGAAAAGATGTGGAGACTCTAGAAAGAGTGCAGAGAAGAGCAACAAAGAGGATTAGGAGACTGAAGACTAAAACATATGAGGAACGGTTGCAGGAACTGGGCATGTCTAGTTTAATGGAAAGAAGGACTAGGGGAGACATGATAGCAGTCTTCCAATATCTCAGGGGTTGCCACAAAGAAGGGGGAGTCAAACTATTCTCCAAGGCACCTGAGGGTAGAACAAGAAGCAATGGGTGGAAACTAATCAAGGAGAGAAGCAACTTAGAACTGAGGAGAAACTTCCTGACAGTTAGAACAATTAATCAGTGGAACAGAAATTGCCTCCAGAAGTTGTGAATGCCCCAACACTGGAAGTCTTTAAGAAGATGTTGGATAGCCATTTGTCTGGAACGGTATAGGGTTTCCTGCCTAGGCAGGGGGTTGGACTAGAAGACCTCCAAGGTCCCTTCCAACTCTGCTATTGTATATACATTTTCATCTGATGGAACCTCATCGTTTTTCCATTGTTGTGCAAATACAATTCTGACTGCAGTTAGTATATAGTAGAACCAGATATATACAGTAGCTCTGTTATTAATCATTGGATTTTTTTTTCCAACCGCCCACAGGAAGAGCAGGTGAGTCCCAAAAAGTCTCCACTGTCTGGCCAGGATTTTATAGGGACACCCAAAAAAAGCCTCTGGTGTCAAAGGTTGCATTGTTTGGGAGAGGACCCACTTGGGCGTCTCTTGCTAGGAAAACAAGATGGACCTTCTGAGTCTCGTTGTTTGTTTGTGTGGTTGTGGAGTGCCTGTGTGTTGTCCAGAGAAGAGTTGTCACTTGTCATTCTTTCCCAGCCTGAGGTTTTCCCTGAAGTTGGAAAGACTCAGGATTGGTGCTTGATATTGTATTTTGGGGCCTGGAGCATCACAGAAGGTTAGTGAGGAGGGAGCTGTAGGGACCTGATGTGACGGTGATGCCAAATCTTCCTATCATCGCCTGCTGGCCTCAGATGAAATCCCCCCCCCTCCTTCCCTGTGACAACAAATATTAGCACAAAGAGCAAAGAGTGGTATTAACCCTTCACGTGATCTTGATTCCATCCCTCTGTTGATGCAGCCTAGAACTGTGTTGGCTTTTTTGGCAGCTGCTGCACACGGCTGGCTCCTATTTAAATGGTTGTCCTAGATCCGTGTCACAGGTGGCATACGATTGCCCTCTCTACAGGCAAGCGAGCTGTTGCCCCAGCTCAGCTCCACCACAGATGCACGCGTGCCTCCTGCCAGCCAAGCTGCTTTTCGGGTCTCACTGTGAATGCATAGTGGGGCATGCAGGAGATGCCTCCAGAGCAGGGGTGGGTTCCTGCCAATTCTAACCTCTTCTATAGAAGAGGGTCCACAAATCTACCGTGCCGTTTAGAACCGGTTCCAGCTCCCTCCCCCCGCCCGTCCGCACATCATCAAGATGAAGAGCGAGAGGAGGAATTCTGGGAGTTGAAGTCCACAAGTCTTAAAGCTGTCAAGTTTGAACACCCCTGGGGTTTTTTCCCCTAAAGGGTTAGGGGTGCAAGGGTTTTGTAACTTGACAGCTTTAAGACTTGCGTGCTTCAAATACAGAGTTCCTGAGCCAACATGACTGGAGTTGGAATTCTGGGAGTTGAAGTCCACTAGTCTTAAAGCTGTCAAGTTTGAACACCCCTGGGGTTTTTTTCCCTAAAGGGTTAGGGGTGCAAGGATCTTGTAACTTGACAGCTTTAAGACTTGCACACTTCAATGCCAGAGTTCCTGAGCCAACATGACTGGAGTAGGAATTCTGCGAGTTGAAGTCCACTAGTCTTAAAGCTGTCAAGTTTGAACACCTCTGGGGTTTTTTTTTCTAAAGGGTTAGGGGTGCAAGGGTTTTGTAACTTGACAGCTTTAAGACTTGCGTGCTTCAAATGCCAGTTTCTGAGCCAACATTTTGGTTGCTAAGCAAGAGCGTTGTTAAGTGAGCTTCACCACATTTTACAGGTTGGCCACACCCACCCAGTCACATGACTGCCAAGCCACTCCCACTCAGTCACATGGCTGGCAAGCCACTCCCACAAAGCAGGCCACAGCTACAGAAGAGGTTCTAAAAAAATTTGAAACCCACCACTCATCCTCATGCATGGGGGCGAGGCGGCTCGTGTGCGCAGGGGTATGAGTGGGGGAGCGCCCTCCCCCCCATGCCCTGATTTTGGTGCAAGGAGGCTTCAGGGAAGCATGGGAGGTCCCTTGCAGGCGGCTAGAACTGGCCACCCGCAAAGGACCTCTCCGGACTTCTTTTGATGAGCGCGAGGTGACTGACGGTAGTTTGCGCCAGCCACGCCCACTCAAACTATTGTCAGTCTCCCCGTGTTCAGCAAAGCAAGCCTGGGGAGGTCGTTTGTGGGCAACCAGTCCTAGCCGCTTGCGCCTGGCGCTGCGGCTGAAGTGAAACCCCAAAGCCCCCGCCGTCACTAGAATAACTGCTGCTGCCTTCTCCTCCTCCTCCAACAGCACCACTACATTTGCTGCCCGGCGCTGCGGCTGAGGTGAAGCCGCCAAAGCTCCTGCTGGCGCCCCTGCCCGTGGCAGCGGCGCCTCCCCCTCCGCTCGGAGCACCTGAGCTGGGCCCCGCATTAACCCTGCCCCTTCCTCCTCTGCTGTGCTTTTGAGGCGCCATGAGGCCGCGGGAGCCAGTAGGAAGGCGGCGAGGTGGGCGTGAGCAGGAAAAAAATGCCTCATTGCTTCTCAAAAGCATAGCAGGGGTAACTTGTCAGCTTTAAGACTTGCACATTTCAAATACCAGAGTTCCTGAGCCAACATGATTGGAGGAGGAATTCTGGGAGTTGAAGTCCACAAGTCTTAAAGCTGTCAAGTTTGAACACCCCTGGGGTTTTTTTCCCCCTAAAGGGTTAGGGGTGCAAGGGTCTTGTAACTTGACAGCTTTAAGACTTGCGTGCTTGACTTCCCGTTCCGGCGGCTACGGCGACGGGCAAGGACTTTGCCGGCTCCCGCTCTTCGGTGGGCTTCCCCCGTCTTCGGGGGGGCACATGATGCCCCGAAGAGGCGCCCTGCCGAAGGAGCGGCTCGCGGAAGGCTCTGGCACCGGCGGCGGCTGGTGGGGGCTTTTCCGCTTTGCTCCAGGCACCGGGGAGCAGTTTTGGAGGACGCGCCTGTGTCTCGCCCCATGCCGATCGGAGAATGCAAAACTGAAGGAAGCAGCGGCGGTGCGGTGAGATGCTTCCTCTCTTCATCCCCTTACTTTTGAATTGAAAGGCTTTTCAGTACTTTTAAAAGTTAATCTTTCGGAGTTACTCTTTGAGGAGCGGCTAGAGGGGAGGGGGATTCCCCCCCCTTGGACAAGCGGCTTGTTAAAATTCTGCTCTCGCCCCCTGGGGAAGGAGGAGGGGGGAGAGCCAACTAACGATGCCTCACCCCAGTAAAAGTGCGTTTCATGGGACTTAGATCCAGAACTTATTGATGACCTGAGAACTTCTTGAACTTTTAAAACTTTCTATGCCTCTGAGCCCAAAGCTGGCAGGGCAAGATGGCACACTTCCGTTGTCTTCATGAACTGTGAAACCTGACTCCACCTTTAAAATTCAGGCTTCCGGTCTTTGTCTCCGAGTCACCCAGAGGAATCTCTTGTGGATTGCTATTTTCTGAACTCTTTGGAGAAAAAACTTTCATCTATTGCTAGAGTGATTAAAGAAACTCCCACCTGTTTGGATCCTCTGCCTTCTGGACTCGCCTGCCTGCTCTACTTCTCCAGCTGCCCAGTTCCTACACTGACTGATCGCTTTGTTTTATAAACCATGTCTCCAAAAAGACCACCTCCTGGAAAACCTGGCTTTGCCACTTCTGCTCCAACATCTGCAACATCCAGCCCAGCCACACAGTCAAAGATAACAGAACTGATGCAACCTAAGACTACAGAGATAGACCTTCAACAAATGCTTCAACAAATTTTACAAGGCCAGGAGGAAATTAAGAAACAGCTAAGGGAAATGAAAGATGAAATTAAAGAGAATCAAGTTCAAATTTATAAGAACTCACAGAGACTGGACCTTGTGGAGGGTGGGGTGGCGGAGGCGAAAGGGGGGGTAGAGGCTTTACAGAAGGGGAACAAAGAACTTGACATCCAACAAATGAAAACAGAGTTTGAGAGAATGTCCTTTTATCTTAGATATCAAAATGTAATAGAAGCAGATGGGTAAAACATAAGGGACATTATGACTAATATTCTAGCTGAATACATACACAAAGATAAACAGCAGATGGAATGGGAAATAGATCTGGTCTATAGAGTGAATTCAGCATATGCCAGAACACACAATGTACCCAGGGAGGTTCATATTAAATTCCTTAGGAAAACCACAAGAGATGAAATCCTGGGTGTACAAAGGGGGCAAACACTGACATACCACGACAGGGAGATAACCATTCTGAAGCAGATTCCCAAAAAAATTAGGGAAAAAAGGAAAAGCTATTCGCAATTGGCGAATAAACTATACCAGAAGGGGGTGTGGTTTAGATGGTTGATGCCTGAAGGTATGCTGATATTCTGGGAGGAGACAAGAATCAGAATCAACACACCCATAGAGGCACAGGCCTTTATGGAAAAAAATAAAGCGAACCTAGAAAAAACAGAAGATACCACAACGGTCACACAGGACACCGGAGGGGCCGGAGCTCTGCCAGCGGGGGGTGAAGGGGAAACACTAAGAAAGCTCAGATCACAAAAATGAATAAGAAAACCACAATGTTATAAACAGACCGAAAGTAATAATGAAATTATATCTAGACTATATATCATAACTATATAAATTGATTGAAAATTGTTTTCTCTAGAATTAATATGCTGATTTTTTATCATTATGTATTAATGTTTGATATTTAGATGTAACCTATGAGTTTGAAGGGGGGAGGCGTCTGCCACACTTGCAACTGCCAAAATTTGTAACCATTCCACTTACCCTTTTCCTTATAAACGTTTTAAAAAACCAATAAAACTTTTTGAAAAAAAAAAAAAGACTTGCGTGCTTCAAATGCCAGGGTTTCTGAGCCAACATTTTGGTTGCTAAGCAAGAGCGTTGTTAAGTGATACTGATATTGTATAACACTTTTAATTAAGCAGGTACCTCGAATAAACCTAACTGAGTTTCAAATAATACTGATTTCGTTGTTGTCTTAGGTGACATCTGTGAAAAAAATGCAGGTGCTCAGGCATGAAAACGTGCCGTTCAAACACTATACTTTTCTGCTCACACTGAAAAAAAATTAGACGGAACATTGATGCAAACTAATCAAGGAGAGAAGCAACATAGAACTAAGGAGAAATTTCCTGGCAGTGAGAACAATTAACCAGTGGAACAGCTTGCCACCTGAAGGTGCGAATGCTCCAACACTGGAAGTTTTAAAGAAGACGTTGAATAACCATTTGTCTGATATGGTGTAGGGTTCCTGCCTAAGCAGGGGGTTGGACTAGAAGACCTCCAAGGTCCCTTCCAACTCTGGTATTCTAAGTTATATTCCGAGTCGAGGTCTCTCTTCCCACTCCCACCCCCCGGCTCCTGCACATGGCAACGTCCATCTCCAGCATTGGGGGGAAAGTGGATGGTGAGAGTTGAGAACACGCATGCAAACAAGCAACTGGTGTTTTTCCCTTGAAGAGATTCCGATAGGAAACACCAAATATTGACTGGTGCTTTTATTTAGAGGAGCAGCCCTCCACTCCGCTTCCTTTGTGGCCTTTGCAAATATTATTCCAGACATCGGGAGCAAACGAGGGAAATTTACTAGTGGCTGATTCAGAAAGACATGAGCCACGACCATTATTAATATAATTAATCAGGAGTTTCCAGGCATCTTATAATTATTAATTTAATTAATCTGGGGTTTCCAGCCACCAATCATTATTAATTTAATTAATCTGTGGTTTCCAGCCACCGATCACTATTAATTTAATTAATCCGGGGTTTTCAGGCACCTGATAATTATTAATTAATTAATCAGGACTTTTCCAGGCACCTGATAATCATTAATTTAATTAATCAGGGGTTACCAGGCACCTGATCATTATTAATTTAATTAACCTGGGGCTTCCAGGCACCTGATAATTATTAATTTAATTAATCAGGGATTTCCAGGCACTGATAATTATGAATTAATCAGGGGTTTCCAGGCATCTTATAATTATTAATTTAATTAATCAGGGGTTTCCAGGCATCTTATAATTATTAATTTAATTAATCAGGGGTTTCCGGGCATCTTATAATTATTAATTTAAAATCAGGGGTTTCCAGGCGTCCGATCTTCCTTAATTAATTAATCAGGGTACCATGCCAGTCCCCCCACCCATGTCTTTGCTTCAGTGGAACAAATCCGTCTAGCCGCCCTCGCTTCGTCTCCCCACGGGAGCGCAGAGGGAAATTTGAGGCCAGGGGTCCCTGGAGGTCTGGGGGGGGAGGAACGGCGATGGTGGGGGGTGCGAGGCTCCTCCCTTCCCCCTCCCACCAGCCATCCCGCATCCCCTCCCCCTCCCCTCCTGGCATTCCCACCGGCTGCCATGAACGCGAGGGGGACCCGGCGGCCACCTCCGCCTGGGAGGCTGATGCTGCTACTGCTGGCGGTGCTGGCGACGCTCCCCGACGGCTGCGGGGCTCAGCGGGCGCCGGCTTGGAGGCAGCAGATCCGCTGGGAGAACCGGGGTCGCCGCTACAGCCTCTTCAACAGCGCTACCCAGTTCTTGCCCCCCGCCCGACGAGCCGCGGCTCCGGCCGCCCAGACCCTCTACCTGAGCGCCGCGGGAAGGGGCGCAGAGGAAGGGTCGGGAACCGGGACGGGTCCGCTGCAGACCTCCGGATCGGGAGTCAGAGCAGCCGGCAACCCCAGGTCCGACGGGGCGTCCGCGGCCGGAGGGGCTCGGCGACGCCACGGAGCGGCCCGGGGCGACCCCCGGGGGTCTTTGCTCTCCCCGAACAGCGTCTACGACCGTCCCGCCGTCTTGCCTGGCGCAGCCCGACAGAGGTCGGGTTACGGGACCCTCCGCTTCCACCACGGTGAGCCGCTCCCCTCCGCCCCCCGACGGCGGGGATGCGTGGGAGGGTTGGGGGGTGAAGGAGATAGAGGCAGGGGGCTTTGGATCTCAGCTCTTTGGGGAACGGCTTACCCCGGGGCTGTTGCTCTGGGTCCCAGCTGGAGAGCTCCCGAAAAGCAAAAGGTGATTTTTGAAGGAAACAAAAATGAGTTTTCAATCGGAATAGAGCTGGAAAGGGATCTTGGAGGTCTTCTAGTCCAGCCCCCTTCCTGCTCAAGCAGGAGACCCTATCCCATTTCAGACTGTCCAGTCTCTTCTTAAAAGCCTCCAGGGATGGAGCAGCTTCTAGTGGCAAGCTGTTCCACTGGTTAATTATCCTAGTTTTAGGAGAGGATGAAACTCCACCGGGATTCCCTCTTCAGTGGCTCAAGACTGTTCCTGGTAGAATTTTGTGTACAACAATCCTGTTAGGTAGGCCAGGAACGACCTCTCTGCAGCTGGGATGGGAGGGTGGCTGTGATTTGAATAACCCTGCTTTAGACCCAGGTTGGTTAAGGTGAGGTGAGAATAAAGAGTTCAGGTTACCTGAGTTCCAGGTAACTAAACCCAAAGTTTGTGTGATCCCCTTCTTTGTTTTCAGTCTGATTTAGCACCCCCAAGACAGCTTGGTAAAGTGAGGGGAGATTGTGGTGTAAATTTCCAGAGAAAATGTGGTATATGAGAGGAAGGAATGAAGGAGAAAGATGGGAAAGGAAGGATTGACAAGCCCATGAATTGAAAGAAGGTATGACAAATGGGAGAGGGAGGGAGAGAGGAGGGAAGAAGAGGGTTGACAAAAGAAAGGGGGGACCAAGAAGGAAAAGAGGACTCCAGAAGGGAAGGAGAGAAGGAAAGAAAGATGAGAGAGAGAGAGAAAAGAAGGAATACATGACGAGAAGGGAGAGGGGAAGGAAGGAAGGGAAGAAAGAAGGAATGAACAGAGATGGGAAAGGAAAGGCTGTCAAATAGATGAATGGAAAGAAGGGAGGAAGGAATGATAAACAGGAAATGGGGGGAGAGTGGAAGGAAGAAGAGGTCTATCAAAAGAAAAGGATTAAAGGAAGAGGGGACTAGAAGGGGAAAAGAGATGGAGAGAGAAGGAGTAAGGAAGGAACGAGAGAGAAGGAAAAAAGGAATAGATGACAAGGGGGAGGGGAAAGGGATGGAAGGAAAGAAGGGAGAAGGGTGGGAGGGAGGGAAAAAGAGAGAAAGAAAGAGAAAATTATGGAAGGGAGGGAAGGGAGAGGGGGAAGAAGGAATGGAAGGAAGGAGAAAGAGAAGGAAGAAAGGAAGGAAATGATAGGAGAAGAAATGAGGAAGGAAAGAGGGAGGGAAATGGAAGTGAGAGAAGGAAGGAAGGAAGGAAGGAAGGAAGGAAGGAAGGAAGGAGGAAGGAAGGAAGGAAGGAAGACCTTCCACTATCAAGCAACAGACCATTTATTCTCTCCCCTCCAAATCCTTTAAACCAGCATTTTCCAAACCTGGATTAAGTACCACAAATTGGATTGAGGGTGGTAGAAACACACCCACCCATTCCCCATCACTACAGGGACCTTAAAATGGACTTAAAGTGTTTTACCTACATTGGCTAAAAAAAAGGAAACTCTGGGGAGCAGTTTTTGAGTAGGGTAGGAAAAAGTTTGGGAAACATGGTCTTAAGGCAGGGGTGTCCAAACTTGGGAACTTTAAGACTTGTGGACTTCAACTCCCAGAATTCCCCAGCGGCTGGGGAATTCTGGGAGTTGAAGTCCACAAGTCTTAAAGTTCCCAAGTTTGGACACCCCTGCCTTAAGGTAACTCATGTTGGTGCCCATCAGAGCTTCGTTGGAGAAATCCACTTTCATTACTTTGGTCTTTGCCCGGTGAAGAAAGTGTCCTTGATTTGTTATCAATCAGAAGACACCCTTCTTCTCACTTGAACAGATGAACAGAGTTGGAAGGGACCTTGTAGGTCATCTAGCCTAACCCCCACCCACCCACCCAAAGCAACTTCTGAGGTTCTCTCCTCATTCTCTGCGGGGGCCCTCATTCAGAAATGCTAATTGTTTCTCTCATTTTGCTGCTTCCGGTCTTTCTGCTCAGGCTTGCCAGACCTGGTCCCTGATCCATATTTTCTACAAGCATCCACCTACATCGAGAAAGTCCAGATGTACGCCTTGGAATGCGCAGCGGAAGAAAACTGCCTTGCAAGGTAGGCCACAAAGCTTGTGCGGTGGGTTGTTGTTGTTTTTTTTAATAAACTGTATGTCAACTTGTAAAGCGTTTCCATGACTATTACCAAGTTGGCATGAAAACGGGAGGGAGAATTCCATGCATACCTTCGGATCTCATATTTCTACAGCCGGCGTGTGGGGTGCAAAGTTCACAGCCTGCTGCAGCACCTAGTTGGTGGCTATTATTTATGACACAGACTGAGGGGCGGGGAGACACAGGGGTAAAGTGCAGGGACCATTAAGTGGAATTCATAGCCTGCCACAGCACCTTGTTGGTGGATGTGATTTATGACACAGACAGAAGGGAGGGGATACAGGGATAAGGTTCAGACGCCATTAAGTGGAAATCAGTTTCGACTCCGCAGAAGAACATGCCAAAATGTTAATCCTAATAAATGATTGGATTTCTTTTGAACTTTGTCTTGAGGCTCGCAAATTAATTAGGTCATCTTTCGAAAGCTCCACACTGTAAGCCCCTCGGAGTCACCTCATGAGGGAGAGAGGCAGATAAAAAATTAACAGAGTTGGAAGGGACCTCGGAGATCTTCTCGTCCAAACCCCTGCTCAAGCAGGAGTCCCGCCTAGACCATTTCAGATAGATGGCTGCCCGGTCTCTTCTTAAAGCCCTCCAATGATGAGGCACTCACAGCTTCTGGTGGCAAGCAATTCCACTGATTAATTTTTCTCACCGTTAGGAAATGTAGCCTTAATTCCAAGTTGCTTCTCTCCTTGCTTAGTTTCCATCCATTGCTTCTTGTCCTGCCTTTAGGTGCTTCGGAGTACAGGTTGACCCTTTTTTCTCTGTGACAAACCCCCCCCCTGTCAGGGGAAGTTTCACCCTGAATTAATGAGGCGTGGACCGTTGGCTCTCCTAGTAGCATACTTCCGAATAAGCAGAAATAAAAACCCGGAGCATATTCTAATTAAAAACACTTTAATATAAAATAAAATAAAATACAAATCTTGCTAACTCAATTAACTACATTTTGGCAGAGTTATGTGCCTGCGTCCTCTTGGCAGGCGAACGGAAGATGAGAAGGGAAGTAAAGAATGTGTGACATATTATGTGACATGCGCATTAATCATTGTCAGATAAGAAACAATTCAGTCTACTGTATAACTCAGAATATAAGCACATGTTGGCAAACCAATTAACGCAGTGACACCCCCAAATATTGGAAGGCTGCTATCCTGTCACTCCAAATCCTTCTTTTCATTCAACTACATACCTAATTCCTGCAACTGTTCTTCATATGTTTTAGCCTTCAGTCCCCTAATCATCTTTGTTGCTCTTCTTTATGTAAAAGCAACCATAACTCATAAGACCCAGCCCGACTCATAATTGCTGACCCTCCTCCTTTTGCACACTAAGCTGACCCCAGTTAAAGCAGAGAACAAAGAATAATACAGTTGGAAGGGACCTTGAAGGTCTTCTAGTCCAACCCTCTGCTCAAGCAGGAGACAAGGAAGTGTGCCTAAGAGCACCAGCGTGCCTACCTTCCCTGTCCTACTGTCCCCATTTATTTGTAATCATTTCTTTCGTTCATATCCATGTTTATATTTATATCTGCTCTCTTGTACATGTTTGACACACTAATAAATGCAAAAGACCTCATGCCATTTTAGACAAGTGGCTGTCCACAGTATCTCTTCTTCAAAACCTCCAGTGATGAAGGATCCACAACTTCTAGTGGCAAGCTGTTCCACTGGTTAATTGTCCTATTAGGAAGTTTCTCCTTAATTCCAGGTTGCTTCTCTCCTTGATTAGTTTCCACCCATTGCTTCTTGTCCTGCCCTCAGATGCCTTGGAGAATAGTTTGACTCCCTTTTCTTTGTGGCAGCCCCTGAGATATTGGAAGACTGCTATTATGTCTTCCCTAGTCCTTCTTTTCATTAAACTAGACATCCCCAGTTCCTGCAACCGTTCTTCATATGTTTTAGTCTCCAGTCCCTGAATCGTCTTAGTTATCAAAGAGAGAACCCACCTAGAACTAAGGAGAGATTTCCTGACAGTGAGGACAATTAACCAGTGGAACAGCTTGCCACCAGAAGCTATGGGTGCTCCATCCCTGGAGGGTTTTAAGAAGAGATTTGCAGAACCGTTTCTCTAGAATGGTGCAGGGTCTCCTGCTTGAGCAGGGGGTTGGACTAGAAGACCTCCAAGGTCCCTTCCAGCTCTGCTATTCTGTTATTTCACTGGTTCTGGTGCTCTAGGTTTTGCCTATCGAATAGCAAGTTTCTTTGAGGGATGTTTGCAGAACTCAGCCAGCATCTCCATCCAAAATCTCTCGTTGCCAAGTGACCGAGGAAAAGTACGGTCTGAAAGCAGAATTGGGAATATTTTCCTGCAGTAATTTGGGGGCGGAGGAGAAAGGAATGTCTGGTGTTTACCTCCGCTGGATCTAAAGAAGGTCTAAAGTTGGGGGAAAGAGTGTGGTTGTCTCTTTACAGATCCCAACTTAGAAAGTGCCAAAATTAAGGAGGGGCGGTTTTCCTGTAAACACTCCGACAAAGTGGGCTGTGAGGCCGGCCAGAGTGGCATAGAAGGGTCACTCATGGCTTGCCACTCTTCGCCTATTTGCTCAGTTGATGAATTGCCCGCTTCTCTTTCTCTGACACCACCACCCGCCCCCCACGGCCTTCCCGACATTCAGACAGTCCTCGACGTACAACCAGAATTTTATTTATTTATTTCTTTATTTTTAGTTTGTCAGACACGTACGAGATAACAGATATATAAGTATAAACATGGTATATAAGTATATAAGTATAAACATGGACAGGAGCGCATGAAATGAGTGCAAGTAAATGGGGACGGAAAGCATGCTGGTGTGCTTATGCACACACACCCCTTTACGGACCTATTAGGAATGGGGGGAGGTCCACGGTAGACAGTCTAAGGTTAAAATTATGGGGGGGGAGGGTTATTATTATTTTTTATTTTTAGACAGACATAGACAAACAAAACATAAAACATAAAACCATCTTCCATTACAATGTGGTGTGTCGATTGGCTACAAGGCTTTTGTGCATCCTTTCCATAGTCATCCCTTACAATTTATATGAAATCACATATTATCAAATATCAAATATATTCGTATACATTATCGTTGTATCACATTTATTTAACTATCACCATCGTTCCTTCATTTTAAACGAGATATTCTAGATATTGGATTCAGTTACGTCATGACAGTTCATTACATCATCTTAAATCTACCAAATAATAATATGTGCACAGTCACTCATGCCCTCGTCCTTTCTCGCCTGGACTACTGCAATGCTCTCTACATGGGGCTGCCCTTGAAGAGCACCCGGAGGCTTCAGCTGGTCCAGAATGCGGCCACGCGGGTTATCATGGGGGTACCTAGGTGCTCCCATGTTACACCCCTTTTAGGCGGCCTGCACTGGTTGCCGGTTGTTTTCCGGGTGCGATTCAAGGTATTAATTATGATCTTTAAAGCGCTCCATGGCTTAGGCCCAGGGTACCTGCGAGACCACCTACTGCCACCAGTAGCCTCCCACCGTCCAGTACGATCCCACAGAGTTGGCCTCCTCAGGGTGCCATCGGCCAGGCAGTGTCGGTTGGTGACCCCCAGGGAGAGAGCCTTCTCTGTGGGAGCGCCTTCCCTCTGGAATGAGCTGCCCCCGGAGCTCCGCATAATCCCTGACCTCCGGTCCTTCCGACGTGCCCTAAAAAGTTGGCTTTGCCAGCAAGCCGGCCTGGCCTGTTAATTTTAACTCATTTTTTAAATGTATTGTCCTATAAATTGGGTTGGGTTTTTTTGGGGGGGGATATGTATTTAATTTCTTTTTAACTTTCGGGATGTGTGTTTTTTAATGTTGTACGCCGCCTTGAGTCCTTTGGGAGAAGGGCGGCATATAAATCCAATAAAACAAAACAAAATCTTTATGTTATATTCTGTATCGTCCTATTATTCTCGTATTTATAACATAGTAATTATAAAATTATGGGGGTTTGAGGCTGTAACAACAGAGTCAGGTAGAGCATTCCAGGTGTTGAGCACTCTGTTGCTGAAGTCGTATTTTCTGCAATCGAGTTTGGCCTTGACCGTGAGTTTGTATTGATTGTTTGCCCGTGTGTTATTGAGGTTGAAGCTGAAGTAGTCATTGACAGGTAGGACGTTATAGCAGATAATTTTGTGTACTAAGCTGGGGTCCGATCGTAGGCAATGTAGTTCCAGATTGCTCAAGCCCAAAATTTCAAGCCTGGCGGCATAAGGGATTCTATTGTGAGCAGAGGAGTGGAGGACTCTTCTTGTGAAATACTTCTGGACCCACTCAATCATGTTACTGTCCGATATACAGTGTGGATTCCAGGCAGACAAGCTGTATTTGGGGAATGGTCTGGCAAAGGTTTTGTATGCTCTAGTTAGCAGTACAATGTTACCGGAGCAGTGGTGGGTTTCAAATTTTTTTAGAACCTCTTCTGTAGGTGTGGCCTGCTTTGTAGGAGTGGCTTGCCAGCTATGCGACTGGGTGGGGGTGGCTTGCCAGCCATGTGACCGGATGAGAGTGGCTTGCCAGCCATGTGACCGAGTAAGAGTGGCTTGCTGCTTAGCAACCAAAATGTTGGCTCAGAAACTCTGTATTTGAAGTACGCAAATCTTAAAGCTGTCCAGTTACAAGACCCTTGTACTCCAAACCCTTTAGAAAAAAAAAACCAGGGGTGTTCAAACTTGACAGCTTTAAGACTTGTGGACTTCAACTCCCAGAATTCCTCCTCCAGTCATTTTGGCTCAGGAACTCTGGCATTGAAGTATGCAAGTCTTAAAGCTGCCAAGTTACAAGACCCTTGCACCCCTAACCCTTTAGAAAAAAAACCCCAGGGGTGTTCAAAATTGACAGCTTTAAGACTTGTGGACTTCAACTCCCAGAATTCCTCCTCTCGCTCTTCATCTTGATGATGTGCGGACGGGTGGGGGGAGGGAGCTGGAACCGGTTCTAAACGGCACGGTAGATTTGTGGAACCTCTTCTATAGAAGAGCTTAGAACTGGCAGGAACCCACCCCTGCTCCGGAGAAGAAGCTTTGCAAGATTAGGTTAACAACTCTTAATGCCTTTTTGGCAATGCTCTTACAGTGAGCCCTGGCACTTAGACCATTTGAGATGAGTACTCCAAGGTCCTTGACAGACTGAGGGTCGTCTATGAGGTCATATCCGCCCAGCTTGTATTTTTGAGCCCAAAAATTGTGTTGCTAAGCGAGACATCAGTTAAGTGAGTTTTGCCCCGTTTTCCATCTTTCTTGCCACCGTTAAGTCAATCGAAGCAGCTGTTCTGTTAGTTCCACGCTTGTTAAGTAAATCTGCCTCTCCCTGTGGACTTAGCTTGTCAGGAGGTCGGAGGTCGCAAAAGAGGATCGCATGACACTCCCCCACCCCACCTTCCCGGGACAAACTGCGACCGTCATAAATATGACAATTCAGTTGCGAATTGTCTGAATTTTGTTCATGTAACTAAGAGGATGCCCTCAACCGTCGTAAGTATGAAGAGCGGTCATCATTCGCTTTGTTTCAGTGCTGTTGTAACTTTGAACCATCACTAAACAAACTGTTGTAAATCGAGGACTATCTGTACTTCTTTAAGAGCAGTCTACGTTGACCACTTGAAGCTGAACGGACTTCAACTCCCAGAATTCATCAGCCAGCCAAATATAGAATTTATATTTGTTGAGGTGTTTATATGCACGGCTGGCTGGGGAATTCTGGGAGTTGAAGTCCGCTCAGCTGAAAGTTGCAAGGTTGAGAAACACTTTTTTTTTAGAGCTTGGGTTTAACTGGGGAAGGAGATCCCCAGTTCAGCCTCCTGCGCAGAATTCACACGAGTTGGAAAAAATACGGTCAGGATTCCAAATAGCATCCCAAAGTAAATCAGAGTCCAAGGCAAATGATTCCTCAAAGTTCCAATTTATTAAGAGAGCCATGTTGGCACATCTGGGAAAACCCAAATCTGAAAGCTTCCTGGTTTTCCCCACCTAGTTGAAAGTTCAAGATCTTGCTCTCACACCCACAAGTCCATCATGTGGTCCAATCTTCCATTGCCATGCTGGCGGTTCCACCCATCCAGTTCTGGTCAGGGGCAGAGGTGCAGAGACAAAGGATGACCTTGGCTTTCTAGACAGGACAAGAAGCAATGGGTGGAAACTAATCAAGGAGAGAAGCAACCTAGAACTGAGGAGAAATTTCCTGACAGTTAGAACAATTAATCAGTGGAACAGAAGTTGCCTCCAGAAGTTGTGAATGCCCCAACACTGGAAGTCTTTAAGAAGATGTTGGATAGCCATTTGTCTGAAACGGTATAGGGTTTCCTGCCTAGGCAGGGGGTTGGACTAGAAGACCTCCAAGGTCCCTTCCAACTCTACTATTGTATTGTATTGTATTGAATTTCGTCACAGCTACATATCATCCATATAATCCCCAATTTCCCACAATAGAAAATGCATAGTAGAATAATAGAAAGTGTGGCAGGCCAAAGATCCAAAAGAAAAGATTTCTGCAGGCCTGACAAATACTCTTTTGTGTGTTTTCTCAGATGGGAGGTTTTGAGTCAGCTTCTTCAAAGCAGAAATGTAGTACGGTACTTGGGTAAAAACAGATTTGTAAAATGAAGGGGGGGGGGAAACTGCCTTGAAACAGATGATGTAATATACCTTTTCCTTTAAAAAATTTTTTATTGGGGTGTTTACATAAAAGCCAAAGATAAATTTAAAGGAAAAAATAAAGAACTGAAAGTAGAAGGGAGGGGAGGAGAGGAAAGGAGAAAAGGGGGAGAAAAAAGGAAGGAAGGAAGGAAGAGAAGAAGAGAAAGAGAGAAAGAAGGGAGGGAGGGAGGTAAGGAAGGATGGAAGGGATGAAGGAAGGAAGGAAGGAAGGAAGGAAGGAAGGAAGGAAGGAAGGAAGGAAGGAAGGAAGGAAGGAAGGAAATGATACAATGACTTCCAATCTTCTCAACAGATATTTACAAACCTATCATCCTTCCTTCCTTCTTTCCCTCCCTCCGTCTCTCCCTTTCTTTAAAGTATGGGGGGGGGCACAAATTGTAGTTTAGACCAGGGGAAGCCAATTTGAATGTTTTCTTTCAAAATCCCCAATATTGGTGGTGCAGTGCTTAGAATGCAGCATTGCAGGCAAACTCTGCCCACTGCCAGCAGTTCGATCCTGACCGCCTCAAGGTTGACTCAGCCTTCCATCCTTCCAAGGTCTGTAAAAGGAGGACCCAGGTTGTTGGGGGAAAGAGGCTGATTCTGTAAACTGCTTAGAAAGGGGCTACAAAGCGTTATATAAAATGCTATTGCTAACTATCAACTATCATATATGGCAGTGATGGTGAACCTATATCACGTGTGCCACAAGTGGCACGCGGAGCCATTTGTCAGGGCACGCGAGGCGCTGCCCTGTTAGCTGGCCAGCACGCATGCGCGCACTGGCCAGCTGAGTTCACCTTTTTAAAAGCTATTTTTCGCCTTCCCCAGGATCCAGAGGCTTTATAGGAGCCTGGGGAGGGCGACAAGAGCCTCCCCCGCCCCACCGAAGGCTTCAGGGACCGTCCGGAGGCTTCCCTGATGCCTTCGGAGCGCTTAAAGCCACCCTCCGAGCAACTTCCGGTTTGCTCGGAGGGTGGTTTTAAGTGTTCCGAAGGCTTCAGTGAAGCCTCCGGACGGTCCCTGAAGCCTCCGGAGGGCCTCCGGTGGGGCGGGGGAGGCTCTTTTCGCCCTCCCCAGGCTCCTATAAAGCCTCTGGAGCCTGGGGAGGGCGAAAAAAGCATGTAAAAATGGGGGGGTCGCGCGTTGTGCGCGCATGCGCACTGGGGAGTCGCGCATTGCATTATGGGTGCGGCACGCCCGGACACGACCCCCCTGCGCTCCCCCCACTTGTGGCACGCGAGCCATAAAGGTTCGCCATCGCTGGTATACAGTATCTCTAGCTTCTCTCTATCTGCAATATCTATCATTTCTGTGTATATTCTCTCAAAGACTGGCACAGGAGTTAGAATCCAGTATTGCAGGCTGACTCTTCCCACTGCCAAGAGTTCGATCCTGACCGGCTCAAGGTTGACTCAGGCTTCGGTCCTTCCGAGGTCGGTGAAAGGAGGACCCAGGTTGTTGGGAGAAAGATGCTGACTGTAAACCACTTAGGAAGGGCTACAAAGCGGTATATAAGTCTGAGCGCTATTGCAATCACTACTCATTGTCAAATAGAAGAAACTTAGAAAAACTTTATTGTCACTTTGAATGGATACTAATTGGCATATACAAAAATGAAATTTCGTGGCATACAGCTCTTCAAAGGGTCTCCACCTCCAATATACACTGCATAAACATGACAAAATAAATAAATAAATATTAAATAATTACAAAAAGGAAGGAAGGAAGGAAGGAAGGAAGGAAGGAAGGAAGGAAGGAAGGAAGGAAGGAAGGAAAGAAGGAAAACAACCAAAAGCAGCAAATGCTGGAATTAGCTAGCAATTGAGTTACCCTTGACTTACAACCACGATTGGGACCGGAAAATGCATCACTAAGCGATGCGGTCATTAAGCGAGACATCACATGACCTTGACCTGTGGTTTTCCCTGTCAGCTTCCCCAGTGACTTTGCTTCAGGGAAGCCATTTAGGAAGGTCCCCAATAGCCCTCACCTGATTCAGGAACCTGCAACCTTCATGAAGGTTAGCTGGTCTTCTAGATCTTCGGTCGTGATCGTGTAATCACAAGGATGTCCAACGGTCGTAAGCATGCAAGTCCCTTTCCTCAGTGCCGTTTCAACGACCGCTCAACGCATGGGTCATAAGGCGAGGACTACCTCTAATACGGGAGGCAGCCACTCAGTTCCAGCGGGTGAAGTTTTCCATTGTTTTTGTGTCCCCCATTTTTCCCGCAGATCCGCCTACCAGCCCGGGGTGAGTAAGATCAGCTCCCGCGTCCTCCTTCGTTTCCCCCAAAGAGTGAAGAATCGAGGAACGGCGGACTTCCTCCCGGTGAAGCCGCGACACCAGTGGGAGTGGCACAGCTGTCACCAGTAAGTGAGCCAAACGGGGTGGGGATGATTGGGCAAGGCTGACCCGTTTATCAAGCGCACCATCAGAAATAGAAATAGAAATAATAGAAATAGAAGAGAAAATAAGAGAATGAAATTAAGAAAGAATAGAATAGAAATTGTAATATGTAACACCGTATTTTTAGGAGTATAAGATGCACTGGAGTATAAGATGCACCAAGGTTTTGAAGAGGCAAATTTTTTAAAAAGTAGGTAGGTAGAGAGAGGGAGAGAGAGAGAGAAATACAGTAGGTAAGTAAGGAGAGAGACAGAGTAGGTAAGTAGGTAGCAGTGGTGGATTTCAAAATTTTTTAGAACCTGTTCTGTAGGTGTGGCCTGCTTTGTGGGAGTGGCTTGTTGGCCATGTGACAGGGTGGGAGTGGCTTGCCAACCATGTGACTAGGTGGGCGTGGCCAACTTGTAAAATGTGGTGAAACTCACTTAACATCGCTCTTGCTTAGCAACCAAAATGTTGGCTCAGAAACGCTGGTATTTGAAGCACGCAAGTCTTAAAGCTGTCAAGCTACAGGACCCTTGCACCCCTAACCCTTTAGAAAAGAAAAACCCAGGGGTGTTCAAACTTGACAGCTTTAAGACTTGTAGACTTCAACTCCCAGAATTCCTCCTCTAGTTATGTTGGCTCAGGAACTCTGGCATTGAAGTGTGCAAATCTTAAAGCTGTCAAGTTATAAGACCCTTGCACCCCTAACCCTTTAGAAAAAAAACCACAGGGTTGTTCAAACTTGACAGCTTTAAGACTTGTGGACTTCAACTCCCAGAATTCCTCCTCTCGCTCTTCATCTTGATGAAGTGCGGACGAGCGGGGGGAGGGAGCTGGAACCGGTTCTAAACGGCACTGTAGATTTGTGGAACCTCTTCTATAGAGAGAGAGAGTAGGAGGTAGGTAGATGTTTCCAGGTGTATTTATCCATGTGCTAGAGAAGGAAATTGCTGATAATCTGCAGCACCTAAGACTTTGTTTCTGTTGGCACAGCACTTGATCAATCTAATTCTCCTCAATCTGCTAAAGAGCTTTCCAAAAGGAAAAAAACAAGTTTTTGCACTCTGCAAACCTCGGGAAAACGGGCCCATTTTTTGTCAAAAAAATTGCATGCATAGCCTTATGGAGGCTTATAGAGTGCTGCTAGGAGCTGGGGGAGGCAAAAAATGGCCCGTTTTTTGCTTATTTCTGCTCTCCCCAGGAGGTCTCTGAAAGCCTCCATAAGGCTATGCACAGCCATTTTGGTGAGGGGGGGGGCTTCGGGAGGCAAAAAATGCTGTATTCGATGTATAAGACGCACCCAGATTTTCAGCCTCTTTTTTGAGGGAAAAGGGTACGTCTTATGCTATTTATACGGTACGTAGTATAATGTATACATGTATATATATGGGATAATACTATACATTATGGTATAATCATGTAATAGTATGATATGAATAGAATAGAGTAGAAATTGTAATATGTAATATAATGTATACATGCATTGTATATGGTATAATGTATATATTATCGTATAATGTAATAGTATAATATGAATAGAATAGAATAGATACAATAGATACAGATAGTCCTCAACTTACATCAAGGAAGAGTTGTTAAGTGAGTCACACTCCATTTTATCACCTTTTTGGCCATGGCTGTTAAGTGAAACACTGCAGTTACTAAATAACAACTCTGCAACCATCGTAAATACATGCCAGGTGCCTAGTGCCCAAATTCTGATCACATGACTGCGGACACGACGCAACGGTCAAAAGTGCGGGAAGTGGCTATAAGTCACTGTTTTCAGGGCTGTTATAGCTTTGAGCGGTCGCTAAATGAACTACTGTGAAACGAGGACTTACCGGCAGCTTCTAAACACCTTCTTTCTTCCAGGCATTATCATAGCATGGAAGCCTTCAGCAACTATGACCTTCTGGATGTCGTCTCCCATGAGAAGGTGGCCGAGGGTCACAAAGCCAGTTTCTGCCTGGAGGACACCTCTTGCGACGCAGAGTTCCGACGACGCTATGCTTGCACCGCTCATATCCAGGTGCGCGATGGCTGACTTTTCCTCAGCTGGATCTGCCCATCTCCGCAAACCGCGGTGCTTATCCATTGCATGTAGAGTTTATTCGCTTATAAAATGTTTCTTCATCATTTATTTCCCTGTTTTATATTATAAGCAAGTAAAATCTATATACAATGGATAAGCACCGCGGCTTTTGATGGAGTTAGCAGAGATGGCTAAATTGACCATTTTGATTGAAGAAAAATCACAACTGCGGTACTTTCGTTTCTACTTGGAAACCATTTCTGGACTTTGTGCTCGGGGTAGGGGGGAAAAAACAACACAATGACTTTTGTTTCTACTTGGAAACCACTTCTGGACTTTGTGCTTGAGGTGGGGGGGAAAATGAAATGCTGGTTATGGATTTTGCCAATTAGATAGATTGATTGTTAACAAAAAGGGCTTGCGGGGTGGAGTCAGGGCAAGTGAATGGAGCTGAGTGTTTCCTGGCCAGATGCCCTTCCTGTCACCAATGGGGAGTTTTTGCAGCAGATATATTTTCGTTGTGCCCAAAGAGAGAAATATGAGCCTCTACCTAGGATCAAACTCACAGCTTCCCCATTATACCACTCTTATTAGCTTATAAAATAAAATAGAAAAATACAAAAGCAAATAGTGGGGAACAAGGAGGAGGGAAAGAGGAAAGGAGAAGTGTAGAAAAGAAGGAGAGAAAAGTGAGGGAGGCATTGACTTCCAGACTCCCTCTGGTGCAGTTGAAAAAGACAGTTACCACAAACCTCAACTTTTTACTTTTTAATAATAATGTCAACTTGTAAAGCATTTCCATGACTATTATCAAGTTGACATAAAAAAGAGAGAAAAGACAGGAGAATGCCATGTATACCTTTGGCCAGTGTCAGGTCTCATATTTCTACAGCTAGTGTGTGAAATGCGCACGTTCATAGCCTGCCGCAGCACCTTGTTGGTGGATGTGATTTATGACACAGATAGAAGGGAAGGGATACAGGGGTAAGGTTCAGACGCCATTAAGTGGAAATCAGTTTCGGCTCCACAGAAGAACATGCCAAAATGATGATCCTAATAAATGAATAGATTTCTTTTGAACTTTGTCTCGAGGCTCGTAAATTAATGAGGTCATCTTTTGGAAACTTCTCAAATAGTATAAACTAGTCATTTCTATTAACCACCAATCTATCTCATCGGTAAAATCCAAAATCAACATTTCATTTTTTTTTCCACCTCGAGCACTAAGTCCAGAAGTGGTTTCCAAGTAGACGTTCTCCTGCACCAATCTGGAAGCCAAAATGGGACACGAGGAGTCGCACACGCACCACACACACCGATTTGGGCCTGGAAGTCCTCCTGCACTAACCTGGAAGCCAAAACGGTGCACGAGCCCCCAAAATGCAATGCGAGTGCCCCCCCATACATGCGCCTCTCCCCACACATGCATGTGCGCGTCCCCCGCATGTACCCCGTTCCCCTCGCATGCGCCGGAGAGATCTAAAGACCAGCTGGCCGGCGGGAGGTGCGCACACATGCACAGTGGAGCTGGGCTGGGGCGACGGCTTGAGTGCCCGCAGAGAGAGCTCTGCGTGCCGCCTGTTCCCCCTTCCAATCCTCTTACTCTGTTATTGATAAATTGCTGAAGCAGACTTAAGGCAAAAATAGGTAATATCGTAATTCTGCTTTCCGCTGATAGTTTTTAGCTGCCCAGAGTTTGCGTGTAAGGCTGGCGGCCAGATGTGATTCGTCAATAAAAATAAATAAGTGTCATTTTGCCTCTCCCCTCAGGGTCTGAGCCCTGGCTGTTACGATACCTACCACGCCAATATTGACTGCCAGTGGATTGATATTACCGACGTCCCTCCTGGAAACTATATCCTCAAGGCAAGTCCACGTCATCATCAGTGAATTCCGTCCCATTGTTATAACCTTTCATTCCCCGGTTGTTAAGCGAACCATGGCAGTGGTTAAGCCGGAAACACGGTTGTTAAGTGAAACCACCTTCCCCGTTGACTTTGCTTTTGAGAAGGTCGCAAAAGTGACCCCGAGAAACTGCCACCGTCATAGACACAGGCAGTCCTCAACTTACAACCACAATCGAGCCCAGAATTTATGTGGCCAAGTGAGTTTTGCCCCATTGTACAAACTTTCTCGCTGTTAAGTCAGAAGGTCGCAAAAGGTAATCCCACGTGACCCCGAGAAACTGCAACCGTCATATATGCAGGCAGTCCTCGACTTATGATCACAATTGAGTTTCCGTTGCTAAGCGAGACAGTTGTTGAGTTTTGCCCCTTTTGATGATCTTTCTTGCCAGAGTTGTTAAGCGAATCACTGCAGTTGTTACAGTGAGTAACATGGTTGTTAAGTGAAACTGGCTTCCCCATGGACTTTGCTTGTGAAAAGGTCGCAAAAATGACCCCGAGAAACTGCCACCGTCATAAACACAGGCAGTCCTCGACTTACAACCACAATCGAGCCCAGAATTTATGTGGCCAAGTGAGTTTTGCCCCATTGTACAAACTTTCTTGCTGCTGTTAAGTGAAACATTGCAGTTGAGAAGCTAGTAATCCGGTTGCTAAGTGAATCCAGCTTCCCCATGGACTTCGCTCATCAGGTGGTTGCAAAAAGGAGATCATGTGACCCCAGGACACTGCGACCGTCATAAATACGAGCCAGTTCTCAAACATCCGAATGTAACACATGACCACGGAGATGCTGCAATGGTCGTAAGTGTGAAAAATAGTCATGAGTCCCTTTTTAAAGCCCCATTGTAACTTCGAATGGTCAGTAAACGACCTGCTGTAAGTCGAGGACTACATGACCCAGTTGCAAAGCGTCCAAATTTTGACCGTGTGACCACAGGGACGGCTGCAACGGGCGTATGTGTGAAAAATGGTCCAAAGTCACTTTTTTTAGCACCGTTGTACCTTTGGTCACTAAGTGAACTGTTGCAAGTTAAAGACTACCAGTTTTCCCCTATGTTTGAGCCACTGACTGTTGTGAGTGGTGAGGACAAGGATGGTCCTGAGTGAGAAGGAAAGACCAACTCCGGATGCCAAGGGATGGAGCGTGACAGATTTCCTGTCCTCTTTTCAAGGTGACCGTCAACCCTGATTTCCTGGTGGCCGAGTCGGACTTCTCCAATAACGTTGTCCAGTGTGATATTGGGTACACGGGAGTGTACGTCGACACGAAAAACTGCCGAATTACAAGGTATCTCCAAGGCAAATACGGCCTGGATTGGTGGGTTGGACCATCGGGATCCGCCAGGAGGGGAGGAAGGTCACACCAGGCAAGATAGCGGAAGCGTCCTTACCACCCAAGACCCGCCTCCTTGTACGGGAGTTTACAAAAGGGGTGGAGCTTGAAACTCGATATTTCGTTGTCCATCTTCCTTTTCGTTGTCCTCTTACGGGTGTCGTCACGGCATTGTAGGACGTAGAAGCGTCCTCATGATCTCTAGGAGCGACATGGAATGGATCGCTCGCCCCTTGGAGATTCACACACACACCCCAAAAAATCGGGGGGGGAGTTTTGCCCTCAAGATGCAAGGCCTTTTGTCAAGAGACAGGAAGCAGAAAAGCCCAACCGATGGGAGTCGGTGGTCCCAGGGGAAAAGAGGGCAGGGCGGACGCTAGAGAGGAGGAGAGTGCCTGGAAGGGTGCACCTTGTGTGGTACCCCTCATGAAAGGAATGGAGCGAGAAAGTGGAAAGGAAGGAGAACATTGTGTATTTCCCCAAGATGTCACATAAATGTAACTTGTAATTTCCTTCCTTCCTTCCCTCCCTCCTTCCTTTTGCTTTTTCACTTTTTCCTTCCTTCCCTTTTTCATCCCTTTCTTCTTTCTCATCCATTCCTTCCTTTCTTCTTCCTTCCTCTTTTGTCCTTTTCTCATCCATTCCTTCCTTCCCTTCCTTCATCATTCCTTCCTTCATTCTTTCTCACCCATCTATCTCTACCTTCTCCTTCTTTCCTCACCCATCCATCATGTCCCTTTTCCTTCCTTCCTCCCCCTTTCATTATTCCTTTATTCTTTTTCATCTCTCTCTTCCTTCATTCTTTTACCTTTTTCTTTCTCACCCATCTATCCCTACCTTCTTTCTCCTTCTTTCATCACCCATCCATCATGTCCCTTTTCCTTCCTTCCTCCCCCTTTCATCATTCCTTTATTCTTTTTCATCTCTCTTCCTTCCTTCATTCTTTTACCTTTTTCTTTCTCATCCATCTATCTCTACCTTCTACTTCCTTCCTCACCCATCCACCACTTTCCCTTTTTCCTCCCTCCCTCTCTTTCCTTCATCCTTCCTTCATTCTTTCTTGTCCATCTATCCCTACCATCTTTCTCTTTTTCCTCACCCATCCATCATGTCCCTTATCCTTCCTTCCTTTTCCCTCTTTCATCATTCCTTCATTCTTTCTCCTTCATCTATCCCTGCCTTCCTTTTCTTTTTCCTTTCTTTTTCCTTTCTTTTTCTCATCCACCTACCTTCTACTTCTTCCTCACCCATCCATTTTCCCTTTTTCCTTCCTCCCTTTCCTTCATCATTCCTTCCTTCATTCTTTCTCATCCATCTATCCCTTCCTTCCTTTTTTTCCTCATCTATCCTTACCTTCTTTCTCCTTCCTCACCCATCCATCACTTCCCTTTTTCTTCCTTTTTCTCCCTCCCTCCCTTCCTTTTTTCTCTACTTATCCACCCATCCTTCCCTTTCCTTCTCCCCTCCCTATGCCTCCCCTCCCCTCTTCCCCTCATTTACCTTCATCCATTTACTCCCATCCCTTCCCCCTTCTCCTTTCCTCCATCTATTTACCTCCTGCCCTGCCAGCAGTAACTGAATGGAGATCCCCAACCCAGGAGCCAAGCATCCTGGAGAAGCTTTTGCTTTCACCAAGGGTACTGGAGTCTCAAGACATCTCATTTGACCCCAACTCTCTGCTGGAGAAAAGAGGATGGAGCGAAGAACCAAGAGGTCATCTGGCTTGACCCTGTGCCCATTTTCTGGCTGCTGAAGAGAAAACAAATGCCCCTCTCGCCTTTTTCCCCCTCCCCTAATATTACTATGAATATCCTGTAAAAATAACCCCATAAATATCTCTGGCTATAGCAAACAACACTCACTCGCATTTTGAAAGGGGTGGGGCTTCGATCAGGTGCTTGCAGCCACCAAATTGACTTTGACACCCCTGACCTTTTGACGTAAAGGGCAGGGCTCCTTCCACATCTGTGTCACCAGGCTTAATAGCAGGGATCTTGGGGGTCTTAGTGGACGACCAATTAAATATGAGCCAGATGTGTGCAGCGACAGCCAAAAAAGCCAATGCAATCCTAAATTGCATGTTTCCCCAAAAATGGGACCTAGCTGGAAAATAAGCCCTAGCATTTTTTCAAAACGTTCGTAATATGAGTCCTACCCCCAAAAATAAGACCCAGTTAAGATTGTTAGAGAGACAAATTTTGGTACCGTATTTCCCCAAAAATGAGACCTAACTGGAAAATAAGCTCTAGCATTTTTCAAAACGTTCGTAATAGCTTAAGAGAAAGAAGGACTAGGGGAGACATGATAGCAGTCTTCCAATATCTCAGGGGTTGCCACAAAGAAGAGGGAGTCAAACTATTCTCCAAGGCACCTGAGGGCAGAACAAGAAGCAATGGGTGGAAACTAATCAAGGAGAGAAGCAACCTAGAACAGGAGGAGAAATTTCCTGATAGTTAGAACAATTCATCAGTGGAACAGAAGTTGCCTCCAGAAGTTGTGAATGCCCCAACACTGGAAGTCTTTAAGATGTTGGATAGCCATTTGTCTGAAACGGTATAGGGTTTCCTGCCTAGGCAGGGGGTTGGACTAGAAGACCTCCAAGGTCCCTTCCAACTCTACTATTGTATTATATTGTATTGTATAAGCCCTACCCCCAAAATAAGACCCAGTTAACATTGTTAGAGGGACAAATTTTAGTACCGTATTTCCCCAACAATGAGACCTAACTGGAAAATAAGCCCTAGCATTTTTCAGAATGTTTGTAATATAAGCCCTACCCTCAAAATAAGACCTAGTTAAGATTGTCAGCCAGAGGGACACATTTTAATACCGCATTTCCCCGATAATGAGACCTAACTGGAAAATAAGCCCTAAGTCTTTTGGGGGGTGGAAATTAATTTAAGACCTGGTCTTATTTTCAGGGAAACACGGTAATGAAAGATAAACTCCCTCTCCACCCTACGGACTTTAGCCTCAAGAAAAGATCCTCGTTTTCCATCAGCACCTGGTTCTTTCCGAGAAATTTAACAAAGGCCCCCCAAAACAGAGCAGGAATTCGGAGCCCAGGTGCAAATTCTAGCATAGCTGTAAGACAGGAATTGCAAGGATGAAGATTGTCAATTGTAGGTAACCAGATAGCATATTTGTGGGCCTGGGTGTTTGTTTAGGCACACAGGTGTGAGGTGAACTCACGGCATTTAGCTGCCCTGTTAAAAAAGCAAGCTTTCCCTTTCTTAGTCTCGATCCTTCCGTCCCAGTTAGGTGTGACCAATGCAACTCATAAAAGGCACACAGGTTCTTAAGTTTGCACCTAATAGATATATACTTGAGTGACATCTCCATTTAATTTGTACCCCATCTTTTATTATGGTATTTTTACAAATTGCTCAAGGCTGTGGGCAAATCCAACACATCTTCCTGTGGAAAAGGAAGGACTAGAACTCACAGTCTCCTGGGGATTGGCCCAAAGTCACTCGGGTGGCTCTCATGCCTAAGGTGGGACTAGAACTCCCAGTCTCCTGGTGATTGGCTGTCGAAGCGGGACTAGAACTCACAGTCCCCTGGTGATTGGCCCAAAGTCACTCAAGTGGCTCTCATGCCTAAGGTGGGACTAGAATTCACAGACTCCTGGTGATTGGCCCAAAGTCACTCAGGTGGCTCTCATTCCTAGGGGGGGGACTAGAATTCACCATCTCTTGGTGACTGGCCCAAAGTCAACTAGCCAGCTGTCATGCCTAAGGCAGGACTAAAACTCAGTCCACTGGTAATTGGCCCAAAGGCACCCAGCTGGCTTTCATGCCTAAAACAGGACTAGAACTCACCATCACCTGGTTTCCACTAGACAAAACTGGCTCTTTTCCAAGTTTCTGGTGAAAATAACTTAACTATCCTATGTATGGAAAGTTAAGAAAATGCCCCAAGCGTTCGTTCTTGTCATATCCAGGAGCTTAGGTCACAACTACATTCAAGTCAAGAGGCCTGCCCACGTATCACAGCAGCATAGAATTGGAAGGGACCTCTGAGGTCATCTAGAGCACCCACCTTCTATCGCGCTCAAGAATGCTTCCCTTAAGCTTTGGATCCGAAGCCTTCTCAAGTTTGCAGCAGCTTTTCACCAGTGACCGTAAATGAAGATCAAACGGCAAGAACAGACTACAGATAGTGCTTGACTTACGACCATAATGGAGCCAACCCATCGCCAGTCTGAGTTGTAAATCAGGTCATCCGCATGAATGACCCAATTTTGCATCTTTTTTTGTGACAATTGTGAAGCAAGTTTGTCAGAATGGTTCTCCATGGGCTGGTTTTGCAAACAAACAGAAAAAAAAAACAACCCAGCAGTTAGATGCTTGTTTAGCACACATCTTCCAATCAGCACGAAGTGATGAAAGAGACAGTTTGTACAGGTCCTCCTTGACTTACAACCTGACTGTTGCCATCTTTCACTTGCTTGTGTTTCACTACTATCTGGTGACAGACTACCATGAACTGTGGGGAAGGAGAATGAAGGAGTGAATGCTTGGGGAAGCGAAAGTAAATGCTGTATCTCCTTGAGAAGCTACCTCAAGGTCACTCAAGCTGGGAGGAGGGAGCTGCATACTGTTAGAAAAATAATGTGATTGTGAAGTGAACCAGTGTGTCTTGCCCCCTCGGAGCCTGAATCTGAGGAGGAACCCGAGCCAGAATGTGCGGAGGAACAGGCCAAGTCAGGGCTTTCAGGATTGGGACGGCTTGTAGGCAGGGAGGTACAGGGGCAGGACGACCGAGAGAGCAAGCGATGAACATGAGGAGCGACAGAGCTCAGGCAATGAGCAAGGACCACCCACTCCTGATTCCCGAGCACAGAGTGTGGAGAGAAGGCGGGAACAGCGCAGGCTGACCCAACGACTCGAGAGGAGAGCGCCTCACCCTCTTCACAAGGCACACCCAAGGACTGAGCTTTAAGGAGACGCGGTGGGGAGGGGCATTTGTCGGGAACGAACGCTGAATTCATGGAGATTTGTGTACCGTTGCCGATATTTGGAGTTTCTTGGATTTCTTGCTTTATTTCTTGCTTCCTGGATTGCCTTGTTCCTTTGCTTCCTGGACTCATTTGACTTATTCCCTCGCCCACCTAGATTTGTTTTGCAGCTGTTGTGCCTCCAGCAGTTTGCTGGACTACTCCAGAAGCTTCTGGAGGTGTGTGTGTGTTTGTTCGATTATTTTGCTCTGGGACTTGCCAGAACGTGAGAGAGCATTTGGGGGAATGTTGGCGCAATAAAGGGGCGATTTGAACTATCAGCTGTGTTCCAGTGGTGGGATACGATCGGTATGCCCCGGTACAGGCGTTATCAGTGCCTGCTGGGAGCACCAGGTACCGTTCCGGTACAGGGCTCCGGAAGGCCCTGCCCTCCCTCCCTCCCTCCTTACCTGTAGTTCAGCCGATCGGGGCTTTCTTCCACGGAGCGTACGGCGCCTGCGCAACGCTCCACCGAGCAGCTGGAGTGTCGCGGGCAGTAAGTATGCAGGCACACACTGCCTGTGTGCATGTGGTGGATGCCGGGCCCCATTGCAGTGTACCGGTTGCAACGGGATGCGGAACCCACCACTGCTGCATTCCCTCGGTGCCATGCCCCAGGACATCACACAATGGTTTTCTTATCGGCTGGTTTTTAAATAAATAAATGAATAAAACAAAACCCCGAAGTTAACATGCTTCTTTAGCACACATCTTCCACTCGCGTGCAGCGGCGGGCTTCACATTTTGTTACACCGGTTCTCCCCACGCATGCGCTTGCTTCACACGCACCCGCTTTGCAGGTGCAGGAGTCCCTTCTGCGCATCCGCCTGGCCTATCTAAGACATGCCTAACTAGGACGGCATAGAGCCGGGGCAGATGGGCAGGCCCACCAGTGATTTCCGCTACCGGTTCGGACAAACTAGTCCGAACCAGCTGAATACCTCTTCTGCCCACGTGCCTTGGAAGCAGGAATTCTTAAGGGCTGAAAAGGAGACGATGAAGGAGGTGCTCTGTCAGCGGAGACGACGACCAGCTTCAGAAAAAGACAAAATAAATGTGTTGAAAGAAAAGAAGGATTAGATGTGGCGTTAGAAGAAGGGAAGGCTCAGTGGCTCAGACGCTGAGCTTGTCGATCAGAAAGTTCGGCGGTTTGAATCCCTAGCGCCGCGTAACGGAGTGAGCTCCCGCGACTTGTCCCACTTTCTGCCAACCTAGCAGTTGGAAAGCATGTAAAAAATGCAAGTAGAAAAAATAGGAACCACCTTTGGCGGGAAGGGAACAGCGTTCTACACGCCTTCGGCATTTAGTCATGCCGGCCACATGACCACGGAGACGTCTTCGGACAGCGCTGGCTCTTCGTCTTTGAAATGGAGGTGAGCACCGCCCCCTAAAGTCGGGAACGACTAGCACACAGATGCGAGGGGAACCTTTACCTGGCTGACCGAAGCCTTAAGCTGTCTCTTAAAAGACAAGCAACGTTTCCAAAAAAGAAATCTGACGTTATTTATTCATTGCTCAAAGGAGCGATTAGACTGTCCCCACTCAAAAGACAGTCCCTGGTTTCAAAGAGAAGGTGAGACTTTCTCCATATTTTGGGATCCCAAGGAAAGGCCTCCAAAGCAGGATAGTTCAAAGGAACGGAAGAAGCCAGCAGGATCGCAAAGCACTGTGCGACGATACAAGTTTGATAAATACATTAAATAAAAATGAAAACCTGGAAAGAAAGAATTTCTCTCCCCACCCTTCCACCCAGGACTGCCTCAACCTCTATTCCCAGTAAGACCAGCGGCTCCCAGTAAAGCCTGGTGTTAAGATTCAGCCCCACCCAAAGATGAAGCCAAGTTCACTCAAGGAAGCATCGTGAGATGGGTGTGTTTTTTTTCTCTCTTTTTTTTTTTTACAAAAAGTTTTACTTGAGGACCACCGAAAAAAAACCACCTGTTCCCCAACACGAAAATTAAAATACACAAATTTAAGGAAACGGCCTCTTGCGACCCATCGGAAGTCCAAAACAACAGGGCAGAATAAGATAGACTACCCCCCCCCCCTTTCCCATTGAAAGGTAAAATCTTAAAACAAATTTGGGTTGGTTTAAAAACAAACCTAGGGCACGCGTGCCGGAAGTGGCATGCACAGCCATCTCTCCAGGCAGTTGAGCTGTCACCTATTGATCTTCCAGGTTCTGGTGCGCTGGCCAGCTTGTCTTCACCCGCGAGAGAGCGCACCGTAAACTGGAAGAGCAGCCGTCCGATGCGCATGCCAGGAAGATGATTTCCGGTTTCTGGCACACACTATGGCGAGCTGGTCTTCGTGCATGTGTGCGTGCCAGAAACCGGAAGACTAGGTGGCCGGTGGCTCTTGGCAATTCTGCCCCTGCCACCCAGCTTAATGGGGGAAGCTCTCCACCCGTCTCGTACGTGCCTTTGGGTGGCCACAATTCAACAGAGACATCCCCTCCTAAAATCCTTGCAATGTTGGGAAACTTTTAAGATTTTTCTGGAACGCCCCCTCCCCAGCTTGCTTTCTAGACCCCCGTTAATCCTGATTAATTCTTGACCAAAGATGGGCTGTCCTAGAGGAGTTTAGTTAAGAGAGTCGTACCCCTCTGGGGTCGAGGATCACGTTGGCAGAAACTCAACATCCATGAGAATAGATCTTCCCCCTGACCCTCGGCAGCCGGAAATCTCTTTCGTGGAGAACGGTTTCCAGATCGTCTCCAAAGTTTGGGGTTCTCAAGAAAGCGTCAGCCAGCAGGGGGGAAGGGGGGGTGTCCCTGGTGTGCCAACAGCCCCGCTGCTGAGTCCTGGCAGGGTCTGCATTTCATATGCGTCCCATCCCGTCTTCAGGTGAAGAAGGAACGTGAAAGTTGTCCGCATGCATAATTTTTTTTCCTCCATGCGAGGTTACGAGCAGAAGCGTTGTATGACGGAACGTGTAATTTTGGGAGCAATTCAATGGGGTCGAAGGAGCCAGTGAGTTTTCTGGCCCCTGGAAAGGTGGATAGGAGGTAACTAAGATGGGTTGACCTGACTTAAGAAATGACCTTCTCCCACTTGGCCAGAAAATGCCATTAGCGAATTCCACAGTCTTCTTCTCCACCTTGCAGCTTCTCCAACTCCACCGAACGGACCAGCTCTTGGACAAACTTCATCTCGGAGGCCATCTGCTTGGCCAGGGCCTCGTAGCGGTTCTCCAGCTTCCGGAGGTGCCGTTTCAGCCGGTTGGCCGCCAGCGAAGTGCTCTTGGCCTCTTCCTGAGCTTGCCGCTTGAGGGTCTCCGTCTTCTGCATCTCCTGCTGGATTTGACGGAGGTCCTGGCTGATGGCCTGGTTCTCCTCCTTGTACCACAACTCCTTCTCCTCGTAGATGGACCGCAGGGCTTCGATGTCCTCCCGGAAGGACTTCTTACTCTGCTGCAGCTCCCGCAGGCTCTCCTCGGCCACCGCCACCTCCTCCATGACTTTGGAGAAGCGTTCGAAGTTGATGTAGGTGTTATTGGGAGGCATACTGGAGTGAGACTTGATGGTGTACTCCTTCAGCCGCGTGGTTTTCAGGCGCCGTCGCTCCGGTTTCTTGCCGTTGTCTTCGTTGCGGACATTCCGCCTCTTGATCACCTGATTTTAAAAAAGGGGAGGGGTAAATCTCAGGATTAGTGGACTTGTTCATCCCTCTTCCTCCCCTACCACCATCAGGATCTCAGCAACCGTTTTCTGAGAAGCTCCACTGCAGGTACTCCTCGACCTACGACCACAATTGTGCCCTAAATTTCCGTTCCGTTTCGTTGCTAAAAGAGACATTTCTTAAGTAAATTTCCCCCCATTTTTTGACTCTGCTGGTCAGAGGGTTGCAAAAGGGGATCAGTCCTCATAAATATGAATCAGTGGCCATGCGTCTGAATTTTGATCTTGTGACCGTGGGGATGCCGCAACAGTCGTAAATGTGAAAAGCATAGATCCATAAAGTTGGAAGGGGCGTGGGAGATCAAAGAGCTGGAAGGGAACTGGGAGGTCATAGATTCCTATGGCTAGAAGGGACCTGGGAGATCACAGACTCGTAGGGCAGGAAGGGACTCAGGCAGGGGGGATCATAGACTCACAGGACTGGAAGGGACCTGGGAGATCACAGACTCATAGGGCTGGAAGGGACTCAGGCGGGGGGGGGGGGGGATCATAGACTCATAGGACTGGAAGGAACCTGGGAGATCACAGACTCATAGGGCTGGAAGGAACTCGGGGGGGGGGGATCATAGGCTCATAGGACTGGAAGGAACCTGGGAGACCACAGATTCATAGGGATGGAAGGGACCTAGAATTTCACAGACTCATAGGGCTGGAAGGGACTCAGGGAGGGTGGGGGCGGAATCACAGACTCATAGGGCTGGAAGGGACTCAAGGGAGGGGGATCATAGACTCATAGGACTGGAAGGGACCTGGGAGATCACAGATTCACAGGGATGGAAGGGACTCAGAGTGGGGGAGGGCGGGATCATAGACTCACAGGGCTGGAAGGGACCTGGGAGATCACAGGCTCATAGATTCATAAGGTGGGGAAAACAATCTTAAACATCAATACTTATTTGAACAACTTAAGTTTTTACCTTGATCCATGGATGCTCCAAGCTTTGGTCAATTGTCATCCGTTTCCTGCAATCATTAAAAGGAGCAACAGTCAAATCTGGGATCGATGCAAAACATACAGAAAAAAGGAGAGCGAAATTGCAGTGTTACAGTGGATCTATGCAAACTTCAGCACCCTTCTGGATCTCAGACCATCATCCCTCAGGACTGTTTTGGGAATATTGCCTGCACACAGTCACCTTCTCAGGAGGAGAGGGAAGAAAACCCAGCCCAAACTTCGGTGTGGCTTCCTTGTTCTGCTCCCAATTTATATATTCAGCTTTAGAGATGTTTTTTTAAAAAAAGACCCTTGAGGGCCACACAGGATGGACTTTGTAATACTTGAAACATGGGTTTTTGTAGTACCATTGCACGAACTTAGGTCCAGATTTGGCCATCAACTTTATACTGAAGTCTTTCCAAGACTGGGTAGATACAATTAGTCCTTGAGTTATGACCACAATGGAGCCTGCCCATTATGGTCACAAATCATGATACAGGTAGTTCTCGACTTACAACAGTTCACTTAGTGATCATTCAAAGTTACAACAGCACTGAAAACTATTTTTCCACATGACCGTTGCGGGACCTCCGTAGTCATGTGATTTACTTTCCAAATTATAACTGCAAATGGCTGCAAAATGGATGGTCATAAGTCAAGAACTACCAGTATCTTTTGATATTGGTTCTTCTGTTGGATTCCAAGAAGGTCTTCTTCAAATTAAAAGTCTCCCGCCCTTCCTTACCCCATTCACCCCCTCCCCACCCTGCCTCTTACTTGGGGTCCTTGACAAGCAGCCTTCGAATGAAATCCTTGGCCAGTTCGCTGGTGTTGCTGAAGTATTCCTCGTCAAAGTCATAATTCACAGCTGAAATGTTGGTCAGGGTCTCCTGCTTCGTTTCCCCCAAGAAGGGAGAGGCACCGCTCAGGCTGAAAAAGGAAGGGTCCCGTGTCATGTTTAAACCCAGAGGCTCTTGCGACTTGGCAATAAGAAGCCCCATGCCCAGGCCACTTCGAGCAGGGAATGGGACAAGTCACCACAGCCAACTTGCTTGCGGCCAACTCAACATGGCCAGTTCGCCAAGGCCAACTCGCCATAGCCAACTCACCACAGACCCATGGACAAATCACCATGACCAACTCACTATGGACAACTCACCATGGACAATTTGGCATGGCCAACTCACCGTGGACAACTCACCATGGACAACTCACCATGGATAACTCACCATGGACAACTCACCATGGACAACTCACCATGACCATCTAATCATGCACAACTCACCATGGACAATTTGGCATGGCCAACTCGCCATGGACAATTCGGCATGGCCAACTCGCCATGGACAACTCACCGTGGACAACTCACCATGACCAACTCACCATGGACAACTCACCATGGATAACTCACCATGGACAACTCACCATGACCATCTAATCATGCACAACTCACCATGGACAATTTGGCATGGCCAACTCGCCATGGCCAACTCACCATGGACAATTCACCATGGATACCTCACCATGACCAACTAATCATGCACAACTCACCATGGATAACTCAACGCAGCCAATTCACCATGGATAATTGCCACAGGACAACTTGCTGTGGGACAATTTAGTAAATCTATGTAATTATTTAAAATAAATAAAAAATTATTTTAATTTTTGCCATTCACGTTTCATTCTGTCCCTCCTTTTGCATCCTTTCTTTAATGAATCTATTCCACCATTTCTTTGATAGTAGTGTAATTCTTGTCCCGCAGTGAGTTGGCCGTGGTGAGATGGCCATGGTGATGGCCATGACGAGTTGGCCGTGGTGAATTGTCATAGACCCATTTGAACAAGGCAACCCCCAAGGCCAGCATCTTGACTGAGATCAGGAACCAAAAGCATCAAACAAGGGGTGGATTCTTCTGATATGGGAAGGGTTCTAATCATGCTACTCTAGAATGCAGAATTATGGAGGTGAAAGGGAGTCTGGTCGAGTCTAACATTTCTCAATCCTGGCAAATTTAAGATGGGTGGCCTTCAACTCCCAGAATTCCAGAAGGCCTTTCAATCCGAAGAAGCTAAGGGAGAACCTCCCATCTCTAGGACCAAGGCTTTAGGAACACCTTTGGATCCCCCGCAACATTTTGGGGGAAGAATCTCGAACAAGTAAAGGAAGCTCCCACCCAACCACCCACCCCACTGCCCGAAGTCCAAAATACTCACAGGATGTAAGTGATGACCCCGATGCTCCTGGGGGAGAAAAAAGAAAGACGGAAACTTTTATTAACACTGAAGAATGGAAAGTGTACTCATTGTCTCTCTCACTGTCTCGCTCTCTGTCTCTCTCCTCCTGCCTCCCTCTCCCTCGCTGTCTCTCTGTCTGTCTCTCTGTCTATGTCTGTCTCTCTCTCCCCCCCTCTGTCTCTCTCTCTCTCTCTGTGTGTCTCTGTATGTGTGTCTGATCTCTATATCATCTCTATTTCTCTATCATCTCTATCTCTATCATTAGCTATCTTTCTCATCTCTATTTATCATCTCAATCACTCTATCATCTCTCTCTATCATCCCTATCTATCAATCATTATATCTCTTATCTCTCATTCTCTCTCTCATCTCTATTTATCATCTCTATTATCTCTAACATCTCTTATCTCTCTATTTATCTATAATCTCTATCATTATCTCTATCGGTATCATCTCTTTCATCTACCTCTCTACCATCTCTATCATCTCTCTGTCTGTTGTCCATCTATCATCTGTATCTATCATTTCTATTGATCTATCGATCCATCTGTATCTGTCCAATTCAGGTCCCGCCCATCTCACTCCCAGAGGGACTCAGGGTTTTTACAGCTAAAGTTATCATCCATCCGTCAACCTTCACAACCCCAGAAACTGACTTTTTTTCCCCCCCACAGAAGCTGAAACCAAAGCTAAGCATCCAAGCAGGGGTGGCGAACAAGTTCGACAAAAAGAGCCAAAATTTTAAACTGTGAGAGTCAGAGAGCCACACCACACAGTGACCTGCCAAAACAGACCCGGAAGCAATGTTCCCTCTAATTTTTTTTCGATGTGAGCAGAAAAGTAGTGTTTGAGCGGCACATTTTCATGCCTGAGCACCCGAATTTTTTTCACAGATGTCACCTAAGACAACAACGAAATCAGTATTATTTGAAACTCAAAGTTATGTTTCTTCAAGGTACCCGCTTAATTCAAAGTGTTATATAATATCAGTATCACTTAACAACGCTCCTGCTTAGCAACCAAAATGTTGGCTCAGAAACTCTGGCATTTGAAGCACGCAACTCTTAAAGCTATCAAGTTACAAGACCCTTGCACCCCTAACCCTTTAGGGAAAAAAACCCCCAGGGGTCTTCAAACCTGACAGCTTTAACACTTGTGGACTTCAACTCCCAGAATTCCTCCTCCAGTCATGTTGCAGCGACGTCATCTGCGTGGATCTGCTCCATCTTTGCTTTCTTCATTGTGGGCAGGGCTTCTGCTGAAGATGCCGACGAGTACGAGTTGCCACCAGAATAACTGCTGCTACCTCCTCCTCCTCCTCCTCCTCCTCCTCCAACAGACTCACCAGATTTGCTCCTGAGCTCAGCGCTGGGTTACCTCTGCCCCCTCCCCCTCCTCCGTGCTTTTGACGAGCCATGAGGCTTTTTTTCCCCTGCTCCCCCCCCCCACCTTCCTACTGGCTCCTCAAAAGCACGGCGGAGGAGGAAGAGGGGGCAGGGGTAACCCAGCGCTGAGCTCAGCTGCTCCGAGCGGAGGGGAGGTGCCGCTGCCACGCGCGGAGATGCCGGCTGGAGCTTTGGCGGCTTCATCTCAGCCGCAGCGCCGGGCGGCAAATCCAGCAGTGCTGCCTGTTAGAGGAGGAGGAGGAGGAGGTGGCAGCAGTTCTTCCGGTGGCGGTGGGGGCTTTGGGGCTTCACAACTAGCCTCAGTCGCCCCGTGCTCCTCAAAGCAAGTCTGGGGAAGTCCTTTGCAGGCGGCCCGTTCTAGCTGCCTGCAAAGGACCTCCCCAGCTTCCGAAAGGGAGCGCGCGATCCGAGCCACAGTATACTAAATAATGACAAGAGGCAAAGAGCCTCATTTATTTTGGCCGGGAGCCGCATGCGGCTCGCGAGCCGCGTGTTCGCCACCCCTGCATCCAAGTAACCAAGTAAGGATGGCTGAAGTTGGCCAGTGGCAATCTGATCAATCCCCAACATGCAGCCAACACTAGACGGGAGTTCAGAAAACACGACTTTGGCTACCAGTGTCAGATGGAAACTGTGCAGTGGCCTTCAGACCTGAAGCCTAGATATTACTTCCTTTATGGGCCGGATAAGAAATAGAAGCTTACGTCACTCACCACATATCAGCCTCAAGGCCCAAAGGTTCATAATTCACTATTTCTGGAGCTGTGGAAGGAAGGGCAGGAAGGAAAGAGGCGAGGGGGAAGGAAGGGAGGGAGGAAGGAAGGAAGGGGAATGAATGAGAGAGGCAAGGAGGAAGGAAGGAAGGGATGGATGGATAAGAAGGAAGGAAGGACGGGATGGATGAGAATGAATGAATGAGGAAGGGAGGAAAGAAGGGATAGAGGGATGAGAAGAAAGGAAGAAGGGATGGATGGATGAGAATGAATGAAGGTGGGAGGGAGGAATAGATGGGTGAGAAAGAAAGGAAGGGAGGGAGGGGAATGAATGAGCGGGAAGGAGGAAAGGATAGATGGATAAGGAAGGAAGGGATGGATGAGAATGAATGCATGAATGAATGAATGAGGGAGGGAGGAAAGAAGGGATAGATGGATGAGAAGAAAGGAAGGAAGGAAGGATAGATGAATAAGAATGAATGAATGAAGGCAGGGGGGAGAAATAGATGGATGAGAAAGGAAGGAAGGAAGGGAGAATGAATGAGGGAGGGAGGGAGGGACAGATGGATGAGAAGAAAGGAAGGAAGGAGAGAAGGAAGGGATAGGTGGAAAATGAATGGAGGGAGGGAGGGGGAGGAAGAAGGTATAGATGGATGAGAAAGGGAGGGAGGGAGGAAGGAAGGAAGACTTTATTAATAATTTTCTTCCACCTGTAAAAATTGTTCCATAAAACTTCCACCTACCAGCGTTTCCATCCCAATCCTATCATTTGGCAACCTTTCCTCCTCTGCACCTACCTACAAATTCTGGAGTGCCGAAGATGTTTTTAAATTCATTTCCCGTTTCAATCTTGTGAGCAATGCCAAAATCAATCAGTTTGATCCGAGGACTGGGGACGTTTTTATCAAGGAGCATGATGTTTTCAGGCTGAAAGGGCGGGAAGGAAAAGAGACACCTGAATCCATGAAGCAATGGAAGGCCTGATGTTCAATCAAGATGTTAAAATTCTTGAGAATGCCAACATTCCATGTTTACAATACAATACAATAGAAGAGTTGGAAGGGACCTTGGAGGTCTTCTAGTCCAACCCCCTGCTTAGGCAGGAAACCTATACCGTTTCAGACAAATAGCTATCCAACATCTTCTTAAAGACTTCCAGTGTTGGGGCATTCACAACTTCTGGAGGCATGTTTCCACTACTCTTCCTGTGAAGTCATGCCTTCTGACATTATTTTTCTTTTTTAATAAAAAGTTTTTGTTTTTGTTTTTAAATATAAACATTTCCTCTTTCCTTAAACAGTGTGTCGTCTGGGTACAAATAATCTCTGTACAATAACCATCAGAATTTACAACATCATTTACATTGATATTAATTTTCTAATCTTAGAATTATAGTATACTAAACAATTGATCATAATAAACCTGTTTGTTTTTTTCCCTCTTAATGTACCTTCTAATAAAACTGTAATAATTGCATTAAACATAATTGTCATCATCATAATAGTAACAATTATCATATTGTTTATATTTCTATCCTAACATATTTTCTACTCTTTTTAATCTCCTCCTTTTATTTCCAACATCCTTTTCATCCCCTCTAACCATTGATAAAATAATTCCCATATCATCTAAAATTCAGTTTGTTCTTTCTCCTTAAAATTGCCAAGGTTAATTTATTCATTTCTGCACATTCTAATATTTTCCTAATCACCTTGCCATCAATAGGAATCTCTTCACTTTTCCAGAGTTGTGCAAATACTATTCTGGCTGCGGTTAGTACGTGAATAATTAGATATTATTACAGATATTAAACTGTAAGATTCAGGTAAAATCCCCGACAGAAATATTTCTGGTTTTAGATCAATGTGCTGCTTTATAATCTTTTCCAATCATGTATGTATTTTTGTCCAATATTTTTTGGCTTCTACACATATCCACTGTTAGGAATGTAAGCTAATAGTTGGGTTAGCAATATATAAACCAGGATGGTAGTACTTTTTCTTTAAGTACTGCTGTAATGTGATTGGTTGCTGTTACCTCAAGCAGCCATAAGAGGGAGCCAGAATGACTGTTAGCTCTCTGTTTGTTAGATGCTGATCGGTGGATGTATCGTGAGTTACTGTGTTTTTGCTACTGTTAGCTGTTTTGTGTGCTAAACTGATTATTTGATACTGGACTGTGTTCGAAGGACCATTCCTTAACTGAGAACATTGATAACTGACTGACTGAACCGTGTATGACTTGGACTGTAAATTGAACTCTGAATACCTATATATTTCCACATAGTAAACTACTATATTTTATACTATTCGGTGTCCTGCTCATTTGTGCGTGTTCTTCCATATCACTCTCATTACACTTCTCTGCACACTCGCTCTCCTAACGGGGAGCTTACTTACTTAACATCCACCACCTATGCTAATAAGACCCCTGACATTATTTTGCAACTCTCCTCATTCTCCCCCATTACCCAGTGCCGATTCTCATCATGACCTTAAGAGGTCTTCTCTAGAATCCAGAAAGTGTCCTTTGCTGACCACTTTCCAGAAAAAGATTGAAGTGCCTCCAGATGAGACAACATTGGAGTTTTTTCTACGAAGCCCCCTGTTTTTTTGGTCATTCGATTATTTATTATCATTAGAGGTGGTATTCAGCCAGTTCAGACTGGTTCAGCCAAACTGGTAGCACCGCCCCGGGTCCAAAACTTCCTATATAGCCTCGTTTTCGACGCCACGTGCAAGAGCAAAGCACATGCACCGAAGGCTGAACGCAAGTGTGGAAGGCACCGCTTACTATCATTATTATTCGGAGATAGGAATCGAAGGGTCTCACCTTCAGGTCGAAATGGGCGATGTGTTTGGAGTGGAGGTAATGGACCCCGTCCAGGATCTGTTTCAGGAACTGGGTGGCCTCTTCCTCCGTCAGGGATTCCTTCTCCGCCAGGAAATCAAACAGCTCCCCGCCGGAGACCAATTCCAGAATCAGCACCACGTCCGTCTTGTTCTCGAAAATGTCGTGGAGGGTGATGATGTTGGGGTGTTGGATCTCCCGGAGGATGTTGACTTCCCGCTGGATCTCTTCGCGGCTCACCCCTCGGCGGCTTGACGACAGGCGCCGTTTTTTGATGAACTTCGCCGCGTATTCCAGACCCGTTTTTTTCTCGCGGCACTTCCGCACGATCGCGAACTGGCCGCTGGAGGCCGAAGGAAGAGAAACAGCTTGTAAAAACCATCCTTGACTGACAGCCTGTGATGACCTGAGGCATGGCACAGAGGTAACGCAGGCAGCTGGCAGTTCAAACCGCCCCTTTATTGCTCCAAATTTCCCCAAACACTCCCACCTGGCAAGTCCCAGAGCAAATTATGCTCTCTCTCTCTCTCTCTCTCTCTCTCTCTCTCACACACACACACACACACAGACACACACACCTCAAGCAGCCTCTGGATGCAAATAGTTGCATCCATATGCAAATAGCAAATAATTCCTAACATCCATCTCCTCCTACTTATGACTGCAGGACTGTAACTTTGTTGCTTGTGTTCTTAGGATTTATATTGATATTGATTGTTCCTTGATTACTTATTTCATTAAGTGTTGTACCTTATGATTCTTGACGAATGTATCTTGTCTTTTTTTGTACGCTGAGAGAATTTGCACCAAAGACAAATTCCTTGTGTGTCCAATCACACTTGGCCAATAAAGAATTCTATTCTATTCCTATTCTACACCTATTCTACTCCTATTCCTATTCCTATTCCTATTCTTATTCCATTCTTATTCCACTCCTATTCCTATTCTTATTCCATTCCTATTCCACTCCTATTCCTATTCCTATTCTATTCCTATTCCTATCCTATCCCAATGCTGTGAGCACCATGGCTGCAAAGCAAGAAATCCAGCACGGCAAGTCAAGGAGTACAGAAATCAAAGGAGCAAGGCAAGTATCCAAAAATCCAGAAAGAATGCAAGGAATCCAGGAAAGTTCAAACATCGACACTCAACGGTCCATGAATTCAATGTTTGTTCCCAACACATGCCCCTCCCCACAGCGTCTCCTTAAGTCTCAGTCCCCTGCTGTGCCTTGTGAAGAGGGGGCGGGGCGTTCTCCTCCTGAGTAGCTGGGTCAGTCTGCGCTGTTCTTGCCTTCTCTCCACTCTCCATGCTCAGGGACCAGGAGGGGGTGGTCCTTGCTCATCGCCTATGCTCGCTCTCTTTCTCTTCTCTCTCTCTCTCTCTCTCTCTCTCTCTCTCTCTCTCTCTCTCTCTCTCTCTCTCTCTCTCTCTCTCTCTCTCTCTCATTTTCATTGCTTAGGCTCTCTTGGTCATCCTGCCCGCATTCCACCCTGGAAAACAAGCTGTCCTAATCCTGAAAGACCCTGGCTTGACTGGCCCTGCTCATCCCCATTTGCCAACGAAGCCACGATCTTTGTGAGCTCCAATTCCAGCTCTTCGTCCCCTGCAGATTCAGGGGGCATGATACAGACTGTCAGCTGCCACCATATGCTTAGTTGTGCTTTGCTGCTATGCAGGGGAAGGGGAAGGAAGGAATGCTTGGGCAAGCGAAAGTAAGCGCTGTATATCCTTGAGAAGCTGCCTCAAGGTCATCCAGCTGGAAGAATGAAAGGGCCGCATAACAAACTACACATGGACACACCGTTAGGAAAACTTCTTGCCTCAATCTGATTGGTTACACAGGGTTGGACAATGAGAGATAGTTAAGGGAGGGGAAAGTAGATCCTAGGGATTTTGGTGCGATATGCAGCAGGTATGTTAATAAGATACAAGTATCTGCAGCTCTGTAAGGGTTACTACATCCAGTAATTAAGACTTCGGCTCTGAAATTAAGTAGAGGCTCTGTTCAGATCACTTCCTGCTCATTCTGGTCTTTTTCTCTTAAGCCTGCAAATTGAGAGTTAGCCTAAAGGATTGCTGCAAGAGCATCTATACAACGGAGGCTAAATATTCACAGCATTTAACACACATTATCTAAGTAAAAGTTATAAAATCCTTTAGAAATAGACCCCAAAGTGTTCCTTTTCAAGAGGCAACTGGACTTTCTGGTTTTTCTCTGAAGACGTTTCACTTCTCATCCAATAATCTTATTCGGCTCTGACTGGACAGTGGGGAACGAAAGGATTTATCCTCCTTGCAGACAGCTGGTCATTTGCATCCTTTGAGAGAGTCGTTGAGGCCACTTGGAGGTTTATCTGTGTCCTCAGGGTCGTCTGAGTGATGCAAATGGGTGGGGAGCCATCTTGGAACTGCTGAAAGGACCGTGTTGTAGACTGGAGATCGATGTCATATCCCTCCCCCACTGTTAAACATTCTCCAAGTTGCCTCAATGGCTCTCTCAAAGGATGCAAATGACCAGCTGTCTGCAAGGAGGATAAATCCTTCCGTTCCCCACCATCCAGTCAGAGCTGAAGAAGCTTCATGGATGAGAAGCAAAATATCTTCAAAATAAAAACCAGAAAGTCCAGTTGCCTCTTGAAAAAAAGCAGTTTTGGGACAACCGGAACCTGGATGACGGAGAATCTCCATAGAGTAGACTTTTAGATGTAGGTTACATTATCGCCCCTCGTGTGATATACTAGTACATGATGCGCCAAACACCAAGCCCATTTCTCTCTAGATCATTGTTGTGAACAATTCATTGTTGTGAACAATGAACTTATGTACTGTATTTTAAACTAGTTCACAACTAGTTCATTGTGGCTGGCTCAAATTCCAGGTAGTCCTCGGTTTATGACCATTTGTTTAATGACGGTCTGAATTTACGACAGCATCGGATAAAGCAATTTCAGAATCGGCCTCCAAGAAACAATCTCAAATACCAACCGTTTGTGGCCAGCAACAGAGCAGCGAAGAAAGATTGCAGACAGCCCTCGACTTACGACCACAATCGGGCCCCAAATGTCTGTTGCTAAGCAAGACAGTTGTTAAGTGTGTTTCCCCCCATTTTACGCCCTTTCTTGCCCCTTGCTAAGTGAATCACAGCAGTTCTTAAGTTAGTAACTCAGTTGTTAAGTGAATCTGTCTTCCCCATTGACTTTGCTTGTCAGAAGGTCTCAAAAGGGGATCGCATGACTCCGGGACACTGCAACCGTCATAACTATGAGTCATTGCCACGCACCTGAATTCTGATCACACAACCACAAAGATGCTGCAATGGTCGTAAGTGTGAAAAAGAGCCGTAAGTCACCATTATAACTTCAGACAGTCATTAAAAAAACCGATACAGGTTGAGGATTACCTACGTTTCCTTCCAACTTTTCTGTTAATTCTGTATTTGGACAAATTATTTGATATATTTTCCCGTCAGGAATCCGAGGGATCCATTAGCTTTTCAGTTAATTTTCCTTTTCGGCTCCAGAGGCAAGGATCCCATCAACCTCATTGTCAAAAGTTTTGTGTCAAGAAAACGGACATGTTGTAAAACTGTTTTCTACAATAGTTTTGCGACCTTGAAAACCGACTTATTGTAAAGGTTTTATAATACTTTTGTTTCAAGAAAACTGACATATTTTAAAGGTTTTCTACAATAGTTTTGTAAAACGGTTTTAAAATAGTTTTGAGACAAGAAAACTGACATATTTTAAAGGTTTTCTACAATAGTTTTGTAAAATGGTTTTTAAAATAGTTTTAAGACAAGAAAACTGACATATTTTAAAGGTTTTCTACAATAGTTTTGTAAAACGGTTTTAGAATAGTTTTGTGACAACTGACATACTGTAAAAACCATTTTAAAATAGTTTTGCGACGGGGAAAGCTGACATATTGTAAAAGGGGCAAATCCTTTGAAGGAAAGCCACGCAATGGGGGACATTTAAATATGGCTTGTTATTTACATTTTTCGACAGTGAGATCATGCCGGCCGGCTGCGGGAGTTTCCATATAAGGTTGCAGCTACACAATCCCCTCCGAATAGAAATTCCACACTCCTTCCAGCTCTGTAACCGGCAGAAAATAGAAATAACTCAACGCCACTAATTCTCAGTTCCTTCATTTTTAAAGAAAAGAATTTTAGTTGGAAATACGGGATGTGTTCGACCTACGACCACAACTGAGACCGGAATTCCTGTCGCTAAGCGAGATAACTGTTGAGCCCCATTTTACGACCTTTCTTGCCATGTTGGTTAAAGGGAATCGCCTCAGTTGTTAAGTGAGTCACAGGGTTGTTAAGCAAATTGGGCTTCCCCGTTGACGTTGCTTGTCAGGCGGTCGCAAAGGGGATCGCGTAACCCCGGGACAGGTCATAAATATGAATCATTTGCCAAGCATCTGAATTTTTGATCAGGTGATCACAGGGATGATGCCATGGGCTCTTCCTTCAATCATGAGATACAGGTAGTCCTCGACTTACGACCACAAGAGTCCAAAGTTTATGTTGATAAGCAAGCCAGTTGTTCAGTGAGTTTTGCCCAATTTTACAAACTTTCTGGCCATCCTTGTGAAGCGAATCGCTGAAGTTGTTAAATGAAGAATATGGTCATTAAGCGAATCTGGCTTCCCCCATGGATTCTGCTTGTCATCTGAATTTTGATCGTGTGAAACAATGGCCGTAAATGTGAAACATGGTCGTCGGTGCCTTTTTTCGGCACCGTTGTAACATTGGTCACTAAACGGACGTAAATCGAGGACTGTCTGTAATTCAGAATTTATTTCCCCTAATCTGGAGAAAGATTTCGCCGCCTCTTGAACCCGAAATTGCGACAGGGATGGGTGCTCACAACAGGAAGGACGCCGAAATCTCGTCCCCAACGAACCTTCTTTCCACACACCTCAGGAAAGTGTGTCTCACCCCTCTGGGTGACACAAAGATGACTCACACAGGATGCGTACGTTACACAATTTTGCCCGCTGTGAACGACGCGCTAAAATAGCTACTTCCCTCAACACCGAACCTTTTCACTTAAAGAGATTTTATTAGGAAATGATAGCTGGCAAAGGCTTGTTTACGGAGATCTCAGAGGGGTATATGCAGGCTGTCCTCGACTTACGGCCGTTCATTTAGTGGCCATTTGTGAAGTGACAACGGCATGGAGGAAAAATGTGACTTTTGACGGGTTTTCACCATCCTCGCGGCCGCCTGATCAAAATTGGGATGTTTGGCATGTATTTGGTGTAGGATTTCCTGCCTAAGCAGGGGGTTGGACTAGAAGACCTCCAAGGTCCCTTCCAGTTCTATTCTATTCTTTTCCTCTATATTTATTTCTATTTTTCTCTATTTCTACTATTTCTATATTTCTATTCTTTTATTTTTATTTCTATTATTTCTATTTCTATTATTTCTATTATTTCTATTTCTATTATTTCTATTTCTACTACTTCTATTGCTATTTCTTCTATTGCTATTGCTATTTCTTAATTCTAATTCTATACCTGTTCTGGGATCATGTAATCGCTATTTGTTTACCTTCCTAACTAACTTCTGATAAAAGTCAATGGGAGGGGAGGGAGGTCAGATTCGCTTAATGACCAAAGGATTCACTTAACAACTGAAGTGATTCACTCAACAACTGACGTGATTCACCGTGATCGTAAAACGGGGCAAAACTCACTTGAACACGGTCTTGCTTAGCAATGGAGATCTTTGTGCCGAGACTGTCACTTGTCTGAAATGGTACGGGGTCTTCTTGCTTGAGCAGGGGGATGGACTAGAAGACCTCCAAGGTTCCCCTCAGCTCTGATTCTGAGGTTGTATGTTGAGGACTACTTTGTCAATGAAACCACGGCCAGCAATTTCACAGTTTATCACCCCAAAAAATTCTTTTTTGAGATTTATAACCTGCATCCAATCCTTTTCCTCCCACAGTAAAACCATTTATCATCCATTCAGAGTTACAACGGGGCTGGAAAAAGTGACTTATGACTGATCTTCGCACTTACGACCAACACAGCAGGTGATCAACGTTTGAGTGCTTAGCAACCGGTATGTGTTTTATGATGGTTGCAATATCCCAGAGGTCAATCGGCAAAGTCGATTGGGGAAGCCAGATTCACAACAACCATGTGATTTTCTTAACAACTGCAGTGAGTTGCTTATTACGCGCAGCAAAAAAGTTCAGTATGACTTGCTTTAATGGCCACCAAAATTCGGGGTGATTCGCTTAACAACCACTGACATTCAGCGGGACTTGCTTAAAACTTCCAAAATTGTTTGACTCGCTTAACAGCTGCCAAAATTCAGTGTGACTCACTTAACAATGCCCAAAATTCAGTGTGACTAACTTAACAACTGCAGGGATTCACTTAACAAGGGTGGAAAGAATTGTCATAAAACGGGGCAAAAACTCACTTAACAAATGTCTCACCTAGCAACAGAAATTTGAAGGCTCAATCGTAAGTCGAGGACTACCTGTAATTTTTTTTTTACTTTTTTACTTGCTTTTTACTACTGTCGTCAACCACTTTGGGCGGATGGGAAAAACAGTTTTAAAAAAACATTTATAATACATCTCAGAGATCATAGATTAACAGAGTTGGAAGGGACCTTGTTAGGTCTTCTAGTCCAACCCCCTCCCCCTCCACCCAATCTCAGCTTGAAAGAAACTGACAGCCAAGAGTTTTATGTTTAACACCCGATGAATTTAAGAGTCCACAAAGTTTTTTGGTCTTCTTGTTAAAAAGCTAGCAGAAAAAAACTGCCCTATAATTCAATGGCCTTTTACCGTATTTTTCAGAATGTAAGATGCACCAAGGTTTTGAAGAGGCAATTTTTTTTAAAAAAAAACTTTTTGCACTCTTGCAAACCTCCCCAAAATGGCCCTTTCTTCGGGAAAACAGGCTCATTCGAAAAAAGGGCATGAATAGTCCTTAGGAGGCTTGTAGAGTTTTCCCAGGGGATGGGGGGGCAAAAACGCACAAAAAACGGGCATTAGGAAGCTTATAGAATGCTCCAGGGGGCTGGGGGCAAAATTGAGCAAAAAACAGGCTGTTTTTCACTCATTTCTGCCCTCTCCAGTCCCCAAGAGCACTCGGAAAGCCTCCTAAAGGCTATGCACGGCCATTTTGGTGAAGGGGGCAGGGTTTCGGGAGGCAAAAAATGCTACATTCAGTGTATAAGACACACCCAGATTTTCAGCCTCTTTTTTGAGGGGAAAAGGTGCGACTTATACTCCGGAAAATACAGTACTTTCATGAGCTTGTGTTTAAAACCAAAGAAAAGGAGATTATACACGTTAAATACCTAGGTATATATGCCCACGCCCCAAAAGGCTGATTTTTGATGACTACACATGGATGCGAAGTTCTTGGCATAAATCCGGCGTGGTTTTGTCACTGCCAATCCGGTACATCCGGTTTAGCAGTCCTGCGAGTTGCGGATAATATCCAAGAATATCAGAAGTAACCCTCTTTTAAGTTTTCCAGAAATTAAGATCAAATCAAATGAACCAAGATCAAATCTTGTTCTGAGATCGCCTTGACGTTAGCACCGCTTTGTAAAGCCTTAGTAAGGCCACACCTGGAATACCGCATCCATTTTTGTTCACCGCATTACCAAAAAGATGTTGAAACTTTGGGAAAAGTGCAGAGAAAAGCAACTAGGACAGGGGTGTCCAAACTTGGGAACTTTAAGACTTGTGGACTTCCTGAACTAGGATCCTGAACTAGGATGATCAAAGGCCTGGAGAATAAACCATACCAAGAGGAACGGTGGCAGAATTTGGGTTCGGTCAATCTAGAGAAAAGAAGGACTAAGAGGGATACGAGAGCATCTTCCAAACTTTTGAGGGGTTGCCACACAGAAGAAGGGGGTCAACTTATTATCCAAAGCACCTGAAGACAAGAAACAATGGGTGGAAACTAATCAAAGAGAGAGAAGCAACCTGGGATTGAGGAGAAACTTCCTAACAGTGAGGACAATTCACCAGTGGAACAGCTTGCCACCAGAAGTTGTGAGTGTTCCATCACTGGAGGTTTTTAAGAAGAGACTGTGGACAATCACCTGTCTGTGGTCTTCTGCTTGAGGAAAGGGTTGGACTAGAAGACCTCCAAGGCCCCTTCCACCTCTATTCTGAATGACTGACTCCTGGAGATTCCACACACACACACACACACGTCGTTTGTTGGTTCTTATGACTCCAGCAGAGAAGTGACGTTCCGTTTCTTTGGTGGCTTTCCAAAAACGTGGCCTTCCAAACTAGAGTAGAACCTATGACCAAATAGGCTAAACATAGAACTCACCTGCCCAGTTCTTCCTCCATGTCATAGTGGTCTTCGACCCTTTCCTGGCGGAAAGTGGACATCCTGGCTTGAACTGCCTCCCCCACCTCACTTTGTGATGTTCCTGCTGTCGAGGTGGCACCAAGACCTGGGATGGAGATAAGGTGGTAGACCGTTCGTATCTTTGTTCTCCATTCACAACCTGTTCTCAGAAACTGTCCACCACTCCTACCAGGGGTGGTGAGAAGATATGGCCCACTGTTCTGACCGAGGCTTCCCGAGAGCCTGAAGCCAACTCCTTGTCCCGACAAAAAAACCATTTTATTAACTGACTGTGAATTCTTCTCATTCACATCCAGCAAAGTCTTTCAAAGGAGGATTTACAGTCACGGACCTTATCTGGCTTGGAGAGCTGCCAGGCCGATCTCTGCAGAACTTGGCAAGGAGTCTCGGAGAATCATAAACCAATTAAGGGAACTACTTGTCTCCTGCAAACTCCACTCCCCCTTCGCTCCTCTTTTATTTCCTCTGGGAGGGGCCATTCATCCTCCCCCTGTGGCCTTACTCCCAAGTTGACCCGTTCTTTAGCTCTTCCCTTCGTCCGGCAACTCTGCGCATGCGGACACTGGGAACAGGCTCCAGCTGTTCTTGTGCCTCACTGATGTCTGACTCCGAAGGCAGCTGATAACTGTCGGATGGCCCTGACCCCCTCTCTGCCTCCAACACAGAGCCTTCCCCAGACTCCAGGACTGGCCCAGGTTCCTCCCCAACCTCTTCACTGTCTGAATCTGCTGCCAGCTCTGCTGGTCGCTGGTGGACCACAACCCCCACAGGGTCAAGATGGGAGACCAAGATGCAATCAAAGATCTACTTGTCATTTATGACCGGGAAAATCTTCAATCACTACATTGTGGCAGCCATCTTGATTCCATTGACCATAACCGACCTACTCTCGGCTGCTGAAATTGTCCTGGGTCTTCCAAGATGTCCGAAACATCTTCATGACACCTCCTCGCTTCTTCTACTCCGGTATTTCTCAACCTTGGTCGCTTTAAGATAGTTGGACTTCAACTCCCAGAATTCACTGCTGAATTCTGGGGAATTCTGGGAAATGAAGTCCACACATCTTATAGTAACCGAGGTTGGGAAGCATGGTTCTACTCCGTTCTTCCGCTTCTCAGATTTCATCCTCCAGAAGAACTTCCCTAGAAGATGCCTCCCCCCCCCCCCCCACTGCATTTTCTAGGACAAAAACCCCCTTTGGCTCAAATCAATCATCCCCTCACCTGAATTTCCTGCCATTATCTTTTAATCCCCCTGTGGGCAAGGTAACAAGATAATCAGCTTCTGATTATCTGATGCATTTGTCCAGATCTTAGCAAATGACCCTCTCCTCAAATAGCAATTGCCTCTTTCTGGACCCCCTGCTCTTCCTTCCACATTCCAAAGGCCCTTTCTTTCTTTCTCTCTCTCTCTCTCCTTCCTTCCTTCCTTCCCTCTTCATTTCCTCTCCATTTCCTTGCTTCTTCTCCCCTTTCATCTCTTCCTTTTCCTTCCTTTCTTCTCCATTTCATTGCTACTTCTCTCCTTCCATCCTTTCTTCCTTCCCTTCTTTTTCATTCTTTTCCTCTCCATTTCCTTGCTTCTTCTCCCCTTCCTTCCTTTCCTATTTTCTTGCTTCTTCTCCCGTTCCTTCCTTCCTTCCTTCCTTTCCCCTCCATGTCCTTGCTCCTTCTCTACTTCCTTCTTCTCTCCCTCCCTCCCTCCCTCACTCCACAGCCCCCTCCCCATATTCCCCCACCTTCCTCCCTGCTGCCATTTCCTCCCCCTCACCTGGTCTCTCCCAGGTTTAATGTGCCCCCATTACACACCCCAATTTCCTAATTAGCAAGCCACAAACATCGCAACCCCTCCCCAATTGCCAGGCCCCTCCATTGGCCCCATGGGCCAGACCTACTACCCCTTCCCCCACCATTTTCTCCCTTCTCCCCCATTTCTATTTCATTGCCCCACCTCAGTTTTTGTTAGAGTTCAATTCTGTCCCCAAGTCAGTTCCCTCCCACCCTTCCTTCCAGCTCCCCTCCCCAATTGCCAGTCCCTTCCATTGACCCCATAGGCCAGCCCTACCACCCCTTCCCCCACTCCCACCCCCCTACATTCTCCCCCATCCATTCCCCCTTCTCTCCTCTTCTGTCTCGCCCTCCCCACCCAACCCCACCCCGGATTTTGCTAGAGTCCAAGTCTGTCCCCAAGTTAGCTCCCTCCCACCCATCTCTCTAGCCTCCCTCCCCAATTTCCAGGCCCCTCCGTTGGCCCCATGGACCAGCCCTACCACCCCCTTCCCCATCCCCATCCCTGACCCCCTTTCTCCACTCTCCTCCCCCTTGTCTTGCCCCCACCCCCCACCCCCAATCTTTGCTAGAGTCCAAGTCTGCTCCCTCCCACCCTTCCTCCTACCCCCCTCCCCAATTGCCAGGCCCCTCCGTTGGCCCCATAAGCCAGCCCTCCCAGCCCTTCCCCCCCTCTGCTTTCTCCCCCACCATCTCCCCCATCCCTCCTCTTGTCTCGCCCCCCCCCACATACTCCAGATTTTACTAGTCCAATTCTGGCCCTTCCACCCTTCCCTCTAGTCTAGCCCCCCTCCCCAATTGCCAGGTCCTTCCGTTGGTCCCTAGGCCAGTCCTACCACCCCACCCCCGGCCCCAAACCCCCTGCTTTCCCCCTTCTCATCCCTCTCCCACCCTTTCTACCTCGCCCCCCGCCCCAATTCGGCCCGGCTGCTCCCGTCTCGGCCACCCCCTCTCCTCCAAAGCCGCCCTTCCCCTCCCCCCACTCCCCTCCCCCACCCCCTTTTCCCCGGGGTCTCCCCCTTTTCCTGCCCGCCTCCCCTTTGAGCCCCCGACGCCCCTGACCCACCTGGCAGGCGGGAGCGCGCCTGGGGGCCAAGAGAGAGAGAGAAGGAGGCGCGTTCTCGCCGCTGCCGCCGCTCCTCGCATTCCAGCAGACAACCTTCCGCCCAGTCCTGGGGAAGGCGGAGCAGCGCCGCCTCCCATTGGCTAAAGCGCGGAGGTGACGTCACCGGCGGGCTCTGCCGCAACGTTCCACGGCTTTCCCGGGGCCTTTGAAGTCCGCGTGACGTCACGGGATCCCCCCCCCTTTTTATTTCTATCAATGGGAACTTCGCGAAGGCTCTTTTTCCAGATGGGAAGAGGGTCTCGCATCTTGTCGGAGAGGACCCCCACCCCATATGCAGGAATAGGGGGGTTCACCCAAGAGGAGGGACCCCCCCCATAGGCAGGAATTGGGGTTACCCAAAATGAGGGATTCCCTCCATGCAGGAATTGGGGTCACCCAAAATGAGGGACCCCTGTCCCCATACAGAAATAAGGCCATCCAAGACAAATAATCTCTCTCTCTCTCTCTCTCTCTCTCTCTCACACACACACACACACACACACACACACACACACACACACACACACATGAGGACTCACCCCAAAAGAGGAATCCCTCCCATGCAAGAAATGGGCCCATCCAAAAAGAGGGGAAGCACCATCACCCCCCACAGGAATTGGACCCATTCAAGAGGGGTAAAAAAAAAACATGCACGAATCAGGTCCACCCCAAAGAAGGAAACCTCCCCCCATATGCAGGAATGAGACCCATCCCAAAGAAGGATGCCTTCCCCTTCACACACACACACACACACACACACAGAGGAATTAGGTGCACCCCCAAAATGAGGATCCTCCCACATTAAGGAATCGGGTGCCAACAGGAGGCCCACCCCACACACCTATGCCGGATTTGGGCCTATCCAAGAGAAGGAACACCTCCCCATATATGCAAAAGAAGGAACAGGCTCCAGCTGTTCTTCTGCCCCACTGATCTCCGACTCCAAAGGCAGCCGATAACTGTCAGAGGGCTCTGGCCCCCTCTCTGCCTCCGACACAGAGACCTCATCAGAGCCTTCCCCAGACTCCAGGACTGGCCCAGGTTCCTCCCCAACCTCCTCACTGTCCGAATCTGCCACCTGCTCCGCTGGCCGCTGGCAGGCCACAACAGCTTGTTCCCACGGTCCAGTTTCTGGCATGCCGGTTCTCGGACCAGGAGTTGGAGACCTTTTGGATTACTGGTCTCCTGGAGAAAATCTACCTGTGCGGTTGCTAAGAGTCCTCACCAACTTGGGTTAAAGATGTCATTAACTGTGACTTCAGAGGTGTTTGAAAAATCCTAGTTTATAAATAAAAATACTTCCGGATCCCAGTTAGGATAACTATTTTTCTGTTTCAAACCAGGGAGACACAGACCTTGATCCAAATCTGAACTAAGATTCCACCAGAGTGTTTGGTTCATTTTTTTTCAGCAGCACTGCTTCGGGCTGTGGAGGTTTCACTAACCACCGGTGGAAAAAAGGAGATGGAATTGGTTCTTCTTTCATGGTTGATGACAGAATTCACTCCCTTCTCAATTCTCACCTTGCGACAACACCCTGTCACTCACTATAAGCCACCGTCGGACAACCTCAGCTTCCCATGACGGGAAATCGGAGTTGAGCTACCTTTGATCGGGATTCTATTTAATTAACGTCGCTTTAATTATTTCCCTGCAGCCATTTCATTAACAAGCTTGCTGGATTAAGCGAGGCCAATTATTGCTTCGCTTCTCACGGTAAAAAAAAATGTGGAAGAAGGAAGCACCGGAGTTAATTAACTTTGACCTTGTTGTGAAGCAAAAAACTTGATATTAGACATTCAAGTAGAAGGTCATGTCAATCTTGGCGAGGTGAAGATGGATGGACTTCAACTCCCAGAATTCTCTAGCCAGACATTTCTGGCTAAGGAATTCTGGGAGTTGAGGTCCACGTATGTTCCGGGGGGGGGGGCAAAGTTGAGAAACACGGACTCAGAAAATTCTAGTATGCGTATTGAGTTGTCCCAAAGGAGCTTTTTCGGGAGGCAACTGGACTTTCTTGTTATTTTCTTTTGAAGACGTTTCGCTTCTCATCCAAGAAGCTTCTTCAACTCTGGCAGGATAGTAGGGAATGGAAGGATTTACATTCCTTGCAGGAATATATTATATAATGTATAATAATATATTATTCTAATCGTCTCTGCAGTCTTTCTGGAGTCTCAACGTCTTTTTTTATATTGTAGTGACCGAAACTGGATAATATATATAATAATATATTATTCTGATCATTTTTGTTGCTCTTCTCTGCAGTCTTTCTAGAGTCTCCACATCTTTTCTACATCGTGGCGACCAGAACTGAATGCAGTATTCCAAGGGTGGCCTTACCAAGGCATTACAAAGCAGTAGTATTACTTCTCGTGATCTTGATTCTATCCCTCTGTTAAAGCATCCTAGGATTGTATTGGCTTTTTGGGCAGCTGCTGCACACGGCTGGCTCCTATTTAAATGGTTGTCCACTAGGGCTCCAAGATCCTTCTCCCAATGACTACTATAGAGTCAGGACTATTGAGGGCAGAAGGTGTGGGATGCCTCCCCATAGCTTGTTCAACAAATCCCTGCTTGAATAAACCATGGTTTAACCTGATGGCTGAAATCTCTCTCTCTGTGTTGGAGAAACAAGAGTTTCCAGTTGGAAACTGTTTCCAGTTGGAGGCGTATTATTTCATTCCAGTGGCGACCAAAACTGGATGCAACATACCAAGTGTGGTCTTACCAAGAAATTATATAAAGTGTGGACTTAATGCGATACATGATCTTGATTCTATACCTGTTAATCCCAAAGGTGCTTTTTTTCAAAAAGCAACTGAACTTCCTGGTTTTTCTCTGAAGACGTTTTGCTTCTCATCCCAGAAGCTTCTTCAGCTCTGACTGGATAGTGGGGAATGCTGTCGACTCTGAAGCGAACCTGGCTGGAGCCATCTTGTACGGCCTCATAGTTGCCACAAACTCTGAGAGGGAGGGGGGTGGAATAGGTAGGCTTGCTAATATTCAAAACAAAAAAGCTTTATTGTGGGAACCAAGGTCACCCCAACAAGTTGAAGGAGGAGTGAGCAGGCACCCTGTTAGCTATTCAAATTTGGCAATCTGGCCGGTGACATCTGGGGTGGGAAATATTTTGCCCTTTTAACTAGGGAATGTGTAGAGTTGATTTTCACTAGCTGTGCCGATATGATGCGTCCAATAAACAGGTTCTTTGAGGAAACTTTTTGCCTCAGGGTTCTGATTTTAGTGAATGTGTTACTCGGAACCCTGACAAGATTAATTAATGCAGTTTAGGATTGTATTGGAATTTTTGGCAGACACAGCACATTGCTGGCTTATATTTAAGTGATTATCTACTAGGGCTCCATGATCCCTCTCGTAATAACTCCAAGAATAATCTGAAGAAGGCCGGTGAGGTTATCTGACCCAATAATATTCGTGATGAAACAGGGACTCCAATTTGGGACTCTCCACTCTGTCATTTGCCAAAACTATCTGATGAGTCAGGCCAAGAGACTGGACGGCCCCGAGTTAATCAAACAGCTTCTCCATCTGAGGGCAGGCCGAACGGTCTCCTCAGTCTAATATCCACAACGCTGGGAAAGATGGAAAATCGGAAATGAGGAGGCGATAAGCCATCTGGGAAAGCCAAGGGAATAGAACAACAGAGTTGGAAGGGACCTTGGAGGTCTTCTAGCCTAACCCCTGCTCAGGCAGGATGGCCTACATCATTTCAGACAAATGGCTGTCCAATGGCTGTCCAAATGGCACCCACAACCTCTAGTGGCAAGTCGTTCCACTGGTTCATTGTTCCGACTGTAAGGAAATTTCTCCTTTATTTCTAGCTTGCTTCTCTCCTTGGTTAGTTTCCATCCTGGCTTCAGGTGCTTTGGAGAACTGGTTGACCTCTCCTCTTTGTGGCAGCCCCTCAAACATTGGAATGCTGCCATCATGTTGTCCCCTAGTCCTTTGTAAGACTAACAGAATAACTGAATTGGGAGGGACCTTGGAGGTCTTCTAGTCCAACCCCCTGCTCAGGCAGGGCGGCCTACACCATTTCAGACAAATGGTTGTCCAATCTCTTCTTAAAAACCTCCAGTGATGGAGCACCCATACTTTCTGGTGGCAAGCTGTTCCATTGGTTAATTATCCTCACTGTTAGAATGTTCCTCCTTAGTTCTAAGTTGCTTCTCTCCTTGATTAGTTTCCACCCCTTGCTACTTGTTTTACCCCGGGGGTCGACAACCCGCGGCTCTGGAGCCACATGCAGCTCTTTGGGCTCTCCGCTGCGGCTCCCTGTCCCATCACTGACTGACCCCGCCCTTTGCCCTCCCCTCCCTCGCCTGGCCTGAGAAGGTAATGGCAATGACGGGGATGGAGAAGCAGCAGGGCTGCTCCTTCTTGTTGGAGCTTGAAATCATCAAAACCATAAAAAAAGTGAGTTAGAATATTTTGGGCATGCAATACGACATCCAGAAAAATGACGGCATAACTTCACTTCCTCCTCCAAGGAAAGATTGAAGGCCAATGAAGTTCAGGCAGAAGAACATTGGGGCTTCAAAATCTATGGGACCAGTTTGGACGAAAGTCCACAACGTTTTTTCATACAGCAGTTGATAAACATGGAATTGCCAACATGATCGCCAATGTCCAATGATGGATATGACACAAGAAGAAGAAGGGAAAGGTGGAAGGAAGGCAACAGGACCAGTGTCAGGCCTGCAGCCATCTTTTCCGCTGGATCTTTTGGCCTGCCGCACTTTCTATTCTTCTACTATGCATTTTCTATTGTGGGAAAGGGGGAGGGGGGATTGTGCGGAGTTAGATGCTCTTTAGCCATAACAACATTCTTTCTAGAAAGCCAAGGTCATCCTTTGTCTCTGCACCTCTGCACCTGACCGGAACTGGATGGGTGGAAGCTGCCAGCATAGCAGTGGAAGATTGGACCGTGTGATGGAGTTGTGGGTGTGGGGGAAAGATCTTGAACTTTCAATTGAGTGGGGAAAACCGGGAAGATTTCAGATTTGGGTTTTTGGCTGCTAAATGGAACCCTGACAACCAGTGGATGGGCTTGAATGGCAATGGATGGATCTGTTGTAGCCTGCCAGTGGCAAGCAGAGCTGGCAGCAGATTCGGACAGTGAGGAGGTTGGGGAGGAAGATGGGCCAGTCCTGGAGTCTGGGGAAGGCTCAGATGAGGACTCCGTGTCGGAGGCAGAGAGGGGCCAGGGGCGTCTGACAGTTATGAGCTGCCTTCGGAGTCAGACATCAGTGGGGCAGAAGAACAGCTGGAGCCTGTTCCCAGTGTGCGCATGCACAGAGTCGCCAGACGAAGGGAACAGCTAAAGAAGAGGGGTCGACTTGGGAGTAAGGCCACAGGTGGACGGTGAATGGCCCCTCCCAGAGGGAATAAAAGAGGAGCGAAAGGGGAGTGGAGTTTGCAGGAGACAATTAATTCATTCCTGCATTCTTCCAGTATTGCAGCGTCTGAAAGATTTTAGCCTGGTCACTCTCCAAGCCTGATCGAGGTCGGGAATTGTGAACTATCTTGAAAGACTGTGGGAGAGGAAAGACTTTGCTGGAGAGGAACTCACTGTAAATTGAATAAAAGGGGTTTATCGTGATGAAGGCTCAGCTTCGTGCTGCTGAGGAAGCCTAGGTCAGAAAAGGATCTTGGGAAATCTTGAAGGTTAGTAGAATCAACACCAACTAGATGGCACTTCAACATCTGTCACATAACCGAAGGATCAAAATGCCTTGGCTTCGTTCATCTCATTGCAAAATTGAGTTGATGTGCAATCCTGATGTTTTCTTGTTATTGTTATTGCAAAAGACACCAGTGCCTTAATGAACCAAACAGCGTCACAAGTTGTTTGGTATTTTTCGTACTGGAAATCAACAAGATTTGCTTCCTGCATTAGGGCAAGGCTTACCTAAGAGGAGATCTGTACATTAACCACGATTGGCCGCATTCATGTAAATTGTGCTTTTTAATGTTATGACAAGCCAAGAACAATCAAATCACATGATGTCTACATGTGACATGTGAATCCATTGCTTTTTACTATGATTCCTTCGCACAGCCCAGATAGAATTCTTGATGGAGAATTTATTGAATAAAAGTGGGAGGTGAATGCAATTGGAATAAGCGAAGACACTGAGCTTGTTGGTCAGAAAAGTCGGCCGTTTGGCGGTTCTAATCCCTAGTGCCGCGTAACGGAGTGAGCTCCCGTGACTTGTCCCAGCTTCTGCCAACCTAGCAGTTCAAAAGCACATTAAAAAAGGCAAGTAGAAAAATAGGAACCACCTTTGGTGGGAAGTGAACAGCATTCCGTGCGTTTTGTCATGTCGGCTACATGACCACGGAGACGTCTTCTTCAAACTGTGCTGGCTCTTCGGCTTTGAAACCGAGATGATCACTGCCCCCTAGAGTCAGGATCGACTAGCACATATGTGCAAGGAGAATCCTTACCTTTATGTGGATATTAAACTGTCCTCTCATAACAGCGCGAACAGGAAACTTAGAAACATGTCAAGTTCTGATATACATTTTTCTAATGGGTGTATGTTGTTAAATCGGAACAAAACATGACTTCAGTATTTGTGGCTTTTTGAACTGGTTACTTATAGAGGCCACAATTTTGTGGTGTTAAAGCAGTGCTGGCGGGAACTCCAATTACACAAATGTATTTTTGTATTCCCTTCACTAGCCAGTAGTTTTTTAACTTGCGCCTATGATGGAGGCTGCCAGTTATTCATAAAAAGGTCAAGGTTCTCCTCGCACATATGTGCTAGTCGTTCCCATCTCTGGGGGGCGCTGCTCATCTTCGTTTCAAAGCCGAAGAGCCAGCGCAGTCCGAAGAAGACGTCTCCGTGGTCATGTGGCCGGCATGACTCAACGCCAAAGGCGCACGGAACACTGTTCCCTTCCCACCAAAGGTGGTTCCTATTTTTCTACTCGCATTTTTACATCCTTTCGAACTGCTAGGTTGGCAGAAGCTGGGACAAGTAACGGGAGCTCACTCCATTACGCGGTGCTAGGGATTTGAGGTGCCAAACCGCCATCCTTTCTGATCGACAAGCTCAGCGTCTTAGCCACTGAGCCACCGCGTCCCTCTGACATGATTTAGTCAATTTAGACAATTGTAAAGCAGCCCATCACAAACTGACCCGATTTTACAAATTTGGTGGCAGTTAAGTGAATACGGTGGTTAAACCATGAACCCTTGTTTGTTTTGGGCCCAACTTTTTTGCCAAAAAGTGGAACTGAACATCTATTTGGGCAAAAATAGCAACAGCAGTTAAATCTTATTTACCGCTTCACTGTGCTTTTACAGCCCTCTCTTAAGCTACTTAAGAGTCAGCCTATTGCCAACAATCTGGGTCCTCATTTTACCGACCTCGGAAGGATGAAATAGAAATAGAGTTGGAAGGGACCTTGGAGGTCTTCTAGTCCAGCCCCCTGCTCAAGCAGGAGCAGAAGGCTCAAGTGGAAAGCAGAGTCAGCCTTGAGCCGGTCAAGATCGAACTCCTGGCAGTGGGCAGTCAGCCTGCAATAATGACGTCAACTCTGAAGCTGACCTGACTAAAGACATTTTGGAGCTTCAGTGTTGCCACACTGGAGCTGAGGGTTAGGAAGAGGGGAATAGAGATAGCTGGGGTTTTGTAGCCAAAACAAAATACTTTCTCTTGGGAACCAAGGACATTCTCACATCTGGTCAGAGGAAGGAGTGATGTCACCAGGCAACCAGACAGCCCCTTGATTGGACCATGTGACTGATGGTTGGGGCTTGAGGGAAAACTTTTAATTGGGTGAAAACCCTGGGAAACTTCAGTTGGTTTTCACCAGCTTGTGCCAACACGAGTGATGGCAAATCTACGGCACTTACGCTGGAAGTGGCACGCAGAGCCATTTCTCCAGGTACGCCAGCCATTTCTCTTCCAGGTTCCGGCGCACCGGCCAGTTGATCTTCACCTGCCAGAAACCAAGAGCAGCTTGTTTCCGGCGCTCCCCCCATTTCGGCACTTGGTTGTGAATGCCCCAACACCGGAAGTCTTTCAAGATGTTGGATAGCCATTTGTTTGAAGTGTAGGTTTCCTGCGTAAGCAGGGGGTTGGACTAGAAGACCTCCCAGGTTCCTTCCAACTCTGTTATTGTATTGTAGATAAGACATAGATATATGGTAGATGAGTGAGCAACTTTATAGACTGTTTCAGTTTTTTTACAGCCCCTCTTCTAAGCCGTTTACAAAGTCAGCCTATAGCCCCCCCCCCCCCCCAACAATCTGAATCCTTGTTTTATCAACCTTGGAAGGATGGAAGGCTGAGTCAACCTTGAGCCGGTCAGGATTGAACTCCTGGCAGCGGGCAGTCAGCCTGCAACGCTGTATTCGAACCACGGCTCATCACACCATGTCAATGCCTCTTCGAAAAAAATGTGAAAAATTGTATCATGATTACGGCAGGATGCTGTAAAACGGCAAAAATGCAGGCCAGTTGTCAAGGGCCCAGAATGGCGTCATGTGCCTGTAAGGTGGTACCAGCATTTGGATCACGGTCCTAAGTAACTTTTGGTGGGATCGATCGTAACTTCAAACGAATGCTAAGTGATGGGTCATAAGTCAAGGACTATCTGTATTCCCCCCCCCGCCCAACTTTATTCCTCCTAACGAGATCTCGAGACGTTTCAACATAAACAGGAAGCCCGATCAGACATTCTTATATTTATTATTCCAGTGGTTCTAAATACATTGATTTGCACAACGATTAACCTATCAGCGAAGAGGCTATCCGGCTAGAAAGCCTCCTTCCCTCAAAAATCCCCCGATAAAATGACTTTTGTTGATCATCCTTCCGCGTCTCGTCCAACCTTTCAAGAGAGCAAAACAGATTTCCCGTGTTTCCGCCCCTCCCCCAAAGCCCCCCTCTTCCCTTTTCTTCCTCCTTTCCAAAATTTCTCCAAGGAAGAAAAACCTGGCCAATTTTCTCTCCTCCCCCTCTTGCCTCCGTGATGTTCAGATAAATATGGAGATGAGCCGTGTCTCGGGGTGCGTTAAATGGAAGCGTTATCTTCTCAAGTTAACAACGGGGCCGAATGGGTTTTTATGGCGTGTGGTGTGAAAAGAAAACCCATCAAGGCTGAAAAAGGAGGCGTGGGAGAGACCCGCTTTTCTCGTGATTGAAAAGGGAGAGGGGGGGGAAGGAAAGGGGGAAAAAAAAAGTAACAGCTGCTGATCTCAGCCACAAGCACATCTAACCACCACGGTTTGGTTCTGATTTTTTTTTTTTTTAAACACTAGTTAAAAGTTCATTTCGAGTCCCACAAGAGGCATTTTTAAAATTTATTCTTTTTTCAAGATCTGGTGCGGTATTATTTCATTCGATCGGTTTACAATTTATCCAGGAAGTTGTCGAGCGCGGGGATGCCCTCCTTCAGCCCTTTGCGTTTCCGTGTCTCGCTGACCACTTGACAAGGACGGCTGGCGCTGTCAAAGGGATCCCCGGGGAGAATCTGCCAGTGGTCAAAGACGCACTGCGGGAAAGCTTGGCCTCCGGTGTTGGATCTCAAGTCGGCGGTGAAACCTAAAGGCAGACAAAAGGCATCACAGGTGTGGCGTGAAAGCAAGAAAGAAAAAAAGAGTTCACATTTTAGAAAGGCGGAGGGGCTTCCTTCCCCCTCCCCGGACGAGAGCCGTATTTGGTGTTTCCAACTCAAGTCCTCGACTTACGACCAACGTTGAGCCCAACATTTCCGTTGCTAAGTAAAGCAGTTGTTGAGTTGTGCCACATGGGAAAAGGCAAGTCACAAATACGTGCCAGTGGCCAAGTGCCCAAATTTTGATTATGTGGATCATGGGAATGCTGCAAGTGTTGTTGGGAAAAACCAGTCCTCCCTTTTTCTCTCTGCTGTTGTCTTTGGAATGGTCATTAAACAAATATGTAAGTCGAGAACTATATATTTGCCTCTAGTACCTTAGCTAAAGAGGAAGAGGAATGTCTCTCCTGTCATGGCTGCCGTTCTGCTAAGCTACGCATCGCAAGCTGTGTGTGTGTGTGTGTGTGTGTGGTGTGTGTGTGTGTTAGTGGACAACCAGTTAAATATGAGCCAGCCGTGTGCAGCGGCAGCCAAAAAAGCCAATGCAATCCGAAGAACAGAGGGGTACAATCAAGATCAAGGGAGGTATTAATAACACTCTACAAAGCCTTAGCAAGACCACACCTAGAGTCCTGCATCCAGTTTTGGTCACCACACTATAAAAAAAGATGTTGAGAGTGAAGAAAAGAACCACCAGGATGTTTAGGGGGCTGGAGGCTAAAACCTATGATGAACGGTTGCAGGAACTGTTTAGCTAGTTTAGAGAAAAGAAGAGAAGGACCAGGGGAGACAGGATAACAGTCTTCCAATATTTGAGGAGCTGCCACAGAGAGGAGGGGGTCAAGCTATTTTCCAAAGCACCCAAAAGCCAGACAGGGAATAGTGGATGGAAACTGATCAAGGAGATTCAACCTGGAAATGAGGAGAAATTTCCTGACAGAACAATGCACCAGTGGAACAGAAGTTGCAGGAGCTTCATCGCTGGAGTATTTCAATAAGAGACAGGGCAGCCACCTGTCAGAAATGGTGTAGGATCTCCTGCCTGAATAGGGGGTTGGACTAGATGACCTACAAGGTACCTTCCACACCAAACGAATGTGGAGCCCACGAGGACCGTTTCCAAAACAACACCTGATTGGACACGAGATAACTGGGAGGGGGGACTGTCCGGGACCAAGGTAAAGTTAATTGGAACTTTTGCGCCTGCAAATTTCAGATCTAGCTTTGCCTCTTCTGCGACCCCCCTTTGCTTTAGCAAGATATACATTTGGCTAATCCCGGGCCAGGAGTCTTTCTTTTCTAACTGACCAAGTTGGGACGGTTGACGTTTTGAGTCCAGGGGAAAAGAGCTATACTTACCAAAAGATTCGTTCACAGGCAGGTAGGCCTTGACCACGAACATGGGGGTTCCAGCCACCTGGGACTCTTCAAAGACGTGGCCTCGCTTCCTGTTCAGCACGCCATAAATGCCGCCCACTACTTGTTCAGGGCACTGGGAGAAAACAAGCGGGTCTCCGGTGAGATTGGGGGGAAAAAACCTCTAGGCAGTTCCTAACTCATCCAGCCCCCTCCCTCTGCACCCACCTGGATCTCCACCAGATAGATTGGCTCCATGAGGCGGGGCTGAGCGGTCAGCATGCAGGCATAGAGGCACCGCCGGGCCGTGGGGATGATCTGGCCGCCGCCGCGGTGGATGGCATCGGCGTGCAGGGTGACGTCGTGCACATCAAAGCGGACTCCTCGCAGGTTCTCCTCGCAGAGGGCTCCCTGAAGGGGGCAGAAGAGAGGTGTCGAGACTCACAATCAAGACCGAAAGATTCTTACACGTTTTGCGGCGAAGAAAATGGGAGCGCGGTGGGTTAGGGCGCTGGGCTGACAATCGGCAGCCCGTGTTCGAGACCCAAGCGTTGCTGTGTGAAGGGGTGAGCTCTCGTCCTTCACTCCAGCTCTTACACACCTAGCAGTGTCAAGTGTGCCAAAATAGAGCCTATAATAGACTTTGCTCATTTCTTGGCAAAGGACAAAAAAAGCAAATAAATAGATCTGTAATCTAGACAAACGTTTATGAATATTTTAGACTTCATATTTTGTATTTTTAATCTCTTGTGTTTTTATCAAAATACGTGTGCGCGCCATACGACAAATAATAAATGTCGAAGGAGCAACCTGGCTCAATGTCAGACGTGACTCAGCTTGAACCTCTATGTCAGGGGTGTCCAAACTTGGGAACTTTAAGACTTGTGGACTTCAACTCCCAGAATTCCCCAGCCAGCATGGCTGGCTGGGGAATTCTGGGAGTTGAAGTCCACAAGTCTTAAAGTTCCCAAGTTTGGACACCCCTGCTCTAAGTAAAAAGGATCCTTAACTCTATTTGTTGAGAAAGGTATAATTTACTAACGACTCAGCCACAAGGGCCAGACTGACCTCCTTTGTGGCCCACTGGAAGCCGGCCACCACGCTGTCCTTGATCTCGTTGAGGTACTGCACCCCCTTGGTGATGTCGGTCAGGATGTTGGGACCAGTGCCGTCTGGGCCGAAGCACCAGATCTTACGGGCTTCAGCCACGTCCCACTCGTATTTCTCGGCCAGGTATCTGGCCCGCTGCTTCAGCTCCTGGCGGGACGAGACATCCCCCTTGTCGATGTCCTCAGCCAAGCCATCTGGGAAGGGGCGGGCTTTCATGTACAGGCGGTTGTGTTTGTTGGGCGATTTGGAAAGGCACAACGTTCCCGATTCCTCGCTAACAGTCTCCCGGTAAGATACGACTGGATCGGATTTCTGCAAAGAACAATCAAAGCGTGAAAGGACGGACATCTCGTTCGCAACACCCAGCAAGCAACTCGGGGCTCTTTCCCCAGCAGTTTCTATCTGTCTCTCGATGTCCAACAGGTGTCAACTCTGAACCAAGCCTGGCTTAAGTCATCTTTGCCGCTTCATAGTTATGTTCATTCACAGCCCGTAATGAGTCACAAATAGTTTGTAAAGAGTCCGACAGAAGTCTGCCAAAGTCTTTTGGGATAAGTACCCACCTTTCTCTCCCTTGAAACGCTGCCAAAGATCTAATTGCCAATTAGCTTTGCAAGGCCAACAAGGAGCACAGAGTCAAAATGGAGCTTCAGAATTTAAACCAACCAGAACTAACAAAGTTGCTTCCTGCAAAGGCTCATCTGCCTTTGCTCCTCCTTTATGTCTCATGGGAGGAGCCAATCATCTCCAAGCCTTACTCCCAAGTTGTCTCTTTTGTCTTAACTGTTCTTACCTTCAGGCAGCCCTGCACATGCGTACACTGGGAACAGGCTCCCCCTGTTCTTCTGCCTCAAGGATGTCCGACTCCAGAAGCAACACATAATCCCCAGATGGTCCTCCCCCCTCTCTGAACCCTCGTCCGAGCCTTCCCCAGATTCCACGACTGGCCCATGTTTCCCCCCAACTTCCTCACTGTCCAACATTGCTGCCAGCTCCACAGGCAGACCACAACAGAAAAGGAGTGACCAAGGAGCCTGCCAGCTGCTTTAATTGGACAATGTGACCCGTGACACCTGGGGAGATAAAACTTTTATTCTCTTAATTATACAGAAACCATGGGGACTTTTTAGAGTTGAGTTTTCACTGGCTGTGCTGATATGATGTATCCAATGAACATATTCTAAGGCAGCTTCCTGCCTTGGAGTTTTGATTTCTTCAGATGCGTTAGTCAGAACGCTGACAATAGGAGAGACATGCTCTAGGTCCCATCGATTAAAGAGTGTCATCTTGTGGGACCTGGGAAATGTGTCTTGGGTTCCAGCACCTGCCCTCTGAAACACCACAACCTTAAGATGAGGTTGCTTTCAACCCTGCTGGCCTTTGGTCAAGTGCTAAAGATCTGGATTAGCCATGGTGGTAAGACTGCAGTACTGCAGGCTACTTCTGCTGACTACCTGCAATTTGGCAGTTCAAATCTCACTAGGCTCAGGGCTGACTCAGCCTTCCATCTTTCCAAGGTGGGTAAAATGAGGGGCCAGATTGTTGGGGGCAACAAGCTGACTCTGTAAACTGCTTAGAGAGGGCTGCAAAGCGGTATATGCCTAAGTGTGATTGCTATATGAGATGAGCCACTGAGAGATTTGTTATTTTTATTTTTTATTGTTTCCTAATATTAACAAAACACTCAAGAGTCGCGTCCACAAGATGGGTAGCTGTATAAACGAACGGCGTAAGAGACGTAAACATGAACCTACATATCATTCAACAGACACTCGAAAAAGCAAACAAGAAAAGCCCCAAACCACTTCTTCCCCAGCAATCTAATCCAGATGAGCAGAGTTTAACACCAAGATTAAGATTAGACCAACAATCAAGGTGCAAATGCCCCAATCAAGGAACCGCAAAACAAACAGTAAACAAGACCCTAATCAAGGAACACCTCCCCTCCCCCCCCCGACAAATACTCCCACCCACACTAAGAGGGCAATCTATTTGAATATAAATAGCATAATGAACCCTACTCCCTTCTAGCGCTGATCATATTACCTAGTGGGGTCATGAAATGTTTGGAAGAAAAATCACCCAAGTTCAGAGAGCACCAAAGGAGGCCACAGTTCAACCCTGAGCTATAAATATTCTCATCCTCTATTGCAGTGTTTTTCAACCTTGGCAACTTGAAGATGTCTGGACTTCAACTCCCAGAATTCCCCAGCCAGCATTCGCTGGCTGGGGAATTCTGGGAGTTGAAGTCCAGACATCTTCAAGTTGCCAAGGTTGAAAAACACTGCTCTATTGGTTATCAATTTCCTAATTAAAGAGACCGGATGCAAAATGTTACCTTGATGGGAATGCAGGCATGATCCTCCTCCAGATCCTTCAGGCAGATCTCCAGATGCAGCTCTCCGGCTCCGGCTATGATGTGCTCTCCGGATTCCTCAATGATACACTAACAATCGGGAAAAGGGGGTACAACATTGAGATGCATAAATACCCTCCCTAACAAAAATCCCCCCCCCCAACTTCCTGGTCACTTTACTAGGCTAGGAAGAGGGAACCTAGCTGATCTTTTACAGAGGTGAGATTGAGAGCATTTTAACAAACTGCATCACTGTTTGGTTTGGTGGCAAAAGTGCCTCGGATAGAAAGTCCCTACAGAGAATGGTGAGGACAACCGAGAATATAGGAAGCTTGCTTCCCGTTATTCAGGGTGCTGATTATAAGCGGCATCATTAGAGACCCCACATACCCACTTCATGGTCCGTTTCTGTTGCTCCCCTCTGGAAGGTGGTTTCCAAGTATTTCTAGCAGGACTACCAGATTCTGTAACAGCTTCCCTATGCCATTTACAATACAATACAATAGCAGAGTTGGAAGGGACCTTGGAGGTCTTCTAGTCCAACCCCCTGCTTAGGCAGGAAACCCTATACTGTTTTGTCTAGTAAACTTGCAAGATTTGTTTCTCTCGCCATGTTTCTGCGTCATACAATGTATGTGGATATATAATTTTGTGTTAATTTATTTAGTCGTGTTTATGTAGTGTATATTGGAGGTGGTGGCCCTTTGAGAGCTGTAGGCAACAAAATTTCATTTTAATCAAGCCAATTAGTGTACATTTAAAGTAATAGTTATTCTATTCTGTTCTAAGGTATATTCTAGTCTCTCTTCTCTCCTTATTCTGTTCTATTCTATTCCATTCTATAGTATATTCTATTCTCTCTCTTATTCTATTCTATAGTATATTCTATAGTATATTCCATTCTCTCTCTTATTCTATTCTATAGTACATTCTATTCTCTCTCTTATTCTATTCTATGGTACATTCTATTCTCTCTCTTATTCTATTCTATAGTATATTCTATTCTCTCTCTCATTCCATTCTATAGTAAATTCTATTCTCTCTCTTATTCTATTCTATGGTACATTCTATTCTCTCTCTTATTCTATTCTGTAGTATATTCTATTCTCTCTCTCATTCCATTCTATAGTAAATTCTATTCTCTCTCTTATTCTATTCTATGGTACATTCTATTCTCTCTCTTATTCTATTCTGTAGTATATTCTATTCTCTCTTTTTCTGTTCTGTTCTATTCCGTATTCTATTCTAGGTGTTAAGTCGAGGACTAATCGAGCAAACTCGCTTGGTTCAAAGAAGCCCATGCTAAGATGTTGCAAATCATCTCCAGGTAGATCCACCTCCCCACCTCACCTGCACCATGGGGTCAGACTTGGCCAATCTCTTCAAGCCCTCGACCAGTTTGGGCAGGTCAGCCGGGTTCTTGGCCTCCACAGCCACACGCACGACGGGGCTGACGCTGAACTTCATGACGCGCATGTTGTGGGCGTGTTCAAAGGTGGTGATGGTGCCCGTCTTCACCAGGAACTGGTCGACGCCAACCAGGCCTACGATGTTACCGCAAGGCACGTCTTCAATGGGCTCCACGTAACGGCCCATCATGAGAATGGTTCTGGAAGGAGGGAAGGAAGGGCAGAAGAGACAGGGTGAGCCACTGCCCAGGTCCTGGAGGATAAGAGCCCCCATTGAATGGTAGTATCCTGGCGTCCTCGGCCACCGCTGGGGAAAGCTAAGGACCAGCCATTTCTGAGATTTCCTACCTCTAAATGCTGACCAATTCCCTATTTACCATGTAAAATTGGTTTCTTTCTTTTCCCCCTCACAACCCTGCAAGGTGGGACAAGCCAGGAGTGACTGGCTCCCAGCTAGGGAGGAACTAGAACTCGCCATCTCCTGGGGATTGGCCCAAGGTCAACCAGCTGATTTTGATACCTTAAAGGACTAGAACTCACTGTCTCCAAGTGATTGGCCCAAAGTCAACCAGCTGATTTTGGTACCTTAAAGGACTAGAACTCACTGTCTCCTGGTCATTGGCCCAAAGTCAATCAGCTGATTTTGATACCTTAAAGGACTAGAACTCACTGTCTCCTGGCAATTGGCCCAAAGTCAATCAGCTGATTTTGATACCTTAAAGGACTAGAACTCACTGTCTCCTGGGGATTGGCCCAAGGTCAACCAGCTGATTTTGATACCTTAAAGGACTAGAACTCACTGTCTCCTGGGGATTGGCCCAAAGTCAACCAGCTGACTTTGATACCTTAAAGGACTAGAACTCAGTCTCCTGGTGATTGGTCTAGTCACCTGGCCAGCTTTCTTGGCTAAGGCACAGCTTGAACCTGTCTCCAGGTGATTGGCCCAGTCATCCAGCCGGCTTTCATGCCTAAAGTGGGACTAGAACTCACTGTCTCCTGGCGATTGGCCCCAAGTCAACCAGCTGATTTTGATACCTTAAAAAACTAGAACTCACTGTCTCCTGGCCATTGGCCCAAAGTCAACCAGCTGATTTTGATACCTTAAAGGACTAGAACTCACTGTCTCCTGGTGATTGGCCCAAAGTCAACCAGCTGATTTTGATACCTTAAAGGACTAGAACTCACTGTCTCCTGGGGATTGGCCCAAGGTCAACCAGCTGATTTTGATACCTTAAAGGACTAGAACTCACTGTCACCTGGTGATTGGCCCAAAGTCAACCAGCTGACTTTGATACCTTAAAGGACTAGAACTCAGTCTCCTGGTGATTGGCCCAAAGTCAACCAGCTGATTTTGATACCTTAAAGGACTAGAACTCACTGTCTCCTGGGGATTGGCCCAAAGTCAACCAGCTGATTTTGATACCTTAAAGGACTAGAACTCACTGTCTCCTGGGGATTGGCCCAAAGTCAATCAGCTGATTTTGATACCTTAAAGGACTAGAACTCACTGTCTCCTGGCAATTGGCCCAAAGTCAACCAGCTGATTTTGATACCTTAAAGGACTAGAACTCACTGTCTCCTGGGGATTGGCCCAAAGTCAACCAGCTGATTTTGATACCTTAAAGGACTAGAACTCACTGTCACCTTGTGACTGGCCCAAAGTCAACCAGCTGATTTTGATACCTTAAAGGACTAGAACTCACTGTCTCCTGGTGATTGGCCCAAAGTCAACCAGCTGATTTTGATACCTTAAAGGACTAGAACTCACTGTCTCCTGGTGATTGGCCCAAAGTCAACCAGCTGATTTTGATACCTTAAAGGACTAGAACTCACTGTCTCCTGGGGATTGGCCCAAAGTCAACCAGCTGATTTTGATACCTTAAAGGACTAGAACTCACTGTCACCTTGTGACTGGCCCAAAGTCAACCAGCTGATTTTGATACCTTAAAGGACTAGAACTCACTGTCTCCTGGTGATTGGCCCAAAGTCAACCAGCTGATTTTGATACCTTAAAGGACTAGAACTCACTGTCTCCTGGCGATTGGCCCAGTTAACCAGCTGATTTTGATGCCTTAAAGGACTAGAACTCACTGTCTCCTGGCGATTGGCCCAGTCAACCAGCTGATTTTGATACCTTAAAGGACTAGAACTCACTGTCACCTGGTGACTGGCCCAAAGTCAACCAGCTGATTTTGATACCTTGAAGGACTAGAACTCACTGTCTCCTGGTGACTGACCGAAATCACCCAGCCAGCTTTCATGCCTAAAATGGGACTAGAACTCACCATCTCCTAGCTTCTGTCCTACTGCCTTAACGCTAGGCCAAAAGCCTAACTCCCATGTATGCAGATTTCAGAGAAGCAAGGTAAGGAAGAAGAATAAGTCGTCCCGCCACTGCTGCCCCCCCCCCAAAGCCCTTCCCCACTCCAAGGCTGACCTCTGGATTGGCTTCAGGTAGAGATCCTCTTTCTTTCCTGGGGTGTAGTTTGGTCCCATGATTCTGCATTTGAGGCCAGTGGACACAATTCCTGAGAACACCCGACCAAAGGCGTAGAAGCGGCCCTTGTCTGTGGTGGGTACCATCTTGGAGATGTACATCATCAGGGGTCCTTTGGGATCACAATTCTTAATGCCTAGAGAAGGGGAGGGAGAGAGAAGATGTGGTTGATGCTCCTGTGGAGAACTTATCTTGGAGGGAGGGGGGAGAAGGACCACCTACCCATGGCAGCCTCATCATCGGGGGGGCCTTCATAGAGCAGCTCACAGCGGTATTTCTGAGCGGTGACCGGAGAAGGAAGGTGGATGGTGATCATTTGCAGCAAAGCTTCCCCTGCCGGGAGCCAGCGTCTCATCACAGCCTACCAGGAGGAAACCATGGAACCAAAAGTCAGGGGGGGGGGGAAGATACCAGGCCCATCCGCTGCCTACATCGGGAAGATTCAAGCCCCTCCCTGCAAGGGATCCTCAAACAAATCCAGACGGCCCTTTTTTGTTTTGCTCAGTTGCTACGTTTAACACAGGGGTGTCCAAATTTGGGAACTTTAAGCAGCAGAGCTGGCTGGGGAATTCTGGGAGTTGAAGTCCACAAGTCTTAAAGTTCCCAAGTTTGGACACTCCTGGTTTAACAGAATAACAAGAGTTGGAAGGGACCTTGGAGGCCATCTAGTCCAACCCCGCGCCCAAGCAGGAGACCCTACACCATTTCTGACAGATGGCAGTCCAGTCTCTCTTTTTGAAAGCTTCCAGGGGTGAAGCTCCCACAACGTCCGAAGGCAACTTCTGCTCCACGGGTTGATTGTTCTGTCAGAAGTTCCTCCTGATTTCCAGGTTGCTTCTCTCCTTGGTCAGTTTCCATCCATTATTGCAACTTATACAATAGCAGAGTTGGAAGGGACCTTGGAGGCCTTCTAGTCCAACCCCCTGCCTAGGCAGGAAACCCTATACCGTTTCAGACAGATGGCTATCCAACATCTTCTTAAAGACTTCCAGTGTTGGGGCATTCACAACTTCTGGAGGCAACTTCTGTTCCACTGATTGATTGTTCTAACTGTCAGGTAATTTCCCCTCAGTTCTAAGTTGCTTCTCTCCTTGATTAGTTTCCACCCATTGCTTCTTGTTCTGCCCTCAGGTGCCTTGGAGAATAGCTTGACTCCCTCTTCTTTGGGGCAACCCCTGAGATATTGGAAGACTCCTATCACGTCTCCCCTAGTCCTTCTTTCTCTTAAGCTAGACATACCCAGTTCCTGCAACCGTTCTTCAAATGTTTGAACCTCCAGTCCCCTAATCATCTTTGTTGCTCTTCTCTGCACTCTTTCTAGAGTCTCCACATCTGTTTTACATCGTGGCGACCAAAACTGAATGCAGTATTCCAAGTGTGCCCTTACCAAGGCCTTATAAAGTGGTATTAACACTTCACGCGATCTTGATTCTATCCCTCTGTTGATGCAGCCTAGAACTGGGTTGGCTTTTTTGGCAGCTGCTGCAGACGGCTGGCTCCTATTTAAATGGTTGTCCACTAGGACTCCAAGATCCCTTTCACAGTTACTACTGTTGAGCAAGGTACCACCTATACTGTACCTGTGCATTTCATTTTTCTTGCCTAAATGTAGAACCTTACTCTTTTCACCATTGAATTTCATTTCATTTCATTAGATAGTGCCCAATATTCCTTCGATCAATCTGAACAGAGCTGGAAGGCACCTTGGAGGTCTTCTAGTCCAACCCCTATACAATTTCAGACAGATCTCTTCTTAAAAACCTCCGGCAGTGAAGCACCCACAATTTCTGGTGGCTAGCTATTCCACTGGTTAATTGTTCTCACAATTAGAGAGTTTCTCCTTAATTCCAGGTTGAATCTCTCCTTGATCAATTTCCAACCATTGTTTCTTGTCCTGCCTTCTGGTGCTTTGGATAATAGCTGGACCCCCTTCCTCCTCTCTGTGGCAGCCCCTCAAATATTGGAAGACTGCTATCCTGTCTCCCCTCGTCCTTCTCTTCACTAGACTAGCCATGCCCAGTTCCTGTAACTGTCCTTCGTATGTTTTAGCCTCCAGTCCCCTCATTGTCCTGGTTGCTCTTCTCTGCACACTTTCCAGAGTCTCCACATCTTTTTTATAGTGCGGTGACCACAACTGGATGCAGGATTCTAGGTGTGGCCTTACTATTAGTTGTGTCTGACTATTCACGATCCCATGGACCACAGCACACCAAGCCCCCCGTGTTCAATATAGCATGGATGGCACTATCTATTCCATTTCATCTTCTGCTCTCCCTTTCTCCTTTTGCCTTCAGTCTTTTCCCAACACCAGGGTCTTCTCCAAGGAGACTTCTCTTCTCATTGGGTGGCCAAAGTATTTGAGCTTCAGCTTCAGGACTTGCCCTTCCAAAGGACGGTCGGGATTGGTTTTCTTTAGCATCGACTGATTGGATCTCCTTGCAGTCCAAGGGGCTCTCAAGTCTTCTCCAACAAAGGCAGCACAACCAGGGTGTGCTGACCAGTGAGTTTCAATCGGAATAGAGCTGAAAGGGACCTTGGAGGTCTTCTAGTCCAACCCCCTGCTCTAGCAGGAGACCCCCGTACCATTTCAGACAGGCCACTGTCCAGTCTCTTCTTCAAAACCTCCGGTGATGGAAGCATCCGCAACTTCTGGTGGGAAGCTGTTCCACTGGTTAATTGTCCTCAATGTTAGGTGGTTTATCCTTAATTCTAGGTTGCTTCTCTCCTTCATTAGTTTCCATCGTTTCTTGCCCTGCCCTCAGGTGCTTTGGAGAATAAATTGACTCCCTCTTCTTTGAGGCAGCCCCTCAAATATTGGAATACTGCCATCACATCCCCCCCCATGTCCTTCTTTTCTCTAGAGTAGCCAAACCCTGCAATCTGTTTCAGCCTCCAGTCCTTTAACCATATTTGTTGCTCTTTGCACTCAACATCATTTTTTTAGCATAGTGACCAAAACTGCAGGCAGTTATTCCAGGTGTGGTCTTACTAAGGCTTTATAAAACGGTACTAATACTTCACGTGATTTTGATTTTATGCCTCTTTATACAACCAAGGATTGTTATTAAGATTTTTTCCACTGAAGCAGTTCCTTAAGGTATGTCTTTTTTTCAGGCAGGGGGTGAGCTGCAGGGAGCGTGGAGGAAGCTTTCTTTCTAGAAGGGGAGGAGGAACAAAGGCTGGCACCCCCCACCCCCAAATCTTTTTCTGTTCAGGTTCTCCTGCTTGAGCAGGGGGGGGTGGAGTAAAAGACCTCCAAGGTCCCTTACAGCTTTATGCTATCCCCCCCCCAAAAAAAATTCTAAATATTAAATCACCTTGGGGTCCCCCTTCCTTTAAAACGTGACCCATTCTGATCAGAACTGGCGGATTTGATTTCAGACTCTAAAAAAGCTTGCTTCCTTTCACACAACTCCCTTTCCTACCTCTCTTCTCCCTCCCCCACCTCCCAACTACAAAAACCACACATTTTGCCTCACCTTCAGCAGAGGCTTGCCTTCCTTTCCTTTGTCCTCGCTGTCCAGCTTAATGTCCAGCTTCTCAATCAATTTGGCCGTTTCGTCCTTCTTGAAGTTCATGATTGCATCAAATACCTTCGAGAACAAGGGCAGAAAGGTGAAATCTCCTGCAGGGATGCCGAGGAAATGAGCTGGCAGTCCTGCTTCTTCTGACTCGGTTCCCAACCCCACCCTCGATCCTTGGCCCGTTACTGGGCCGTCGCCTGTTGGGAAGCTGTTCTGATCCACCTCCCCAAGCACGACAAACCCTCTGAAGTGAACTGAAAAGATTCCTTTATTAGGAGGGTCGGCAGCCCCAGCAAAAAGTTTCTCTCTCATTGCAGGCTAACAAATCTGTCCAGCAGGGAGATGTATAGTTGTCTGCCACATCTATTCATCTCCCAACCCCTGCCTTTTATCCCCAGAGCTAGGGTGGAGCTTCACTAACAGCGGTGGCTCTTCCGTCCCAAGGACCAGCCCATAGATTTCCACTGTTCTCCTCTCCTTTCTATACATCCACTGGACCCAGCTGTTCCTCCTCTTCCTCATCACCCACCTCCAGACCTGGGGGCTGTTGACTCTCATCTGAGGGCTGACGGATGGCCCAGGCTGCACCTCTGTCTCTCTCCCTCCGCTAGCTCTATTCCCTCTTCCCCCTCGGAGCTCCAAGGTTGCCTTAATGCTGGCCCTGACTCCAACACCTCCTCTGATTTGGCTATTGGAAGGCCCGATGGCCAATAGGCCACAACAGTGGCAGGCAAGTCCATAAAGCAAGTATGTATATACACAAAGATATTCCCACTGCCGGTCCACAAAGATTGGGGACCACTCATCAAATAAGATGCCACCTTTCCACCTCTGCCAGCTAACTCAAGTGGAGGCTCCTCTGGGAGAAGTAATGGGAGTTGTAGTCCACCATACTCAGATGCCAGCAGACTGGAGAAGGCCCAGCTAGCTCTACCGGTAGTCCTCAACTTATGACGGTGAGCTCAGAATTAAGGGGCAGTAACGCAACGGGTCACCAGGTGGCCACGCCTAATTTTATGACTTCCGGGTTAAATCATTAAGCCAGCCTATTTTCTTTAATGGGTGTTTTGGGGGCTGGAAAATGAAATGCAAACACCCAAAATTGTGGTCGCACAACAGCAGGACAATGCAAATGGTCTTACAAGGCGAGCAGGTTGCCAAGCAGCCAAATGCGATCGCATGACTACGTGTGGGGTGTGTGTGTGTGTGTGTAGCTGCTGCAACTCTGGAAGTGGGTCATAAATAGCTCTGGAAAGGACTTGTGTAACTTCAGATGTTAAGAGAAGACTACCTACAAACAAACAAACACACACAAACGACAGACAAGTCCTCTGGGACGTAGGAGAAAATTTTGGGGTCGAAGGCACTAGAGCAGGGGTGTCCAAACTTGGGAACTTTAAGACTTGTGGACTTCAACTCCCAGAATTCTGGGAATTGAAGTCCACAAGTCTTAAAGTTCCCAAGTTTGGACACCCCTGCACTAGAGCAACCAGCAACTGTTTGCAGCCAAGCAGTGCCCGAGTTGAATGAAATAAATTAACATTTTGCAGAGAGGCAGTGCCTCAGTGGAGTTAAATCAATCAAAAGTTTTAAAGAGGTGAAGGAACACTACCACCCCCCCTTGAGAGTCCAAAGGGCTCAATTCAGCCCAGAGAGAAAAATTCCCCTCTCCCCCAACCTGGGTAACTTTCTAGACTCGTTCTATTTTGTGTCAGATATTGCAAAATTTCTTCAAGCGTCAAAAAACGTCAGGTCAAAGTGAAGAAATTTTTGTCGTCATCATGCACAGGTAGTAGAGAGCCAGGCACCAGGAGCATCGTAGTGCGTCTAGTTTGGGGATGGCCAAGGAAACTAGTGGAGGGAGAGGGGGCGCTACCTTGAAGATGGGGTCTAGGATCAGCTGGCAGAAAGTCCTTGGCAGTTTCTTTCCATCGGGGTTGGTTGCAGACTTGCTGAACTTGCCAGTCGCCGGGTCAAAATACCTGTTGGGAAAGAGATATTAAAAAAAAGCTTTATGTTTTGTCATGACTCCCCCATTTTAAGTCACATCCTCAAGGAGGAAGAGTGGCAGAAGCTGGGGGCGACGTTAAAGATTTATTTAATATTGTCACTGCACCTCGCAACGAAACGAAATGCCATCTTCACCGTAGATCAGGGGTCCCCAAACTTGGCAACTTTTGAGACTTGTGGACTTCTACTCCCAGAATTCCCAGCTGGCTGGAGAATTCTGGGAATTGAAGTCCACAAGTCTTAAAGCTGCCAAGTTTGAGGACCTCTGCTGTAGATTATACTGTACATATAAAACACACACATTCTTCACGTTCAATACAATTGATTTGAAAACCCGATACTGCGTTAGGTAAAGGTGACCCTCGCGCATATGTGCTAGTTGTTCCCGACTCTAGGGGGGGGCAGTGCTCCCTTCCGTTTCAAAGCCGAAGAGCCAGCCCTGTCCGAAGACATCTCTGTGGTCATGTGACCGGCATGACTAAATGCCGAAGGCGCAAGGAATGCTGTTACCTTCCCACCAAAGGTGGTACCTATTTTTCTACTAGCATTTTTTAATGTGCTTTCGAACTGCTCGGTTGGCAGAAGCTGGGACAAGTAACAGCTCACTCCGTTACGCGGCCATGTTACATGGAGATCATTTGCACAATCCTAAATTACGTACCTGTCACCCCAGAGTTTCTTCATCATGTCGTCCACCTTTTTGGCACGGTCAGTGGGGTTCAGCTGCCCTTCGCCTTTGGCTGCAAACTTGGCCACGTACATCTCAGCAAACTGCTTCAGCGTAAAAGCCCAGCCATGCAGGCCGGAGCCAAACCCAACCGTGCCAAGGACTGGATCGATCTAGGAAAGGAAGAACAGGCAAGAGAATGTAATCTACCCAAGGCTCTGTGGTGTGTCCCTCAAAACAGCACAATTTGAAAGGTCCTTGGTGAGCTTCATTCTTTTCTTGCAGACATTGCATTACCCAACTAGGTAACATCATCAGTGGCAGGCTGAAGCTCATAGAGCACCAAGGACCCCCCACAATCTCTATGTTACAAATATTCGCCTTGATTTCATGATTTCCTTGCTGTTCCCTAAGAGGAAAGACTGTGTGAGTGAGTGCCCAAAATGGAGTTATGTGATTATAAAGAACATCAACTGCCAACTACCATTTCAGGGGGTCAGCTTGATTCTGAACAAGTTGCTAAGCAACCAGTCATAAGTTGAGGATTACCTGTAGGAGTTCCTTGCTAAATAAGTGGAGTAACCTCTGAACATGTACACCCTGATACCCTCAAGACAAGACTGGGCTAAAAGTTGCAAATGGTGTGCACAAAGCCACACATCTCTTCCACCAGCTAGTACAAATTACGTAAGCACTCTAAGTTAATTGAATCCATCTAGGGTAGGGCTAGGAAACACGATTTGTGGACTTCAATTCCCAGAATTCCTGAGCCAGGAACCATGTTGGCTGAGGAATTCTGGGAGTTGAAGTCCACAAGCCACAAAGGGGCCATAGTCCCTTACCTCTGATCTAGAGAAAGAAGAAAACCTACAGGTAATCCTCAACTTATGACTGGTTGCTTAGCAACTTGTTCAGAATCAAGCTGACCCCCTGAAATGGTAGTTGGCAGCCCAGTTCTAAAGTTTTGATGTTCTTTATAGTCACATAACTCCATTTTGGGCACTCACTCACACAGTCCATTCAGATTTTCTTCGGAACATGCACGGCCGCACGTTTGTAACCCTTACCATGATGTTGCCCATGGGGCCAGTCTCGCCTTCCCCGTAGGTGGAGATGATGACATTGACGTTCTCCACAATGCGCTGGAAGGTCTGGTACAGCTCCTCGGGCTGCAGTTGCAGCTCCAGCAGGGCCCTGTCCATCTTGTTCATCATCAGGACGGGCTTGATCCTCTCAGCGATAGCCTGGCGCAGGACGGTCTCGGTCTGGACGCACACCCCTGGAGGGGAGGAAGAGGAAGCTCAGCTTGTCTTCCACAAGTGTTGTCACTTCCGACAGTCATATAGACAATAGGAACCTACTACATTAGGGGGTCCACTCTTGACAACTTTTAAGACCTGTGGACTTCAACTCCCAGAATTCTTGGTGTTAGAAGTCCAGAAGTCTTAAAAGTCTTGTCGATTTGAAGTCCACAGGCCTTAAAGTGGGAATTTAGAATTCTGGGAGTTGAAGTCCAGAAGTCTTAAAAGGTTTTGTGGATGTGAAGTTCACAGGTCTTTAAAATCTTGTGGCGCTGAAGTCCACAGGTCTTAAAAGTGGGAATTTAGAATTCTGGGAGTTGGAAGTCCTCAAGTCTTAAACTTACTAAGGTTGAATATTCTCGCTCTATATCCTTCACACTGTCCACTGGGCACACCCACCAGTTGGAAGTCCCTAAGCCTTAAACGTTTTGTGCATTTGAAGTTCACAGGTCTTTAAAATCTTGTGGCGCTGAAGTCCCTAAGTCTTAAAAGTGGGAATTTAGAATTCTGGGAATTGAAGTCCACAAGTTAAAAGTCTTGTGCGGTTGAAGTTCACAAGCCTTAAAGTCCACAACGTGGGGATTTAGAATTATGGAAGTCCTGAAGTCTTAAACTTGCCAAGGTTGGCTACCCGTGCCCAATGGCCACACCCACCAGCAAAGCTCAGGGTCCCAAGGGGGATTGGGAAGCCAGTTTCTTACCGGAAACACAATCCACAACAACCAAGGCACCATCGGTGACCCGTAGGGCAGCTGTAACTTCTGAAGAAAAATCCACGTGGCCAGGGGAATCGATCAGGTTGATCAGGAACCCACAGCCATCTTTGCTTTGCTTGATGAAGGCCAAGTCGTTCTCTGAGAGCTCGTAGAAGAGGGAAATGGCCCTAGGAGAAGACGCAGGGAAAACAGTTTCAAGACATTCCAGATACTTAACAGTGAATATGAAGATAAAACCCAAAACTTTTCTTTTTGGGTTCAATGGAAAGACTTGGGGGGGGGGGGGAGAATTGGAACTTTGACGTTAGATAGGATGGATAGATAGATAGATAGATGATAGATAGATTAAACAGATAGATAAATAGATAAATTAAATAGATGATAGATAGATAGATAGATAGATAGATAGATTAAATAGAGATTAGATAGATAGATTAAATATAGATAGATAGATGATAGGTAGATATAGATAGATGATAGATATAGATTAAATATAGATAGATGATAGATAAAATAGATAGATAGATAGATATAGAGATAGATAGATGATAGATAGATAGATAGATAGATGATAGATAAGATAGATAGATAGATAGATAGATAGATAGATAGATAGATAGATAGATAAGAGTATTTTTCAGACTATTTACAGGAACAAGAAAAAAAAAGCTTTTTGGCCTCTGTGCATCACATTTTTGCCCTCCCCGGCTCCCAGAAGTGCACTGCAGTACTCCGCATATCCCATTTTTCAAACAAATGGCTCAGTTTTCGCCAAAAATATGCCCGTTTTTGGCTTGCAGAGTGCTTCTGGGGGCCAGCGAGAGAAAAAACGGGATGCGTGAGGGTTCAGGAGCCCCAAAACGGGGCATTTTTGGCCCCAAAAAAATATGGGTCCATTTTTGGTGAAAACAGGATGTGTGGAGAACTGTAGTGTGATTCTGGGGGCCGGGAAGGGTGAAAACACGATGCGCGAAGGGCTCAGCAGCTCGAAAATGTGCCCATTTTCCCCCAAAATGGGACATGCAGGCACTGCAGAATGCTTCTGGGGGCCAGGGAGGGCAGAAATATGATGCAAGGAGGGTTCCGGAAGCCCCCCCAAAAAAGGGCCGTATTCAGTCTATAAGAGACAATGAAATTTTCATCCATTTTCACCCATTTGTAGGAGGGGGGGGAGTGGGTCTTATACTCAGAAAACTACGGTATATGGGAAGACTACTTTAAGCACAAAACAAGGAGGGGGGACACTTTGATCCCCATAAAGCACGAATGGCTGCAAAAGTTGAGTTGGCAGAGATGGCTAAATTGACTGCTTTGATCAAAGAAAGAGAAAACATAAGTACTTTTGTTTCTACTTGGAAACCGTTTCTGGACTTTGTGCTTGAGGTGGGGGGGAAAATGAAGCTTTTTGATTTTGGGTTTCAGCGATTAGATTTGTTGATATCGGAATGGCTAGTTTACACTCTGTAAAAGTAAAAAGTTGAGGTCTGATGTTACTATCTTTTACTGCACCAAAGGGAGTCGGGAGACAATGCCTTCTCTTTCTTTTTCCCTTCTTCTTTTCTGTCCTCTTCCCTTCCCCTCCTCTATTTTTCCTACTATTTGTTTTTGTATAATAAACATTTTTTTTAAAAAAAGAAAAACATTCCCTCCTTCATCTGCCCACAGCAAGAAGTAGAAAAGGGGTTCCAGTTTACAACCGTAATTGAGCCCAATTTTTTTTTTGTTAAGTGAGACACTTGTTAAGCGAGTTTTGCCCCATTTTACGACTTTTCTTGCTACCATTAAGTGAAACGCTGCAGTTGATAAGCTAGTAACCTGGTTGTTAAGGGAATCTGGCATCCCCCTTGACTTTGTCAGGTCGTAAAAAGGGATCACGTGACCTTGGGGCACAGTAACTGTCATAAATACGAACCAATTGTCAAGCCAATTTTGATCATGTGACCCTAGAGATGTTGCAAAGATTGTTCATCTGTGAAAAGCGAGCAGGTGGGCCCTTTTTTCTCAGTGTCCTTGTTAGCGTTGAGCAAGGCAACCAACTTGGCTCCTTCTCTCTCATCCCACCCACCTGCCCCAAAAGAGTCACCACAGGGACCTACGTCGACTTGATGGTGATGCATCTCTCTTGCTCGTCTTTTCTCGTGTCGGTGAAACGGGTCTCCCCAGCACGGGCCGAGGCGATGATCCCAGCTTTGCATACCAGCGAGTCGGTCAGGGTGGATTTCCCATGATCCACGTGGGCAATCACTGACATGTTCCGGATGTTGGCCTTTTTATCCATGATGGCCCGGATCTGGTCTACTGTGAAGTTCACCTGGAGAACGGGAGAAAGAAGATGAACGTGTTGGACCAACGAGCCGCCGGCTTCCTTCTCAAAGGAGATGGAAACTCCACCAGGACAGAATAACAAGAGTTGGGAGCTTGGAGGTCTTCTAGTCCAACCCCGTTAGGTAGGTCCTATACCAGGAATAGCTAACGTTTTTTGTCATGTGCCAAAAGCATGCGTGCGCACAACAGTGCACGTTCCCACACCCTTAACACAATGTGCGTGCCTGCGCCCTACCACATGCACTCCCCCCAAGCGCATGTATGCGCGACCCCTCCCCCCGTGCCCCGTTTTGGGCCTAGCTGGCCTCTTTGAAGCCTCCTGGGACCAAAGACGGGGCATTGCAGCCCCCACGCGTATGTCTACGCTGTTACAGGTGTTACGTCTGCCTGCCCGCCTTGTATGCCGCTTTATTCCTCTCTAGCATTCATCTCCACTGTTCAGTGATGCATTTCCTGCGTCTCTAGGATTTACCCTCTATCTCCTCCTGGGAGGCAGATAGAGTCCCTTTGGGGAGAGGGGGCGGTATAAAAGTCTAAATAAAAGTAAAGTAAAGTAAAGAGGCACTTCCTGTTCCTGTTGGGATGTATATAGTTCTATTCTCGATGGCTTGCATAGTGTTTTCACTGCATTTTGATTAAACAACACGCGCTGCAGAGACCCGGAAATCAGCTGGTGGCGCGCGTGCCTGCGCGGTGAAGCTCAGCTGGGGCGATGGCTCGCCTGCTGGCAGAGAGGCCTCGGCGTGCCACCAGTGGCACACTTGCCATACGTTCACCATCACGGTCCTATAGCGTTTCAGAACAATGTTTGTCCAGTCTCTTCTTAAAAACTTCCACCCACAACTTCTGGATGAAAGCCATATCCACTGATTAATTGTCCTGCCAGGAAATGAATCCTTAATTGTAGATTGGATCTCTATTTGATATGTTTTCAATTCTTACTCCTTTGTCCTGCCTTCAGGTGCCTTGGGAGAATAGCCTGACTCCCTCTTCTTTGGGGCAGCCCCTCAAATATTGGAAGACTGCTATCCTGTCACCCCCTGGTCCTTCTTTTCACTGCACCAGACATGATAACATTCCTGCAACCGTTATTCGTATGTTTTAGCCTCCAGCTCCCTCATCTTCTTGGTTGCTTTTTCTCTGCACTGTCTCTAGAATCCCATTTTCACTTCCAATTATTATATTTAAAATTAAATAATTTTAAATATAATACGCCTGCCTCCCAGGGACCCAGGCCCTTTCCACTGACTATTCACAGAGCCTAAAATGCTACGGTAAGAACGACATTCAGAAGGCAAGGAAGCAAAAAAGCACCGTCAGCAACAGCAGACTACAAAATCCCGAGCTGGCCAGTTAGTCCCCATCTTATGACGAGAACTGAGACCAAAGTTTCTTGTCAAGTGAAACATTTATTTCGGTTTGCCCCGTTTTATGCACTTTCCTGCCACAGTTAAGTGAATCACTGCAGTCGTTAAGTCAAACTGTTGTTAAGTGAATCCGACTTCCCCAATGACTTTGCTCATCGCAAAAGGGGACAATGCAACCGTCATAAATATGAGTCAACTGCCAAGTCTGAATTTTGATCATACGACCGTGGGGATGCTGCAACCATTGTGTGAAAACCAGTCCTAAGCCGTTGTAACTTGGAATGGTCACTAAACAGACTGTTGTTAAATCGAGGACTACCTATACAAGTTTATCGGGAAAGTCGATTTGTTAGGTGTTTTTTTTTAAAAACCAGGGATTTTATGTTATACTGAATTACAAATTATCAGATCGGTCAATTTATGGGATTTTTAAGCAGGGGGTCTGGGAGTTGAAAACCAGTCCTTTTCTCTCAGCCCTATCCCCCTCTCACAAGGTTGTTGTTGTTGTGGGAAAATCAGGAGGAAGGAAGGAACATTAGGTATGCTCACCCGCTTGAGTTAAACTTATGAACAATAAATAAAAGCATGGATTAAAAAGCAAAAAAATAAATAAGTTATAATAATTCCATGGCTTGGTACAATCTTATTTTAATTTTACAAGATAAAATAAAAGAATGTCCCACAGGTGCTTTTTTTTTTCCAGGAGGCAACTGGACTTTCTTGTTTTTCTTTGAAGACATTTCGCTTCTCCTCCAAGAAGCTTCTTCGGTTCTGACTGGAAGGTGGGGAACGGAAGGATTTATATTCCTTGCAGAGGGCTGGTTATTAGCAATAGGCGGCAATATAAATTCAATAAATGAATGAATAAATAAAATAAATAAATAAAAATCCTTCCTTTGCTCACCATCCAGTCAGAGCTTCTGGGATGAGAACGTCTTCAAAAGAAAATCCAGAAAGCCCAGTTTTGACTCTTAAAAATAAAACCACCTTGGGGACAATTGTGACCTGGGATGATGGAGAGTCTCCTTAAAGCCAACCATATGGTAGAATAATGTGGCCCTTGGACAGCCAAAACGCCCTCTGGAAGGGTTGGCTGGGCCTCTTGGCAAAGGTGGCAGGGAAAGCATTAGGCATCTCAAGGAGGATGCCATCCTAAGCAGCTGATGTTGTCCCCCCAAAATCAGGAAGGACCGTTTCCCCCCTCCCTTTTCCTTCCTCAGTCTTCCTCATCTGTGGATTTTGGGGGAAAGGGAGGAAGGATAGACGGATGGATGAGAAGGAAAGAAGTCGGGAGGGAGGGACAGATGGAGAAGGAAGGAAGGAATAGATGAGGAAGAAAGGAAGGGCAGGGAGGGAGGGAGGGACAGATGGAGAAGGAAGGAAGGAAGGAAGGGATAGATGAGGAAGAAAGGAAGGGCAGAGAGGGATAGATGGAGAAGAAAGGAAGGATGGGTGGTAGAAAGGAGGAAGGGAGGGCAGGAAGGAAATTGGGAGGAGGGAAGGGATAGATGGAGGGAGGGATAAATGGAGAAGGAAGGAAAAAAGGGAGGGATATATGGAGTAGAAGGAAGGAAGGAAGTTTGGAGAGGGATAGATGGAGAAGGAAGGAAGGAAGAAGGGAGGGATAGATGGAGTAGGAGGGAGGGAGGGAGGGAGGGAGGGGGAAGTTGGGAGAGAGGGATAGATGGAGACGGAAGGGATAGAGAAGGAAGGAAGGAAGAAGGGAGGGATAGATGGAGTAGAAGGAAGGAAGGGGAGGAAGGAAGTTTGGAGAGGGATAGATGGAGAAGGAAGGAAGGAGGGAGGGATAGATGGAGTAGGAGGGAGGGAAGGAGGAAGGAAATTGGGAGAGAGGGATAGATGGAGAAGGGATAGATAGAGAAGGAAGAAAGAAGGGAGGGATAGATGGCGTAGAAGGGGAGGGAGGGAGGAAGTTGGGAGAGAGGGATAGATGGAGCCGGAAGGGATAGATAGAAAAGGAAGGACGGAAGGAAGAAGGGAGGGATAGATGGAGTAGAAGGGAGGGAGGGAGGCAAAAGTTGGGAGAGAGGGATAGATGGAGACGGAAGGGATAGAGAAGGAAGGAAGGAAGGAAGAAGGGAGGGATAGATGGAGTAGAAGGAAGGGAGGGGAGGAAGGAAGTTTGGAGAGGGATAGATGGAGAAGGAAGGGAGAGCAGGAAGGAAGTTGGGAGGGAGGGCAGGGATAAATGAAGAAGGAAGGGCAGGGAGGAAGGAAGGAAAGAGGGATGGAGCGGGAAGGAAGGAAGGAAGGAAGGGCAAGCAGAAGTGAAATAAACCACAACAGCCGGTCAGATCCAGAAGATGCAGACAAGCAGGAAAACACATCCCAGGTTAACGTCAGCACTTTTTAACGGCACCAGCGCAGGTCCCGCAATACAGGTGACACCCTCCCTGCCATGTTACATCACCACCACCCAAGTCCCTTCTCGCCAAACACGGCACGTTTTAAGGGATTGGGGGGGGGAGCACAACCTTCCTCCCGGGAAGCCACCCCTCCCTTTGGCAAGCAGAGACCGGCTGGAGCTGGCCCAAATCCTTTCCTGGCCACCAGTGTTGTTGTTTTGCCACATCACGTCCCACTCCTCCCTCCCGCAGACATCTTGAATGGTTATTTCAGCCCTTTGGCAAGGAGGTGAGCAACTATCAAAAGCCCTCTCCCCTCCAAAAAGAGGGGAGGCTGGGAAACAAGGCTTCCTGCGGAAGATGCATTAAAGCTGAATAAATTTAATTTTTTAAAAAAAATCAAGAGGAATCGAATGGGCAAACCAGCTCAAAAGGGTTTTTATCCAAAGAAAAAAAAGTGGTTTATCAAGCAGACAAAATGCCCCCCACCTAATAATCTTCAGGAAGCTGGCAAGGAGTGTTACATCACCCACTTTATTTTCTCCTGCCTTGAATCGGCGGAGGAGGTGACCCAAAAATCTGAGTCATCCCACAATGAGGTCAGGATTCCCCCCCCCCCCATTATTATTATTATAACCAGGCCCTGCGCAGGAATAAAAGAACAGGAGGAGGCCCGAGTATTTAAGAGGTTCTAAGAAATTAATAAGATGGGTAGTCCCTGAGGTTGTGATGTCTGTCTCTTCATCTATCTATCTAATCAATCTCTCTCATATCTATCCACACACACACATATGGTTCGTTTAGTGGCCGTTCAAAGGGACAACGGCCCTGGGAACAGCGATTGATGACCGTTTTAGCATGTGGTGACGGGATCAGAATTCGGATGCTTGACTCGTATTTATGACGGTCGCAGTGCCCTGGGGGGGAGGGGAGTGTGGGTGTCACACGATCCCCTTTTGCGACCTTCTGACATGAATCCAGATTCATTTAACATGTTTCGCTTAGCAACATATATTTGGGGCTCAATTGGAGTTATAACTCAAGGGCTATCTATACTCAGGGAGAGGAATAAGCATTAAGCCATCTTTCCCCCCCCAAAAAAAAATTAAAGGGAAATAAAAATTTTATTCATTGCCCATTAAGGTTTCTTCCTGCTTCGAAAATAAAGGATTAAAAAAAATAGAGATCTCTATTAAGTCAATAAAGATATAGGTATTTCTGCTGGGAAGGAGAAGGAGAAAGCCTCACTTGTTAAATTTCTGCCTTTTATATTATACACACACACACACATATACCTATAAATATATACGTATATACATATATATATATATAGCAAACTATCCTAAAAATATTAATTCCAGGTGTAGCTTTAAAAGAAGCTCCTGAGGTTGTGATGTCTGTCTCTTCATCTATCTATCTAATCAATCTCTCTCATATCTATCCACACACACACATATATTTTATATATTTATATATTGTTTCTCAGGATACTTTAACAGCACCCACAGTAGGCATTTTTGATTGGCAGAGCTCCAGAGGCGCTGGACTACAACTCCCGTCCTTCTCAGCATGGCTGAAAGGGCGTTTTTTTAATCTATTCTATTAGGTCTCAAGGTGCTTTAATAGCATCCACTCTAGGCGTTTTTTTTTTAATTGGAGGCTTTCCAGAGGCATTGGACTACAACTCCCAGCATCCTCAGCCCGGCCTTGAGAAGCCCCCCCCTAAGGTGGGGAGCGGGGGGAAAGAGCCATCCAGACGACCCTCCATGGGATCTATAGCCTAACGCTGGGTCCACGTAACTCCAGTGTCGCCACGTTCACAAATTACCCCCGTTCCTTCTCGCATGTTGTCTTTCATTGCTCACCCCCTCCCCTCCGGTGCTCTTCCAGACGGCGGGCTGTTCCAGGCCGCGGCCTTTCTTAACTCCCCCCCGCCCCCGCAGGCCTCCGACCCGGGGCCTATCCCCTTCGTTGCGAACCAGGCCCTATCCAACGCCTCCGTAGGCCTCGGGTCCCCGAGGTTCCCCCCAAGTCTCTCCCGGTTTCGGATGGCTCACCATGTTGGCGGATGGCTTCGGATTCTCCGCAGGAGCGGGGGGAGGAAGAAGGGGGAAAAAAAAGACCGGCAACAATGGCGGTAGCTCAGGCAGCCCTGTCTCGTTGGCAGGGGCCGAGCGGGCGGAAGAGGACGCTGACGTCAATCAGCCGCCTTTTATATGAGAGAGGTCGGAGTGGGCGGGGAGAGCCAGAGGGAGGAGGCGGGGCCGAGCGAGGAAACCCGGAGCGCACGCGCCTCGTCCGAAAAGGCCCCTCTCTATGGTCCGAAGACGGGAAAGAAAGGAAGAAAGGGGAGGGGAAAGGCTCCTCACTTGACGCCTGCGCAGTTTCTTCTTTCCCCTTTTTTATTAAAACGTTCGATCAACCCGGAAGCGCCTGCTGGTGATTCAACCACGTGGCTGACGGCCGAATGGGCAGCAGTGAATTTGAAATGGAGTGGAAAAATAATCCTTGCGTGTAATACGCCTATTTGGTATCACTCCAAATATATTATTTAAAGACGGGTATTTTTTAAAACTTGCGAATCCATCCCATTGGAGCCTTCCCAGAAAATTCAATCTAAACTCAGTAAAATTCAATGTATTCGCTTCAAATCGGTATTTTTTCAGGCCTCTTAAAAGATAAATGGACCTCAACTCCCAGAATTGCCCAGCCAGCATAGCAACAGGATCTAATAGGGCTTGGATGCACCCTAAGAAATGTGTAGGATTTCACTGAATGTAGGAAGTTAGCACCCACCCCTCTCCTAGGAGAATGAAAATCCTGGGAAATATTGAAAAGGCAGAACACATTTCCCTGGATCCAAAATGGAGAAACATGTTTTAGGTAGGAAACAGGCTCACTCTTAATAGCCCCCACTTTCCTTAATGGGCCATTTCAGACATGTCCAGTCTCCTCTTACAAACCTTCAACGATGAAGCATCCACAACTTCTGGTGGCCAGCTGTTCCACTGGTTAATTGTCCTGGTTTCTCAATTCCAGGTTGCTTCTCTCCTTGATTAGTTTCCACCCATTGCTTCTCCCAGGTGCTTTGGAGAATAAGTTGACTCCCTCCTCTTTGGGGCAGCCACTCAAATACTGGAAGACTGCTATCATATCCACCCAGTCCTCCTTTTCTCTAAACTAGCCAAACCCAAATCCTCCAATCATTTTTCATATGTTTTGGTCTCCAGGCCTTTCATCATCTTAGTTGCTCTTCTTTGCATTTTTTCCCAAAGTCTCAACATCTTTTTTGTGAAGTGACGACCAAAACTGGATGTTGTATTTCAGGTGTGCCCTTACTAAGGCTTTACAAAGCGGGTACCATGACTTTCTGGGGACCACCCCCAGGATCTCCTGAGCCACTTGGCTGTCCCCTCCAGAAACCGGGACCCCCCAATGGTGCTCGAATCTCACCAAACCCCAAACCAGCTCTTGCATTTTGCACACCAGGGAAAACGAGAAGCTAAATTGAAATATTTCCTTTTATTTATTTAACAAACACTATCGTCTTGAGTTCTGAAGAATGTGTGAGAAAGAAAGAAAGAAGAAAGAGAAAATTTTTTGCTTTACAAATGGAAAAAAAAAACCAGGAGAGAGGGAAGAACGAGAAGAAGCTAAAGGAAGAAAAGAAGTTTTTTTTAAAATTAAAACAAACAACATATGTACAGACTGACGAAACTTTTGCTGAGCTAAGGAGGGAGAGAAAGAGAGAGAGAGAGAGAAATAAAACAGAAAAAGGAAGAAAAAATGTCTCAGCAGGGACGGGCTGGGAAGGAGAAATCAAACGGAAGAAGTTTTAATGCGCAATTAAATTAAAAATACAAACACCGAGAGAAGAAAAGTCCTATGTTCTACTTGGTGGCTGTAGAAGCAATCTATACAAGAAAAATTCAGTTCGGGCCCCTTTTCCCTGGGCCAGAAAGACAGTGTTGTGATGTGTTTTAAAACAGAGCAAACATATTGCTTAACTTTTGAGATGTTTTGACTGTAAAAATATTAGTTGGCGGGAGCCGGGGATGGGAGGACGACAATGGAGCAATGGAAAGGGACAGGAAAGTCCGAGGAAGGACTTTTTTCTTCTTCTTTCCTTTCCTTCGTCAGTCTTTCCTCATCTGGACTTTGGGAAGGAAGGAAGGAAGGAAGGAAGGAAGGAAGGAAGGAAGGAAGGAAGGAAGGAAGGAAAAAAGAAACAATGAAAAGGAAGAGGGAAGGAGAAGAATGGAAGGAGGGAAGAAAGGGAAGAAGAAAGAAGTGGGAAGGAGGGAAGAAAGGAAAAAGTAAGAAATAAAGAAAAGAAAGGAGAAGAAGAATGGAAGGAGACAGAAGTGGAAAGGAAAGAAGACAGAAGTGGGAAGGAAAAAGAAACAATGAAAAGCAAGAGGGAAGGAGAAGAATGGAAGGAAACAGAAGTGGGAAGGAAGGAAGGAAGGGAAGAAGACAGAAGTGGGAAGGAGGGAAAGAAGGAAAAAAAAAGAAACAGAAAAGAAAGAAGGAAGGAGACAGAAGTGGAAAGAAAGGAAGGAAAGAAGGAAGGAAGGGTCTTTAGGGGTGGTGCTGCATATCCCATCGGCTCTTTAAAAGTTAGTAAGCTCAATTATATTGAGGGTGGTGGTGGTGAGAGATAGCCCAAGGCAAGGGGGGAAATTCACCACAAACCAGTGGGCCTTGTAAGACGTCCCTTCTCCATCTCCCCCCTCCCCTCTAGAGCATGCTTTTTTAAAAAAACACCAATGCATTTCTCCTACCAAAATGCATCTCAAGGGTGGATTAAAACCAAGGGAGACAATATACTTTTCCCTCCGGGGGTGGGGGTGGGGGGGGAGGAGAGGAGGCAGCCCCATCAAAACAAAGGAAACGGAGAGATGACTGAACACCGAATAAAAACAAAGGCCCAGTCCAAAACCTATTGCACCTGGACAGGAGGAGACAGAGACAAGGTGTGGCATCCTCTAAAAAACCAGACCATTAAAAAAAAGAAAAAAGAAAAAGAAATTTAAAAAAAAAACTGCAGAAAAGAGGGGCCAAACCAAAATCGCTGCCCGGTTCAGTTTGGCAGAGGGAGCAAGATCGGCCATCGCCCTGCGTTCCTCTCTTTGGCCTCTTACCACCCTGGGGAGGGGGAGACCCAGCCCCTTGCTAGAGGAACAAAAGGGGGATACCATTTGTTGGAGGAGGAGGAGGAGGGAGGGAGCGGTTCAACACGGGAGGCTCCCCTCCCTCACCACTCTTACGATCCGAAGGAAGCTGGGGCGTTTCAACGGGCCAGGGGGAGAAGAAGGGACATCTCCAAAGACGCACAAACACACAAAAGGGAGACTCACAAGCAGGATGAGACACACAAGTATCAAAACAGCTGGATGTCCAGAGGCAATTTTTTTAAAAAAATCAAAGACTGGCATGCCGTGTCTCTCCCCCCACCCCGGCTCCGCACCGTGTGGTGTTTTTTAAAATTTTGTCCATGACTGACCTACACCTGAATTTTTTTTTTATTTCTATTTTTCTTTTTTTAAAACCGAGGTAGTTGGCTAGAAACCAAAACAAAAAAACAAAGAGAGAGAGAGAGAGAAAGAGAGTGAGAGAGTTCCTCCACCTGGCATTTTTGTCCAGGAGGCCCACCTCGCTCGTCCGTCCTCACCCCGAGAGGGCAACGAGACCCCCTCCCCGTGCCTGGCCGACGGGAGGACGGGCCCGTCCTATTTTTTTCCGTCTTCCAAAACACACCGAGTTATTGCACTTCGAAAAAAGAAGGAAAAGAAAATACCAAAGGGGGAAAAAAAGACGATGACGACAGATCCGTGGTTTGAGCCCTTCCCCCCTCGTTCGGTGACACCCGTGTTCCCCCACCCCTCCCCGCAACCTGGTTTCCAACTCTCCTCTTCTGCGTTTTCCACCCCACCCGCCCACCCGAAATGGCTTCTGTTCAACTTAAAAAATAATAATAATAATAAACAGCTGCTCGTCGCTATGCTAGAATTCTACGATAATTTTCATAAGAGGCTTAAAAAAAAAAGAAAACACGATTTCCCATCGTTGTTTTTTTTTCTTTTTCTTTACATGAGGTTCTCTCTGGGAAAACGGAGACCAGCTAAGAACGATTCGGTGGGGAAACGTCCGTGGCGGTTTTGTCTCCCTTTCCCATCCTTCCGTCTCCCTTCCGGTTCCCACCAACCCCGTTACCTTCCATCCCGACGGGTATCAGAAAAACCTGCATCTCTCTTGCTGGGTTTTATAAACCTTTCTAGGTCACTTAAGGATGTGAAGAAGCAACGCCCCACCACCCGATCCGGTGGGATGGGGGTTTTTTTTGGGGGGGGGGAGTATGGGGGGAGGGAGAAAGAGAGCAAAAAGAGAGAGAAAGAGAGTCAGGAATGGTTGTCGAACAAGGCCGATGGAACACAAAGAAGAAGAAAAAGAAGAAAAAAGACAAACGTGACTTTGGACACCCGTGAAAAGTCCTGGCAACTGGCCAGTAGCGGAATCAGTTCTCACCGGCCGGGTTTAACCAGAAAGCAAGGGGCGTTGGGGAAGAGGACGACAACGGACGCTCGGGAAGTAGAGAGTGTGTGTGTTGGTGGCCATTCCCAAAGGGCTGCGTGCAGGACAGGCGTTCCCCCCCACCCCAAACCCTCCCGATCACATCCAAAGGCGGTTCCAAAGCTGAGCCGAAGGCGGAGAGACGAAGAGGCGTTAGGTTGCGAGGTGATGGTGGTTGGAAAGGGGTCGCCATGCATCAGCGCTCATCCAGACGGGTCTGTTTGTTTCCGATAAAAACAAAGTCGTTTTGTTTTTTAACTTGGAATAATCGGGAAGTCCAAGGATGCTTTGGAGGAGGGAAAGGTGAAAGGTTGGTTGGGGGGTTAAGATACCCCGCCCCATCCTGTTTATCTGAGTAAGCACCGAGGAATTCAAGCTTTCCCACGTGGAGGTGACCCGGGGCCGCCGGCGGTCAGCAGGCGGAGGCGAGGCCGTTCTTATACAGGCGGGGGACTTTCCTCTTGGGTCCACCATTGTCGTCTTCCTCCTCCTCCTCTTCCTCTTCTTCCGAGGATGAGCTGTCCAGTGTCAAATCAACCACGTCGGCTGGGATCTTACCGTTCTCCACGCTGGGGGCGGGAGGGGGAGCCCCGTTGACGTCCGATGTGCCCCCTGAAAATGTGCAAGGAAAAAATTAAAGATTTAATAGCTAGACTTAACAACCGTACGCTTAGTGACTGTTCAAAGTGACGACGGCACTGTCAAAAGTAACTCAGGACCTTTTTTATTTTATTTTTACGTTTAAGGCCGCAGCGACATATCCGTGGTCCCATGATCAAAATTCAGACCTTTGGCAACTGATTCATATTTATGACGCTCGCAGTGTCCCAGAGAAGCCTGATTCACTTAAACACTGGATTACTAACTTAATTACTGCGGTGACTCACTTATCAACTGGGGCGAGCAAGATCGTAAAATGGGGCAAAATTCACTTAACAAATGTCTCACTTAGTGTCAGATATCTTGGGCTTGTAAATCAAGGACCACCTGTGCCAATGTTTCTCAACCTTGGCTATTTTAAGAAAGGTGAGCTTCAACTCTCAGAATGCTATGGCTGGCTGGGGAATTCTGGGAGTTGAAGTCCATCCATCGGAAAACCAAGACTGCATGGGGAATTCTGGGAGTTGAAGTCCATCCATCAGGAAACCATAGCTCGCTGGGGAATTGTGGGAGTTGAAGTCCATCCATCTTAAAGTGCCAAAGGATGGTTGAGAAACATTGGCTTACACACAAGTGTAAAAAGCGATTGGTCCACTTCACACATTATTCAACAACACACTAGCCCTACATTATAACTGACAAAACCCAGAGGGATGATACAACACACAACTTACTGCCTCGCTTAGCATGATGTCTGAGGACAGCCAACCCCATATCCTCAAATGTTTAAATCTGATTTAAATCATTGCTCAGGCTTTTCCCCCCGATAAAAATACAGGATAACCCTGTTGCTCTTTGTCTGTTGCTTCGACACTTCGGTAAAGGGTCCATCCCTGTTTCTCCCAAAAAAGTTAGAGAAGCAACCTGGAACTAGGGAGAAATTTCTGGACAGTTAGAACAATGAATCAGTGAAACAACTTGCCTTCAGAGGTTGTGAATGCTCCAACACTGGAAGTTTTTAAGAAGATGTTAGATAACCATTTGTCTGAAGTGGTGTATGGTTTCCTCCCTAAGCAGGGGGTTGGACTAGAAGACCTCCAAGGTCCCTTCCAACTCTCCTTTCCTCTTCCTCTCCTCATTCTATTCTATATTCTATTCTATTCTTTTCTCTATTCTCTATAGTCTATTATCTTCTCTTCTCTGCATTCTATTCTATATTCTATTCTCTCATTCTATTCTATAGTCTATTCTATTCTTTATTCCTTATTCTATTCCATTTTATTCTCTATATTCTATTCTCTATATTCTATTCTCTATATTCTATTCTATAGTCTGTTCTATTCTCTTTATTCTACTCTATTCTATATATATATTCTATTCTATTCTCTTTATTCTATTCTCTTTTCTATTCTATTCTCTTTTCTATTCTCTTCTATTCTCTTTATTCTATTCTGTTCTATGTTCTATTCTATTCTCTTTATTCTATTCTATATTCTATTCTATTCTTCGCGAGAAGACTGACAGCATAACTAGCAAACCAGAACCTAGAAGATGACTCTTTAGTGGCCCTTCCTGATTCATGGGCTTCTCTACCTGTTACAATTTGAGCTTGGTGTTATTATTTCACTTTACTAAGGTGTCCCCCTCGCTTTTAGTGACCTCCAAAGATCTAATGGGAAATGGGAAAAAGTAGCAAGAATTCCAAGAGCTTTTCTTAAGTCAAGTAGGGGCTTCATGAGGGACATTGGAGAAACTCTCTGGGATGGAAGTAACAATGGGACACAGCTCCCAACTTTAGCTGCTTGGGGGAACATCTTTAAATGACCACTATTCGTGGCTTAAGGAACCACGAACCAGTAACACCAAAGGTGAAGCTCTTGGCCCATCACAATCTTAAGCCATGTTTCTGTGAAGTTCTCCCAACCAGAAACACAATCAAGAACTCTTAAACCTCTTCCCCATCTCAGCTTCAACTACAATGGAAGTCATCCATCCATCCATCCATCCATCCAGTCTTCCTTCCTATCAGTCAATCATCCATCCATCCTTCCTTCCTTCCTTCTTTCCTTCCTTCCTCATCCACCCATCCATCCATCTACCCATCCATCCATCCCTTTCTCCTTTCCAGTCATCCATCCATCCATCCATCCTCCACGTCTTGGTAGTTGGTAGGGACCTTTGAGGTCTTCTAATCCAGCCTCCTGCTCAAGGAGACCCCACACCATTTCAGACAAACGGCTGTCCTGTCTCTTCTTGAAAACCTCCAGTGATGGAGCATTCAGAACTTCTGAAGGGAAGCTGTCCTACTGATTCATTGTTCATTAATTGTTAGAAGGAAGGAGCAAATGTCCACGGTATCAAGGAGGACATCGTTTTGGACAATACCACACAAATTGGAATCAACTAGGGGGAGATGACTTTGGTGGTCCTTTGGCCTTCCTGGTTTGTGTAGAGTCCACAACCACCATGACTTCTCAGACCCACCTGTGGATCCGCCCACAACGAGTATCGGACACTGAGGGCTGTAGCTCCTCTCCTTCTCTGCTTTGATCGGGCGCCAGGAGCCATCCACCAAGTACTCTATCTCGTCTGCATCTTCACATTCCTTTAAGATCTTCGATAGGAGCCTACAGGAAGATGGAGAACCCAGCTAGTGATTACAGACTCCGGAAGCTTCAGGGCTGTCATGCCCCCGTCGGAGTCTGAATCTGCGGGGAAAGATGAACTGGAACAGGAGCGACAGGGATCGAGAGGGCGGCTCTGTTGGCTTTGGAGGGAGTTGGGGAAGGGCAGAGTCAGTCCGGGGAGGGCTTTTTAGGATTAGAAAGGCTTGCAGACAGGGAGGAGGAAGAGAGGCAGGGCTCAAGCGAAGAGCAAGGACCACTCCCTCCTGATCCTAGAGCACGGAGAGAAGAGAGAAGGCGAGAACAACGCAGACTGAGCCGGCTATGAGGGAGGAGAGTACCCCGCCCCCTTCACAAGGCACACCTGGGGACTGAGATATAAGGAGGTGCAGGTGGGAAGGACATTTGTCAAGAACACACAATGAATATGTGGAGCCTTGTGTGGCGTTGCTGACGTTTGGAGATTACTATGCCCCATCTTGTGGGCCTTTCCCGGTTTCTAGCTGAAATTCTTGCTGTGGTTACCTGGCTTACTGGACTAACCTGGCTTACTGGACTGCTGGCCCTGATTACTCTTAGGCTAACTTTGCTCACTGGGCTACTCGCAGCCAGAGGCTGTTGAAGGTGCGTCTGAGAGCTTTGCTCCAGGACTTGTAGTAAACGTGGGGACGTTTGGGGGCAAAGTTGGAGCAATAAAGGGGAGTTAGACCTGTTCTCTGGCAGCCATCTTTACTTTTCGATCTTCGGCCTGCTACACTTCCTATTATTCTACTATGCATTTTCTGTTGTGAGGAAATGGGAGGGGGGATTGTATGGAGTTAGATGCTATGTAGCCATAACAACATTCTTTCTAGAAAACCAAGGTCATCCTTTGTCTTTCCACCTCTGCATCTGACTGGAACTGGATGGGTGGAACTGCCAGCGTGGCAGTGGGAGATTGGACCATGGGATGGACTTGTGGGTGTGGGGAAAAGATCTTGAACTTTCAACTCGATAGGGAAAACCGGGAAGCTTTCAGATTCGGGTTTTCCCAGATGCGCCAACATGACTCTCTTAATAAATTGGAACTTTGAGCAATACTTTGCCTCGGACTCTGATTTACTCTTGGATGCTCTTTGGAACCCTGACACTATTGCTTTCCTGCCATGCCCCAGGTCATCACAAGGGCCATGTTCTACCTCCCAAAAAATGGCTTCCATCTCAGAGGGGTTTCAGAAAATGGTTTTGAGCTGGGAGATCGCCAACCCAAGGCTCACCAGATACCAGAGCATCTGCCTGCCGCTGCAACGAAAACCAGGAGCCAGGAACTTCAATTTTAACCAACCATTACAATTTTAAATTCTTGCAGAAGAATGTTAAAAGATCTTGGAAAACACCAAGGACAGTTCATCAAAAGTTGTGTGAGATGTGTCGATTCTCTAGGGCAGAGGGTCCCAAACCTTTTGGGATCCCGGGATCAGTTTCGGAAGAAAAATACTCTTCCATGGATGGGAAGAAGGGGAAATGATATGGCGCGCGCTGTCTACTCTGAAGCTGACCTGACCGAGGCCATCTTTGAGGCCCCCGTGTTGCCACAATAGTGCTGAGGGATAAGGGTGGGGAGGACAGAGATAGCGAGGGTTTCGTAGCCAAAACAAAATAGATTCCCCTGAGAACCAAGGACGCTCCCACAGGTGGCTGAGGAGGAGTTAAGTGTCCAAGCAACTGGACAGCACTTAGATTGGACAATGAAATTGCTTAGGGAAGGGGGAATAACTTTTACTTTTAATCAGGTGAAAACCGTGAGAACCTTTAGAGGCGGTTTTCACCGGTCTGTGCCAATATATTTCCAATAAACCTCCAAAAAAGGCACCAGGTCTTATTTTCGGGGGGAAGATCTGCAATCAGACCTGCAAATTACATTAAGCCTGAACACATTAGGGGTGTTACTGGGAACCCCGACAGTCCTCTGACTCTCCTCACTTGCGCAAGTCACACCCCCCAGCCTCTTTTACGCGGAGGCCTTCGGGAACTTCTTCTTCTGCAGCCGGCAAGGCTTTCCCGGAGGCCTCTGCACCCGGTAACAGAGCTATGGATCGATCCGGTGCTCCGTTATTGGCTACGGAGGCCCTCAAGAAAACCTTCCTGGCTGCCGCGAAAGAAATGGGCCGAGGTGTGTGAGACCCTCCTGCAACTACCTGAAGGTGTAGTAGGGCAGCTCCAAACTCAGCCACCCCCATCCTATCTTAATTTTTACCTGTGCACCAGTGGTGGGTTCTGGAGCCTGTTGCAACCAGTATGCTGCAACGGGGCCGGACGTCCACCTTGGACACGCGCGCTGCGACACCCCAGCTGCTCAGCGAGGTCGCCCAGGCGCCGTACACCGTGCAGACACGCACAATTGGCCCGTTTCCCTCAAAAAGAGGTAAGGAATGCGGGCGGGCCCAAAGAAATACGGTTCCGGTACAGTGGCCGCTGCTCCCAGCAGTGCTTTGCACCCCGGAGTGGGTGGTGTCAATTAGGGCTTATATTGGGCGCATATGTAAAAAATCAAGCTAGGACTTACTTTCTGAGCAGGTCATATTTTGGGGGAAACACGGTAGCTCCTGCCCATGTGGAGATGGACCTTCATTCGCCCCAGGGGTGGGTTCCGGCGGCTGCTGCTGCCGGTTCACTCAGGGACGTGTTTAGCATGCATGCATGCTTGATGCACGCTATGCGCGCATGCTCAGATTTTTTTTTTTTTTAAAAAATGCTTCCGCACACGAGCACCCCCAAGTTTCTTGGCCCTCCTGGGACTCCTGTAACGAGGTCCCCTGCTTTAGGTAGGCAAGTAACTGACTCAACTAACCCATCGATCATCAGCTGATCATACGTGGCTGGTTTGTCACACACCGGACACATCCACGTGGGCTTCTTCTCGTTCATCTGCAGGTAAAAAACCGCGTCGAAGCACTGCAGGTGGGCACAGGTCTCTGCCCGACACGGTACCGACAGGCGCATCTTCACCAGCTTCGGAAGAGGGGGGAAAAAAACCCACATGAGACCCACAGGCAAAAACATGACTCTAGTATAGATCCTGGTCAAATACAGAATAGCAGAGTTGGACATTGGAGGTCTTCTAGTCCAACCCCCTGCTCAAGCAAGAGACCCTAGGTCGTTCCACACAAACGGCTGTCCAGTGAGGAAACATCCAGAACTTCTGGAGGCAAGCCATTCCGTTGGTTGGTGGGTAGGTGGGTAAGTTGGAGGGAGGGAGAGTTAATTGGCTGGAGGGAGGGAGGGTTGGATGGATGGAGAGGTGGTTGGTTGGTTGGATGGATGGATGGATGGTTAATTAGATGGATGGATGATTGGATGGATGGATGTTTGATTGATTGGAGGATGGATGGATGGATGATTGATTGATTGATTGGATGAATGAATGATTGATTGGATGGATGATTGATTGATTGGATGAATGATTGATTGGATGGATGGATGGATGGATGGATGGATGGTTGAATGGATGGATGGATGGATGGATGGATGATTGATTGGATGGATGGTTGAATGGATGGATGGATGGATGGTGGATGGATGATTGGATGGATGGATGTTTGATTGGATGAATGGATGGATGGATGATTGATTGGATGAATGGATGATTGGATGCATGGATGGATGGTTGGATGGATGATTGATTGGATGGATGATTGATTGATTGGAGATGATGGATGGATGATGATGATTGGATGGATGGGATAGATGATAGATTGGATGCATGGATGGATGGTTGGATGGATGATTGATTGGATGGATGATTGATTGATTGGATGAATGGATGGATTGGATGGATTGGATGGATGGATGATTGATTGGATGGATGGATGATTAATTGGATGAATGGATGGATGGATAATTGACTGGATGATAGATTGGATGCATGGATGGATGGTTGATTGGATGGATGATTGAATGGATGGATGGATGGATGATTGATTGGATGGATGGATGGATGGATGGATGAATGATTGGATGGATGATAGATTGGATGCATGGTTGAATGGATGGATGGATGGTTGAATGGATGGATGGATGATTGATTGGATGAATGGATGGATGGATGGATGAATGATTGGATGGATGATAGATTGGATGCATGGATGGATGGTTGATTGGATGGATGGATGGTTGAATGGATGGATGGATGGATGATTGATTGGATGGATGATTGATTGAATGAATGGATGGATGGATGGATGAATGATTGGATGGATGATAGATTGGATGCATGGATGGATGATTGAATGGATGGATGGATGGATGATTGATTGGATGGATGGATGGATGGATGGATGAATGATTGGATGGATGATAGATTGGATGCATGGTTGAATGGATGGATGGATGGATGATTGATTGGATGGATGATTGATTGAATGAATGGATGGATTGGATAGATGGATGATTAATTGGATGAATGGATGGATGGATGAATGATTGAATGGATTGAATGGATGGATGGATGGAGAGTCAGTTGGTTAGAGGGAGGGATGGTGAGTTGGTTGGTCAGATGGATGGAGAGTTGGTGGGAGGGAGGGAGTGGAGGAGGGAGGGAGAGAGGGATGGACGGCTGGTTGGTGGGAGAATTGGTGGGAGGGAGGGAGGGGGGGTTGGATGGGGGGTTGGTTGGATGGGTGGGTGGGTGGGTGGGTGGGTGGAGAGTTGGTTGATTTGTTAGTTTATTGGATGGATAACTGGATGGAAGGTTGGATGGATGGAGAGTTGATTGATGGGAGGGAGGGATAGTTAGTTGGTTGGTTGGTTGGTTGGATGAATGTGCTTTCACAAGGAGGCAAAAGAAGTACTTGGTCCTCCACCCAGTAAGTTGGGGCAAACGTTTAAAAAGTGGTTAAGAAACTCAGAGACTGGATTCAGAGGCTCAAAATTTCACGGGTGCATTTGACACCCAGCAAACGAGGTTCTCACCGCCCAGCCACTTATGACTGTTGGCTAGCAGATGTGCCATTTAGCACCTCTGTTCAGAAGTGCCTTTTGCTGAAGTCCTGCCTTGCAGCACAATGCTTACCGGGCATATTAAAGATACTCGGACGCCAGTGGTGGCAATCTCGCTCTCTGGGTCCAGCCGCAACTTCTCTTTGACTGCAGGGGTGGGGAAGGGGGTCAAAGGGTGGGGAAGAGAAGACAGAATGAGAACCAAGAAGCAATTGTGAGTGTTGAGGTTTGGTTGCCCCAATTCCCTCGAGGACCAGAGATGAGACGAGTTCCCTTCTTCAAGGTCACCTCTGGACTGTCCCAATTTTAGGCCACTTGCAAAACTAATCTGATTGGGGGGGGGGGTATTTGAGGCAGAGAAGGTAGAGCCCATCCCTTCAGTCAGCTAGTCCTTGACTTACAACGATCCATTTAGTGACCATTTGAAGTTACAACAGCACTGATAAAAGCAACTTTAGGTTTTAATGTGTGGCAGTGTATTCGCAGAAAAAAGTGACAATAAAGTTTATCTTCTCTTCTTTCCTCCTCTTCTTTGCCTACTGTTTTCCTTTCTTCCTTCTTTCCTTCTCTCCCTTCCTTTTCCATCCTTGTTGCGCCTCTCCTCCCTTCCTCCCATCTGATTTTCTTTCTTTCTCTTTTTCTGTTTTCTTCCTTCCTTCTTTCCTTTCTTCTGCTTCCTTCCTTTTCCATCCATTGTCACGCCTTTCCTCCCTTCCTCCCATCTGATTCTCTTTCCTTTTTTCTTTTTTTCTTCCTTCCTTCTTTTCTTTCTCTTCCTTCCTTTCCTTCCTTGTCGCTCCTCTCCTCCCTTCCTCCCATCTGATTTTCTTTCTTTTCTTTCTTCCTTCCTTCTTTCCTTTCTTCCTCTTCCTTCCTTCTCCTTTTCCATCCCTTGTCACGCCTTTCCTCCCTTCCTCCCATCTGATTTTCTTTTTCTTTTCCTTCCTTTTTTTCTTCCTTTTCCTTCCTTGTCGCTCCTTTCCTCCCGTCCTCCCATCTGATTTTCTTTCTTTTTCTTTTCTCTTTTTTCTTCCTTCCTTTCTTTTCCTTTTCCTTTTCCATCCTTGTCACTTCTCTCCTCCCTTCCTCCCATCTGATTCTTTCTTTCTTTCTTTCTTTCTTTCTTTCTTTCTTTCTTTCTTTCTCTCTTTCTTTCTTTCTTTCTTTCTTTCTTCTTTCTTTCTTTCTCTTTTCTTGTGTTTATACACCCACACATTTTATTTCTAATGTTGGCCTGTGACCGTTAATACAAATTACTACAGGTAGCCCCTCCACTTACAACCACAATTGAACCCAGAATTTCTGTTGCGAAGGGAGCAATTTGTGAAGTGAGTGTTGTCCCGTTTTACCATTTTTTCCCTTGCCACAGTTGTTAAACGAATCACAGCAGTTGTTAAGTGAGCCAACCCGGTTGCTCAGTGAACCTGGCTTCCCCGTTGACTTTGCTTGTCGGAAGTTCGCAAAAGGGGATTAATAGCGTGACCTTGGGATAAAAGCAGCGGTCATAAATATGAACCAGTTGCCAAGCGGCTGACTTTTGAACAGGTGACCCCCGGGGGATGCTGCAAAGGTCGTAAGCAATCGTTAAGTCACTTTTTTCAGTGTCGTCGTAACTTTGGACAGTCACTAAACAAAACCTTGTAAGTCCAGGGCTGCTTGCATTACATTTCCTTGATTCCTAATTCAGCAATTTAAACTCCTTAGATCAGGGGACACCAAGTGGTGTTCTGTGGACCACTGGTGGTCCGCGAGAACATGTTGATGGTTTGCAGAAAAATTATTTGCGTTTTTTATATTGCACTAAATCAAAGGTCCTCAAACTTCAGCCCCTGGGTCGAATACGTGCAATGAACGCTTGTGTTGCTGCAGAAAGTCTCTGCCTTTGGGGTCTTTTTGTGTGGGTCGGAGGGGGACAGGAATTCCGACTTGGGGTCTGCTTCAGCCTCCTGGTGGGGGGCTTTGGGCAAAGGCTGGAGGGAAGCGCCGCTGGTGGCAAAGAGCCGGAGGGCCTCGTTCCAGGGGGACTGCATCATGGCCTGGAACTGGCTGACCATCTCAGCCCGCTGAGCCTCCAGGCGCCGGTAGCTGGCCTTGCACTCCCGCAGGTCTTCCCTCTGCTCGGAAAGCCCATGCTCCTAGTCCTCAGTGAGGAGCTTCTGCTGAGCCTCGTTCTCGGTCAGATCCAATTTGAACTGAGCTGTTTTGCCAACTCTTTCTCGTGGTGGATGCTTTCTGTTGGGGCTCAAAGGAGCAGGGTGGGCAGGCGAGGAGTGGCGAGTAGACGCTGGCAAGGCACCCCTCGATGTGAGTGACATCAAGTTGGCCACGCCCACCCAGTCACATGGCCACCTAGCCACGTCCACCCAACCAGTCATTAGGCAGATCATATTAGTGGCCTGCGGGATTTAAAATTATGAGGTCCAAAAGGCTAGGGACCCCTTGCCTTACATAATCCTCCAGGTTAAGCCAAAGATTCAGTTACAGAGAAAAGGGGGCAGAGAGAGAGAGAGAGACAGTAGGAGAGTTGAACCAACTCACCGAGGGCCTTGCACAGTTCTGGGTGTTTAATGCCGATGTTTTTTAATCGCTGCAATAATTCTGACGATGTTGTCTGTCGCACCAGGAAGAGGCCCACAGAGTAACTCTGGAAAGAAGAGGGAGTACAAAAAAAGCGCGTAAGAGTTTGGGGGTTTCCTTACAGGTGTTTCCTTACCCAACAAGGTAACATTATCAGGGCTAGGAGGCGATGGGACAGGAGAAGGAGAAGCAGGAGGAGGAGGAGTGGTGGAGAACGAGTAACAGAATAATAGAGTTGGAAGGGACCTTGTAGGTCATCTAGTCCAACAACCCCCCACCCCCCAAGCCAAGCAGGAGATCCTACACCATTTCCCACAGATGGCAATCCAGTCTCTTCTTGAAAGCCTCCAGGGATGAAGCTCCTACAACTTCTGAAGGCAACTTCTCTTCCATGGGTTGATCGTTCTCACTGTCAGAAAATTTCTCCTTATTTCTAGGTTGAATCTCTCTCCTTGTTCAATTTTCATTGTTCCTTGTCCGGCTTTCGGGTGCTTTGGAAAACAGCTTGTTCCTCTCCTCTCTGGGACAGCCCCTCAAATATTGGAAGACTGCTATCATGTCTCCCCTGGTCCTTCTCTTCACTAGACTAGCTGTGCCCAGTTCCTGCAACCATTAAGTCTCAACATCTTTTTAATAGTGTGGTGACCAAAACTGAAGGAGGAGGAGGAGGAGAGGGAAGAGGAGAGGGAGGAGGAAGAGGAGGAGGAGGAGGAGATGAGGGAGGAGGAGGAGGAGACGGAGGAGGATTGGGAGGAGGAAGAGAAGAGTCAGGAGGAGGAGGAGAGGCAGGAGCATTGGGAGCAGGAGGGGGGTGAGGCAGGAGGAGGAAGAGAGGCAGGAGGAGGAGGAGGAGAGGCAGGAAGAGGAGGGGGAGGAGGAAGAGGAGGGGGAGGAGGAAGAGGAGGATTGGGGAGGGGGAGAGGCAGGAGGAGGAGGAGGAGAGGGAGGATGATTGGGGGGGAGGAGAGGCAGGAGGAGGAGGAGGGAGAGGAGAAGGAAGAGGAGGAGGAGAGGGAAGAAAAGGAGGAGAGGGAGGATGATTGGGGGGGAGGAGAGGCAGGAGGAGGAGGAGGGAGAGGAGAAGGAAGAGGAGGAGGAGAAGGAAGAGAAGGAGGAGAGGGAGGAGAATGGGGGGGAGAGGCAGGAGGAGGAGAAGAAGGAAGGGGAGGAGGAGAGGGAAGAAAAGGAGGAGAGGGAGGAGGATTGGGGGGTAGGAGAGGCAGGAGGAGGAGGAGGGAGAGGAGAAGGAAGAGGAGGAGGAGAGGGAAGAAAAGGAGGAGAGGGAGGATGATTGGGGGGAGGAGAGGCAGGAGGAGGAGGAGAGAGAGGAGGAGGAGGAGAGAGAGGAGGAGGAGGAGAAGGAGGAGAGGGAGGAGAATTGGGGGGGAGAGGCAGGAGGAGGAGGAGAAGGAAGAGGAGGAGGAGAGGGAGTAAAGGGAGGAGAGGCAGGAGGATTGGGGGGGAGGAGAGGCAGGAGGAGGGAGAGGAGGAGGACAGGGAGGAGGAGAGGCAGGAGGAGGAGGAGAGAGAGGAGGAGAAGGAAGAGAAGGAGGAGAATGGGGGGGAGAGGCAGGAGGAAAAGGAAGAGGAGGAGGAGAGGGAGGAGGATTGGGGGGAGGAGGAGAGGCAGGAGGAAGAGGAAGAGACTGTGGGGTCCTTGCTGGTCTCTGAACCCAGGGGTTCTCTTGCAGACGTTTCATAACCCAACTAGGTCACATCATCAGGGCTAGTGTTGTTTTTACGACTCAAAACGCCGCTTAGAAGTCCCCAAGTGCCATGGCTGGGCCGCCCAGCAGCAAATCATCGTGGGTGACAGAAAACCCGGAAGCTTTGGCCTCTCCCAGGCCAGATGCAGAGTCAAACACACCTGGAAAAACGAATCCACCCCCACCCCCCACCCCTGGGCCGGCAGCTCCGACCCCTGAAATGCCGGCGAGGGCTGCTGGTGCAGGAGAGCAGGGTAGAATCAGAGAGAAGGCGGCGGCTGCTCTCTTCCCACCCACCCCCGCCAGCCGACGCAAGACTCACCTTCCCGTAATTTCCCCAGATGATGGTGATTCGGTTGGTGGCGGAAGACAGGTACATGAGATGAGTAAGGTTGATGGGACGACAAGGCCTCTTGGGCTCCACCCCGGGCTTGTTGGAAGGGTAGTAGCCCTGGAAAAAGAGAGGGAGAGGGAGAGAAAGGGGTTGCCTGACGGTGAACAGAAAGAGCATTGGAGAATCTGCCCTCCGTAGGTAGGGAATGAGGAAGACACATCTCGATGATGTGAAGACGGACATCAGACGCCATAAGGCAGGCGTGTCAAACTCCGTGCTTAAGATCTGGCCTGCAGGGCCAGCCTGGAAACAGCAAAGTTCCTCTGCTAGCAAAAATGGAGCTCCCCCCCAAAAAAAAGAGGGGGGGCTGCACACAAACACCACACTCCATTTTCAGCCGCGACAGCCTCCTGCAGCCCTCTGCCAGAAAAGTTCCGTTTCCACTGGCAGGGGGCTGCAGGAGGCCATCAGGCAGATAACAAGGTGCGGGCATGCCACACACGTCCCCCCACCCCCCCGGGAGCTCCGTATTCACTGGCAGAAGGCTGCAGGAGGCTGTCCAGACAGAAAAGAGGGTGTGGGCATGCCACACCCCTGAGCTCCATTTTCGCTGGCAGAGGGCTGCAGGAGGCCATCCAGGCAGAAAATGGAGTGTGGGGAGGCAGGGTGTGGCGCCCTGAGCTCCATTTTCGCTAGCAGAGGGCTGCAGGAGGCCATCCAGGCAGAAAATGGAGTGTGGGGAGGCAGGGTGCGGCGCCCTGAGCTCCATTTTCGCTGGCAGAGGGCTGCAGGAGGCCATCCAGGCAGAAAATGGAGTGTGGGGAGGCAGGGTGTGGCGCCCTGAGCTCCATTTTCGCTAGCAGAGGGCTGCAGGGGGCTGTCCAGGCAGAAAATGGAGTGTGGGGAGGCAGGGTGCGGCGCCCTGAGCTCCATTTTCACTGGCAGAGGGCTGCAGGAGGCCATCCAGGCAGAAAATGGAGTGTGGGGAGGCAGGGTGCGGCGCCCTGAGCTCCATTTTCACTGGCAGAGGGCTGCAGGAGGCCATCCAGGCAGAAAATGGAGTGTGGGGAGGCAGGGTGTGGCGCCCTGAGCTCCATTTTTGCTGGCAGAGGGCTGCAGGAGGCCATCCAGACTGAAAACAGTGTGCGGGGAGATCACGCACAGGCCCCTGGGCTCCATTTTCGCTGGCAGAAGGCTGCAGGAGGCCGTCCAGGCAGAAAACAGGGCATGGCATGCCACACGCACCCCTCTGAGCTCCATTTTCGCTGGCAGAGGGCTGCAGGAGGCCGTCCAGGCTGAAAACGGAGTGCTGGGAGGCCACACACAGGGCCCTGAGCTCCATTTTCACAGGCAGAGGGCTATCCAAACAAACTAAAGGCAAAACAAAAGGAGAAACGTTTCCCCTTTTGCATTTTGAGCATGCAAGAAGGGACAGGAAAGGGGAAAGGGAAAGAAGACAGACAAAGAAAAAGAAGGGAAGGTGGGAAGAGATCAAGCAAGGAAAAAGAAGAAAAGAGGGGAAGGAAGAAGAGAGTAGAATGAAGAGGGAAGGAAAAAGAAATAAAAGGTAGGTAGGTAGGTAGGTAGGTAGGTAGGTAGGTAGGAAGGAAGGAAGGAAGGAAGGAAGGAAGGAAGGAAGGAAGGAAGGAAGGAAAGATTCTGAAAGTGAGTGAGGATCTCACCTGCCTTAGCACTTGGCCACCACAGGTAACCCCGACACGAGTCCCGTGTCATACCCACTATGGCCATGCCCCCTGCCCGAGCCACACCCACCCTGGGGCCCATGCAAGGAACAGGTTGTGCAAATGGAAATGGGTCTGGCTAACCCGGAGAAACTAAGCCCAGTTCAAACAGATGCGGCCCAATGATTCTTCCGGAAAAAGTCCCAAAATGACTTACCGGAACCGAACAATAACTGTGGTTGACTTTGACGGCGATATTGGGGGGATATTGATCTTCCTGAGCGCAGCTGGTATCTGTGTAGCAGATTCTGAGAAAGGAAACACAGGTCAGAGAGATGGGAGAGAGACCGTAAGCATTATGTATAGAGTGCAGAGAAGAGCAACAAAGAGGATTAGGGGACTGGAGACTAAAACATATGAAGAACGGTTGCAGGAACTGGGTATGTTTAGCTTAAGAGAAAGAAGGACCAGGGGAGACATGATAGCATTGTTCCAATATCTCAGGGGTTGCCACAAAGAAGAAGGAGTCAAACTATTCTCCAAGGCACCTGAGGGTAGAACAAGAAGCAATGGGTGGAAACTAATCAAGGAGAGAAGCAACTTAGAACTGAGGAGAAACTTCCTGACAGGGGGGAGAGTTAATCAGTGGAACTATCTGCCTCCAGAAGTTGTGAATTCTCCAAGTTTTTAAGAAGGGTGTTGGACTAGAAGACCTCCAAGGTCCCTTCCGATTCTGTTATTCTATTCTATAACATAATAATACATGTGGCTGTGCGGGGACCTTGTTTCCCTGAAAATAGGACTTCCCCAGATAATAAGCCCAATTAGGCTTTTGAGCGCATGCACTAAAGTAAGCCCTCCCCAAAAATATTACAACACAACAGCTGCCATGATTTGACCACGCTCGCCGCCTCCTGCACCTTAAAAATAATAAGACTCCTCAAAAATAAGGCTAAGCGTTTATTTGGGGGGGGGGGTTGTCAAAAGAAAGTAAGACCCTGTCTTATTTTGGAGGAAACATGGTATATGTCTATGATGTGTAGATGGTGTAGGTGTATGCATATATTGCAGGCTAATTCTGCCAACTGCCAGCAGTTCGATCCTGACTGGCTCAAAGTTGACTCCGCCTTCCATCCTTCCGAGGTCAGTGAAATGAGGACCCAGATTGTTTGGGGCAAGACTCTGCAAACCGCGTAGAGAGGGCTGTGAAGCATTAAAAATCTCCAGTGTTGGAGCATTCACAACTTCTGGAGGCCAGGCATTCTCCACTGGTTACCGTATTTTTCAGAGTATAAAACGCACCAAGGTTTTGAAAAAGTTTTTGCACTCTGCAGACGTTGTGAAAACGGGCCCGTTTTTATTTTTCAAAAAGGGGCCATGAATAGGTTTTAGGAGGCTTGTAGAGTGCTCCTGGGGGGTGGAGTCCCCCCAAAATGAGCAAAAAAACAGCCCATTTTTTGCTCATTTCTGCCCTCCCCAGCCTCCAGGAGCACTCTGGAAGCCTCCTAAAGGCTCTGCACGGCCATTTTGGTGAAGGGGGCGGAGTTTCAGGAGGCAAAAAATGCTGCATTCAGTGTATAAGACACACCCACATTTTCAGCCTTTTTTTTTTTTGTTAAGGGAAATGGGGGCGTCTTATACTCTGAAAAATACGGTAACTGTTCTCACTGTCAGGACATTTCTTTTCAGTGGTAGGTTGGTTCTCTCCTTCTTAAGTTTCCATCCATGACTTCTTGTCCTGCCCTCCGGTGCTTTGGGAGAATCGGTTGCCCCCCTCTTCTTTGTGGCAACCCCTCAAGTATTGGAAGACTGCTATCATGTCATGATAACAGACTTAAGCACCAGAAGGCAAGACAAGAAGCAACGGACGGAAACTAATGGAGGCGAGAAGCAACCTGGAATTAAGGAGAAGCTTTCGAACAGTGAGGACAATAAGCCAGTGGAACGGAATGCCTTCGGAAGTTGTGGGTGCTTCATCGCTGGAGGTTTTGAAGAAAAGTCTGGACAGTCATGTCTGAAACCGTAGACAGACTCCTGCTTGATTAGGGGGTTGGACTAGAAGACCACACAAGGTCCTTTCCAGCTCTAATTTGATGGATTCATTCATTGAAGTCCTTGTCTTCATTAGACTAGTCACACCCAGTTCCTGCAATCATTCAAGGTGGTCCCTTGCTCAACAGTAGCAACTGTGAAAGGGATCTTGGAGTCCTAGTGGGCAACCATTTAAATAGGAGCCAGCCGTGTGCAGCAGCTGCCAAAAAAGCCAACACAGTTCTAGGCTGCATCAACAGAGGGATAGAATCAAGATCACGTGAAGTCTTAATACCACTTTATAATGCCTTGGTAAGGCCACACTTTGAATATGACATTCAGTTTTGGTCGCCACAATATAGAAAAGATGTGGAGACTCTGGAAAGAGTGCAGAGAAGAGCAACAAAGAGGATTAGGGGATTGGATGCTAAAACATAGGAAGAACGGTTGCAGGAACTGGGTATGTCTAGCTTAAGAGAAAGAAGGACTAGGGGAGACATGATAGCAGTCTTCCAATATCTCAGGGGTTGCCACAAAGAAGAGGGAGTCAAGCTATTCTCCAAGGCACCCGAGGGCAGAACAAGAAGCAATGGGTGGAAACTAATCAAGGAGAGAAGCAACCTAGAACTGAGGAGAAATTTCCTGACAGTGAGAACAATTAATCAGTGGAACAGAAGTTGTGAATGCCCCAACACTGGAAGTCTTTAAGAAGATGTTGGATAGCCATTTGTCTGAAACGGTATAAGGTTTCCTGCCTAGGCAGGGGGTTGGACTAGAAGACCTCCAAGGTCCCTTCGAACTCTGCTATTGTATTGTATTGTATTGGATTATTCATCATGTGTTTTAGCCTACAGACCCTTTATCATCTTCGTTGCTCTTCTCGGCACTCTTTCTAGAGTCTCTACATCTTTTGTCTTTCATGGTGACCAGGATTGGATGCAGTATTCCCAATGTGGCCTCGCCATCTCACCCATCCATGCCAATCGAGCCTCAAGTGATTTTGATGGGACACAGCCTTGAGCCAAAAACCCAGGCCTAGCCTTCTGCTGTCATCCCTGGTTTGACTTTACGGTTCTTCGAAATTGACTTAAGGCTCCTCTTCCTCCTCTCTCTCTCTCTTCCTACTCTTCCTCATCCCTCTCTCTTCTCCTCCATCTCCTCCTCCATCTCCCACTTCTCCTCCGCTCAGACAAGGAAGGACAAAGGAAATTTAATGAAAAACAAAACTCGCATTCCTTTTCTGGGCGTGTTGGTGAGCGCCTGGTGGCAGGGTGATCAAACCTGATTTTTATATCAAGAGTTCCTACAGAACAATCTGTAGCAGTTCTCCATCATCCAGGTCAGGGTTGTCCCAAAGGTGCTTTTTTTTTAGGAGGCAACTGGACTTTCTGGTTTTTCTCTTTGAAGAGGTTTTGCTTCTCATCGGCTCTATGGATTTTTTACTTCTTGGTCATTTGCATCCATTGAGAGAGTCCTTGAGGCCACTTGGAGAACCCTTAACAGAGAGGGAGGGATATGACATCATCTACCTCCAGTCTACAACACGGTCCTTTCAGCAGTTCCAAGAAGGCTGCCCACCCATTTGAATCACTCAGGTGACCCTGAGGACACAGACAAACCTCCCAGTGGCCTCAACGACTCTCTCAAAGGATGCAAATGACCAGCTGTCTGCAAGGAGGATCTATCCTTCCGTTCCCCACCATCCAGTCAGAGCCGAATAAGCTTCTTGGATGAGAAGCGAAACGTCTTCAAAAAGAAATACAAGGAAGTCCAGTTGCCTTCTGAAAAAGCACCTTTTGGGACATACAGAACAAGCAAATCTACACTCAATTCAGCTCTGTTTTCTCCAAAAATTTAAGAGTTTTGACTCCTGCCTGGGGAAGGGAGCTGGACTTGAAGACCTCTGAGGTCCCTTCCAGCCCCTGGATTCTATGATTCAATTTCAGGTCAAGACTGCCCCCCTGGGGGCCAGAAGGGTGTCAGGAATGCTCCCAATTCCATGGCTGGGGAATTCTGGGAGTTGAAGTCCACAAGTCTTAAAGTTCCCAAGTTTGGACACCCCTGGTCTATGGAGATTCTCAGTCCTCCAGGTCATGGTTGTCCCAAAGATGGTTTTTTTTCAAGAGGCAACTGGACTTTCTGTTTTTTCTTTGAAGACATTTCGCTTCTCATCCAAGAAGCTTCTTCAGCTCTGACTGGATGGTGGGGAACAGAAGGATTTATGCTCCTTGCAGACAGATGGTTGTTTGCATCCTTTTAGAAGGTCATTGAGGCCACTTGGAGGTTTCTCTGTGTTCGGGGTCACCTGAGTGGTGCAAATGGGTGGGGAGCCTTCTTGGACCTGCTGAAAGGACTGTGTTGTAAACTGGAATTAGATGACGTCGTATCCCTCCCCCACTGTTGAGAGGGGGCTGTTCAATGTTGACATAGATGGCCCCTTTGACCCCCCTTTCAAACCAGCCTTCCTCTCTGGCCAAAATGTGGACTCTGCTGCCTTCCAAAGAGCGGCCTTTGTCTTTGAAATGCAGATGGACCTCTGAATCTTCTCCTGATGGGTTTGTTCTCCTATGTTGTGCCATGAAGTTTGCGAAGTGCCTGTTTTGTTTCCCCAATGTACAGATCTGCCCATGGCTCACTGCCATTGTACTGCGTATTCCACGTATGACCAGCTGTCTGCAAGAAGTATAAATCCTTCCATTTCCCCACCATCCAGCCAGAGCTTGAGAATCTTCTTGGAACGAGAAGCGACGCGTCTTCAAAGAAAAGCCAGAAAGTCCAGTCACCTGTTGGGGGTGGGGAGGGGGGGAAGCACCTTTGGGACGTCCAAATCCATTCCGTTCCAAAGACAGAACTAGTTGACCAACAAGACGCACTGATGAAGCGTACCTTGTGCCAAGCTTTGGAGCCTGTTTGCAGGGAATCTCATCTCGCACCCCTGCCTTGTTTAAATCCCTTCCCCTCCACCCCCATCCCTGTTTCTAAGGGAGAGGGTTAATTAGCACCTTAAGCTTACCTGAGGACAACCTGGACTGATCTCACTCCGGGCTGCAACTCCCTGTCAAATGACAAGAGCACACAGATCAAGGCCAGAAAAACCACAAGGGATTTAGGCAGACGGAAGGGGGGGAAAAAGAAAAAGAAAGAAAGAAAGAAAGAAAGAAAGAAAGAAAGAAAGAAAGAAAGAAAGAAAGAAAGAAAGAAAGAAAGAAAGAAAGAAAGAAAGACAGACCCAAGTAAGCGAAGAAGCAGGTCTGACTTGGGTTTTCCTGAGCTGGCAACTCTTCAGTCATGCCCTAAAATCCCAGATTAGAGCTTCCCTCCCCCCCCAAACACACAACACACAACACACCAAGAGTGATGACCCATTGCCTCAAACCCTGTAATTTGGAGGATGTGCAATTTAACAGGTTTGGACAAAGAACCGAGCCGCAGGGAAAGCCCGAAGGAGATTCTTAAACCCTTCGATCAGGAGAGAGGGCAGGTGTGCTAAACTGTTTCCGGTGTGGTGACTAGGACTCCAAGGTCCATCAGCCACAGCCCGCTGACGAACAGCGGGAGGATGAGAGAGGAGAGTTCAAGTCACACGTTCAGGGGAGACATATATTTCATGGATGGGTAGTCCTCAACTTAACGGCCAACTTAATTGAGCCTGTAAATCGTACCAGCTGCTAAGCAAGCTATCACATGATCACGCCTGATTTTATGTCCCTCTCCTCTGGCTGTCATTAAGTGGACGTGGCTGGAAACCATCTTGAATCGTGGTCATGTGACCATGGAGGAGCCACAAAGATCACATGATTTTCCTTCCTTTTCTCTCTCTCTCACTTCCTTTCCCTTTCTTTCTTCCTTCTTTTTCACACTTCCTCTTTTCTTTCTTTCCTCTTTTTCTTCCTTTCTCTTTCTCACTTTTCTTTTCCTTCCTCTCTTTCTCACTCTTTTCCTTTCTTTTTTTCTCTCACTTTCTTTTCTTTCTCACACGTTTCTTTTCCTTTTTCTCTCTCTTTTCTTTCTCTCCCTTTTTCCCTTTCTTTCTTCTTTCTTTCCACTTTTTCTTTCTTTCCTTTTTTCCTTTTTCTTTCTCTCTTTCCCTTTTCTTTCTCTTTCCTTTTTTACCTTTCTTTCTTTCTTTTTCTTTCTCCTTCCATCTCTCTCTCCCCCCCTTCAAAACTTCCTTTCCTTTTTTCCTTTTTCTTTCTCTCTTTCCCTTTTCTTTCTCTTTCCTTTTTTCCCATTCTTTCTTTCTTTCTTTTTCTTTCTCCTTCCATTTCTCTCTCTCTCCCCCCCCCCTTCAAAACTTCAAAATCCTGGCCATTTGGGAGGGTCCATTGTGACTTCAAATGGTCGCTATGCAACTGGTCGTAAGTCGAGGACTACCCATTTGATTGCCAAGGGATATCGATGCAACAGTTTGAAGTGGGTCCCTTAGGAACAAACCCCAATTAGAGAGAAACCATCCATGTTCCCATTTTCCTGGAGCAATACTGAGGTTGATGGAGATCATCTACGGCAAAGACGATATTTTTAAAACAAAATGGGATTTTGCGCTCCTGGATGAGCTACTCTGCCACTTAAGACACTCAAAAGATCTCCCTGAGGTTTTTTTTTAAGTTAATTTTATTTTACCGTTCATCACTCGGAGAAGCCTTCGATTTTGCACGGCACTTCGCGAGGAAATTTACCTGGAATTCCTGATCAGCTCGACCTGCCGTGGCGTCAGAGCAAACACGCAGGGACTCTCTTGAAGTTTCTCGTTGTTCTGCGGGACTGGACAGGGGAGGCAAAAAGATGGTCAGGGGAGAAATCCGAGGGAGATCGATAAATCTCATCCAAAAGTCACCTCCGTTGACGGCACGAAACCAAGGAGGTCTGGCTGAAAATCCCGACGGAGGGGTTTGAGGAAGGGAAACCCATGATGGGTCCCTGTGCAGGATTCTATAGGAACACCTGCCCTTCGGAGGGACTTCCCAAACCAAGAAAATTATCATCAATTGAAAAGAGTAGTTGGGGTTCGTGGTCGACCCTCGGTGCTCTCTGAGCTTGGCGGTTTTCTTGCAGACGTTTCACGACCCAACTAAGTAACTTAATCAGTGCTGGAAAGGGATGGGGTTTGTGGAGAGGAAGAGGAGGAGAACAACGAATGTAGGGTCCTTGGCTCTCTCTGAACTTGGTGGGTTTTTTTGCGGACGTTTCATGATCAAACTGGGTAACACCTTCAGTGCGAGAAGGAGGAGGGGTTTGTGGAGAGGAGGAGGAGGAAGAGAAAGCAGAGGAGGATTGTGGGGTCCTTGGTGCTCTCTGAGCTTGGTGGTTTTCTTGCAGACATTTCATGGCCCAACTAGGTAACGTAATCAGTGCTCCCTTCTTGCAACTGATGATGTTCCCTAGTTGGGTCATGAAACGTCTGCTAGAAGACAAGCTCAGAGAGCACCAAGGACACTTCAAAATTATCATCAATGCTGAGACCAAACTTACCTCCTAGACAGACTGATGACCTTGAGCGGAGACACGGTTTAACACAACCGCCCATCCTTCTCAAGGCAAAGAAGAAGAAAAAAAAAGATTTTAAATCCAGGAGATTTTGGAGGGCACGGAAAAAAGTCTACGCCTTTTTTTTTTTTTTTTGCCAGGGAAGATCACAAGAACGCAATCATCCTGCCTGCTTTCTCCACTTATAGCTGTCCTGCCGTTTGCTATATTTAATTATGTTAATTATGAGGTGTTAATTCACAGCAGGGGCTTCGTGCCAAGGTTTCTGTAGCTGGAGATGTTCATCTCAGCAGTTCTCGGAGGAGGAGGAGGAGGAGGAGGAGGAGGAGGAGGAGGAGGAGGAGGAGGAGGAGGAGATTATCCTCTGAGCTTGCTAAGAGTGCCCGGGGGCAGTGGGAATATTTCCCAGAGTAGGATTCGATTTGTTTCAAATAAGGGTAGTCCTCGAGGATGAATATACCCGAAATTTATGTCACAGAGTGAGATGTTAGATAAGTGCATGTTTTGCCCCTTTTTGCGACCTTTCTTGCCACCGTTGTTAAGTGAATCACTGTGATCGTTAGCTGTGGGTACTTTATCCCTGGAGGTTTTTAAGAATAGATTGGAAATAATTTATGTGATGTGATATAGGTTTTCCTGCCTGAGCAGTGAGTTGGACTAGAAGACCTCCAAGGTCCCTTCCAATTATTCTGTTCTGTTCTATTCTAATTCTATTCTACTCAACTCTATTATAATTTTCTATTCTATTCTAATTCTATTCTACTCAACTCTAGTCTAATTTTCTATTCTATTCTAATTCTATTCTACTCAACTCTATTCTAATTTTTTATTCTATTCCATTCTAATTCTATTCTAATCTACTTAATTTTCTATTCTATTCTATTCTTCTATTCTACTCTAATTTTTTATTCTATTCTAATTCTATTCTACTCAACTCTATTCTAATTTTCTATTCTATTCTATTCTAATTCTATTCAACTCAACTCTATTCTAATTTTCTATTCTATTCTAATTCTATTCTACTCTACTCAATTTTTTTATTCTATTCTATTCTAATTCTATTCTAATCTACTTAATTTTCTATTCTATTCTAATTCTATTCTACTCAACTTTATTCTAATTTTCTATTCTATTCTATTCTAATTCTATTCTACTCTACTCTAATTTTTTATTCTATTCTATTCTACTCAACTCTATTCTAATTTTCTATTCTATTCTATTCTATTCTATTCTAATTCTATTCTACTCATCTCTAGCCTAATTTTCTATTCTATTCTAATTCTATTCTACTCTACTCTAATTTTTTATTCTATTCTAATTCTATTCTACTCAACTTTATTCTAATTTTCTATTCTATTCTAATTCTATTCTACTCAACTCTATTCTATTCTAATTCTATTCTACTCAACTTTATTCTAATTTTCTATTCTATTCTAATCTACTCTAATTTTCTATTCTATTCTAATTCTAATTTTCTATTCTATTCTATTCTATTCTATTCTATTCTATTCTAATTTTCCATTCTATTCCATTCATTCCCATTCTCCTGTCCTGTCCTATCCTAGACACGGTTGTTGAGTGAATCTGGCTCCCCCATTGACTTGGTTTGTCAGAAGGTCACAAAAGGAGGTCACACTGCAACCGTCATAAATATGAGTCAGTTGCCAAGCACCGTGAATTTTGATCCCGAGGATGATGCAAAGGTCGTAAGTGTGAAAAATGGCCCTGTAACTTTTTTCAGTGCATATCGTAACTTTGAACAGTCACTAAGCCGACTGTTGTAAGTCGAGGACTACCTGTAAGGATTGATATATTTACTTAAAGAGTTGTTGTTTTCCACACATTGTGACTCTGAGCAACATATATCGACTTTGGTACAATTCGGACACCTTGCTGGGTATCTTGGTGCTGAGTTTGCAGACATCTCATTACCAGTCTAGGGAACATCACCAGTGCATGGGGGAGTTCATTGAAAAATATCCTTTCGTCTGGCATGAAATATCTGGGATGGTACAAGGACTCCTGCCTTGAGCAGGGGGTTGGACTAGAAGACCTCCACGGTCCCTTCCAGCCCTATGATTCTATGACAGGAAACATTCCTCCAAAAATTTGGAGGAGAATTCAAATTCCAGTGAGAAATTTGTTAAGTGAGCTTTGCCCCATTTTATGACTTTTCTTGCCACGTTTGTTAAGTGAATCACTGCCGCTGTTAAATTAGTAACACGGTTGTTAAGTGAATCTGGCTTCCTCATTGACTTGGCTTGTCAGAAGGGGATCGTGTGACTCTGGGACACTACGACCATCATAAAGGTGAGTCAGTTGCCAATCACGGGATCACGGGGATGCTGCAACAATCCTAAGTGTCAAAATTGATCGTAAGTCATCTTTTCTTTGGCGCCGTTGTTACTTCGAAAGGGTCGCTAAACGAACGGATGTAAATCAAGGACTCCCTGTAATTGTGCATTTTTGCATTTTATATTATAAACTAACAGATAAACAACTGGAGACAAACTTTCGGCTGCTGCCCAACGGCGAAGCTGTCAAACGACAGCTCAGAAACGGATTAGGATTGTCCGCCTCGTATCCTTCGCCACCCCTCGTTCGCCCCTAGGGTTTCACCCCCAGCTATTAACCTCTTACCATTTGTCCTCCGCCGATACGACCCTAACTGTTCGCCCTGGCTAACAGGCCCCAGCCTCTTCAGTCCCAGACCCTTCGTCACGACCCATTCGGTGAAATACTGCTCACCCGGAGCTTTTGGGCGCACGAGTTGGCCGCCAGTCAATCGGAGGAAGGGAAGGGGAGAAAGAAAGATGGAGGGAGGGAGGAAGTGTTCCGTGTCGAGTTTCCTCTCCGGGGTTTGTGTTTTGCTTGCTACGCTTGCTTGCTATCGGCTGCCATAGGAACCGGGTGGGGTGGGGTGCATAGTATTAGGGAAGGGAATTATATTGTACTGGAGGAGTCTTGTTCTCACCATCTTCTGCGCATGCTGGTGGCTGATGTTTGGACTTGGTCAAGGCCAACCGTCTCGCATGCCAACCTGATGAGGCTGTTTGAAGATGCACCCCACATGACACCATAGGGAGTTGCAGATTGGACACTGGGTTGGGGAATTGGGGAGAGGGTGCTGAATAAGCGTTTGATATGTACTTGTTCGCGCCTTTTTGGCTCAGATCTTGCTTTCCTTTTCGCTGCTTTCAATTCGTATCTGGTAAAAGTACTTTATCTCTATTCAAACGGAGTTGAGGTTTTCCTTTCTTGGATATTGAAGGGGGCATGCTTGACAGTTTGTTTCTCCGCCCAGTTGCCTCGGGTCCCCTGGGACCAAAGAAGCTGGGGCCCATTAGCCAGGGCGAACAGCTAGGTTCAGAGGACAAATGGTAAGAGGTTAATGGCTGGGGGCGAAACCCTGGGGGCGAACAAGGGGAGGCGAAGCGTACGAGGCGAACAGTCCTAGACCCCCTCGGAAACCATCACGGCTGAGTTTGCACAGGGCAGGAAGCCAAAACAAACCACAGATTGGCTAAACGTGACATGCAAACCAAGCCAGAGAATCTTGGGAGCGGCAAGCCAGTTTACGAGGCCAGCATCGACCTGGGTGCTAAAAAACAATGCAAGCTTATAGGGGAGTCATTTATAAGGGAAAAGGAAGGAGTTTAAAAATGGAACAAATGAATAAAATGTAAGTACAGGTAGCTGTCGACTTACAACAGTTTGTTCAGTGACGGTTCGGAGTTACGACGGCACTGAAAAAAAAAGACTGTTTTTCACACTTGCCACCGTCGCAGTATCCCCGCGGTCACGTGATCAAAGTTCAGACCCTTGACGCATATTTACGACGGTTGCAGTGCCCCGGGGTCAGGCGATCACTTTTTGCAGCCGCCTGACGAGCAAGGTCAACGGGGAAGCTGGATTCACTTAACAACCGTGTGAGTAACAACTGCAGGGAGTCACTTAAACCCGGGGTGGCAAGGAAGGCCGTAAAATGGGGCAGAAGTGACTTAACAAACGTCTCGCTTGGCCACGGAACTTTCGGGGGCAACTGTGGCTGTAGGTCGAGGACGTCCTCTAGAACGACCCAATGGTACATTTCAAGCTAGGCGAAGTCGAAAGCTTTGAAAAGTTTCTGTGACTGAGGGGCAGAGACGAGAGGTTTTCTCCAGTTGGGGTAACACAAGGATACAATGGAAAATTGTGGGTTGCTTATTTTTGTACAACTCAGAAATAAGCTGTGCATTCAATGCCACCCTGGGAAGTGGACTATGAAAGCGACTGGACAGATTCACAGAAGGTATCTTGACAGTACCCACCAGTGGAGGGATTCAGCCGGTTTGCTCCGGTTCAGGCGAACCGTTAGCGGTGGCTGCGGGAAGCTCCACCCACCCGCCCGTCATGTGCGAGCACTGCGCATGTGCAGAAGGCGGTGCGCATGCGCAGACGAGGAGTATCCGAGCGCTCGCATTTGCGCACCGGTAAGGAAGGTAAGCGAATCCCACCCCTGGTACCCACCCTTGGAGACTTCATCCTTAGAGATCCTAGATTGGCTGGTCTTCGAGAAGGGCCTGAAAGGATGGCTGACTCACTATGGCAGCGATGGCGAACCTTTTTTGGCTCACGTGCCACAAGTGGGGGGGAGCACAGGGGGGGGTTGTGTGCGGGTGTGCTGCACCCATAATGCAATGCGCGACAACCCCCCCCCCCCGTGTGCATGCACGCACAATAGGCGCGACCCCCCCCATTTTTACATGCTTTTTTCGCCCTCCCCAGGCTCCAGAGGCTTTATAGGAGCCTGGGGAGGGCGAAAAGAGCCTCCCTCGCCCCCCCCGGAGGCCCTCCGGAGGCTTCAGGGATCGTTGGGAGGCTTCCCTGAAGCCTTCGGAGTGCTCAAAACGACTCTCCGAGCAAACCAGAAGTGACTTCCAGTTTGCTCGGAGGGTCGTTTTAAGTGCTCAGAAAGCTTCAGGGAAGCCTCCCGACGATCTCTGAAGCCTCCGGAGGGCCTCCGGGGGGGGGGGGGGCTCTTTTCGCCCTCCCCAGGCTCCTATAAAGCCTCTGGAGCCTGGGGAGGGCGAAAAATGGCTTTTAAAAAATGGTGAACTCAGCTGGCCAGCGCGCACATGCACGCTGGCCAGCTGACAGAGCAGCGCCTCGCGTGCCCTGACAAATGGCTCCATGGTTCGCCATCACTGCACTATGGTATTTAATGAGAATAGAGCTGGAAGGGACCTTGGGGGTCTTCTACTCCAGCCTCCTGCTCAAGCAGGAGACCTTATACCCGTGATGGCAAATTTGTGACATGGAGTCAGATTTGCCGACACAGCAAGTTTCCGAACTTCTTCAAGACCTCCAGTGATGGAAGCACCCACAACCTCTGGAGGCAACTTCTGTTCCACTGCTTAATTGTTTTCACTGTTAGGGAGCTTCTCCTTAATTCTAAGTTGCTTCTGTCCTTGATTCGTTTCCACCCGTTGTTTCCTGTCCTGCCTTCAGGTGCTATGCAGAAGAAATTGACACCCCCCCCCCTTCTTTGTGGCAGCCCAACTCTGTTATTCTATTCATCAGTGGAACAACTTGCTTCCAGAAATTGTGGGGGCTTCATCACGAGCAGTTTTTAAGGAAAGACTGGACGGCCGTTTGCCTGACTGGACAGCGATGGATAAACTTTTTGTCCTCTCGTGCTGAAAGCCCACGCGCCTATGCAATGCAGACGCAACATCCCCTTGGCGCGTCCCCCTGCACAAGCGCACACTACCCCAATGCTCTCCCTGCTCCCTCGTGCACGTGCATGCAACCCGTCATGCCCCATTTTTGGACCTAACAGGCCTCCCTGAAGCCTCCTGGGACCAAAAAAGGGGTGCGGGGGGCGCACTGCCCCCTCGCGCTCCCCCTTCCCCGTGACTCCCGCCCCCCCATGCATGCATGTCTCCCACCTACACGGCAGACCGCAAAGTCAGCTGGCCAGCGGGAAGCACACATGCATGCGCGGTGGAGCTGAGCCAGGGCAATAGCTTGTGTGCCCACAGGGAGAGCTCCGTATGCCACTTGTGGCACAGGTGTCATACGTTCGCCATCATGGGTATAGGGTCTCCTGCTTGAGGAGGGGGCTGGACTAGATCACCTCTCAGGTCCCTCCCAGTTCTATTCTGATTCTGAAATTCTGGATTTGAGAATAGTCAACCGTCCAGTGAGTGGACTGAGTCGATAACTGGGTAGTGACCAGTGGGCGTGCCCAAAGAGCTTATCTGACTCAGTCCAATCAATGAGAGGACAACCCAGTCTGGATACTCCTCCCCCTCACTATGGAGAAGACCACCCTCTCCTGTCCCACCGCTGTTTTCTCTTTTAATTGATCTCGTGATCCTCCCCACCTTGTTCTGAAGCTTTGGTACTGAGTCATGGATCTGGCACCCTGGGGGAGGTTTGACTAACATGCCATAAAATATTCAATATCTGGTATCCTGGAAGCATTTTCCCCCCTCCCAGGCTGAGTGGGTTGATAAATCCCATGTCAGAGCTCCTAGGCTCCTATAAAAGTTCTACGCCAAGTACCCTAATAAGCCTTGATCATCTTTGAAATGTACATATCTTATGTTGTCTTTTCTACTGTTTTATTTTCTTGCAGGGATGACTTCTCTTCCTGAAGGAGGGCCGGATGTCAGCCTCTGCTTCGCTATTTGCTTTCGGCTGCCATTGAAACGGGAAGGGTGGGGCCTGGTATTTGGGAGAGGAAATTTTAGTACAGGAGAGATTGTGAAAAGGGAGTTTTGGTCTCACCGTCTACTGCGCATGCTAGAGATTAGTGCTTGGTATCGGTCAAGGCCAACAGTCCTGCATACCAACCTGATGATGGTCCTTGAAGATGGAACTCACATGACACCTAAGGGATTTGCAGATTGGACACTGGGATGAGGGTTACCAGGGGGAGGGGGTTTGGTCACATATTGATATGTATGATTTCGCGCGCTTTTGCCTCAGATCTTGCTTTGCTTAGCTGCTATCTTTCCATAACCAGTAAAAGTACTCTTAATCCTGCAAAATGGAGCTAAGTGGTTTCTTTCTTGGTTGCTGAGGGAGGCCGGCTTGACAATGCCTCTTCACTGCTCTTTCTCACGACTCAAAAACACAACCCGCCGTTCTATTAATACCACTGTAAAGAAAGAGCGGGACATTTATCCATAGCAGCCACCTGTGAAAATGCACACCCAAACGAGACAACGCTCTCTCCGTTCTCTCGTTCGGCTCGCTGCTCGTACACAACACCGCAACATCAGCTCATAAAACGCCTGCATCTCCACCCTGGTTTACAACAACCCGCAGCAACGTAGAAACACAGGGAGAATCAAGAGCGACGAGGAATTTTCTCAAAGGACACCGGAAGCCTCTTAGAACAGATCTTGCAATCAAAACACAGAGATTGCCTCAGCTGGGTTTTGCCGAAGAAGGTTCTCCCCGCGCGATGCGCAAACAACAGATCGCCTTCCGGGATGCCCCTTGGGAACGTAAGGAGAAGCCAAGGCAAATTCAAGAGTCCCTGGTCCAAATGTCACCGGTCGCTTCGTCCCAAGCTTGTTTACTCAAAGGGAACCCGGAAGGCCAGCGACACAATTATCGGAATGGGGCAATTCGTCACGGCCAACTCGTCACAGCACACCTTGCTTGCACAGTGGGACAACTCACCGCGGGGGGCAAATCAACAATTCGATTTTAATTAGTTAAAAATGGTTTTGATTTTTCTCACCGCATGCTTTATTCGGTGCCTCCTTTGGCTTCCTTTCTTTAACCATTCGATTACCGCGTTTCCCCGAAAATAAGACAGGGACTTGTTTTCTTTTGACCCCCCCTCCCCAAAATAAGCGCTTGGCCTTATTTTTGGGGAGGGCTTATTATTTTTGAGGTGCAGAAGGCGGGGAACGTGGTTACCTCATGGCTGCTGCTGCGTTGCAATATTTTCAGGGAGGGCTTATTTTGGCGGATGCGTTCAAAAGCCCAATTTTCAGAGGAGGGCTTATTCTCTGGGAGGTCTAATTTTCTGGGAAATAAGGTAGATATTAGTCTGTGAAGATTCTCAGTCATTCCCAGGTCACGGTTGTCCCCAAAAGGTGCTTTTCCTTCCAAGAAGCAACTAGACTTTCTGGTTTTGCTTTGACGACGTGTCGGTTTCGGCCAACACAACATAGGTGCCCCCTTCAAACCCAAGAATACAGCAAGGCAGAAGCTTGTCCACCCCAAGGATAAAACACCCAGACACATACTGAGCAATGTAGTATATGCAGTACAATGGGGTGAGCCCTGAGCCCTGTGTAGAACTACATTGGGGAAACAAAACAGCCACTTCACCAATGCATGACACAACACAGAAGGACAAACCCATCAGGACAAGGTTCAGCGGTCCATCGGCATTTGAAAGACAAAGGCCGCTCTTTTGAACATAGCAGAGTCCATGTCTTGGACAAAGAGAACCGCTGGTTTGAAAGAAGGGTCAAAGAGGCCATCTGCGTCAAAATTGAATACCCCTCTCTCAACAGAGGGGGAGGGATACCCGTCATGATCTACCTCCAGTCTACAACCCACTTCTTTCAACAATTCCAAGAAGGCTCCACACTCATTTGCACTACCTGAGGACACCGATAAACCTCCAAGTGGCCTCAATGGCTCTCTCAAAGGATGCAAATGACCAGCTGTCTCCAAGGAGTATAAATCCTTCCATTCAGTCAGAGCTGAGGAAGCTTCTTGGATGAGAAGCGAAATGTCTTCAAAGAAAAAACCAGAAAGTCCAGTTGCCTCTTGAAAAAAAGTACCTTTTGGGGCATATTAGCGTAACTCTTGTCCTGCGGTGAGTTGTCTCACGGCGAATTAGCCGCGGTGAGTTGTCTTGTGGCGAGATGGCCATGCCGAGTTGTCATAGACCTGCACAATTATAAATAGGCCTAGAGATAGCAGGACTACAAGGACCCCCCCCAGGATCCCAAGTTAGTAAAAAACAACAACGGTAGCTTTCTTTGAACTCTCCCAAAACGGACTGCATCTGCTAAAGAACTGGCCAATTTTAAGCAGCACCTGTTCTGACTTACGCTTCCCAAGAGTATGAAACAAATTCCTTGTCCCGACAAAAAACCCATTTTATTAACTGACTGTGAATTCTGCTCATTCACATCCAGAAAAGTCTTTCAAAGGAAGATTTACAGTCACAGACCTTATCTGGCTTGGAGAGCTGCCAGGCCGAGATCTGCAGAGCTTGGCCAGGAGTCTCGGAGAGTCACGAACCAATGAAGGGAACTAATTGTCTCCTGCAAACTCCACTCCCTTTTCGCTCCTCTTTTATTTCCTCTGGGAGAGGCCATTCAACATCCACTTGTGGCTTTAGTCCCAAAGTCCCCTGTTCTTTAGCTGTTCCCTTCTCCTGGCAACTCTGCGCATGCGCACACTGGGAACAGGCTTCAGTTGTTCTTCTGCCCCACTGATCTCTGACTCTGAAGGCAGCTGATAACTTTCAGACGGTCCTGGCCCCCTCTCTGCCTCTGACACAGAGTCCTCATCGGAGCCTTCCCCAGACTCCAGGACTGGCCCAGGTTCCTCTCCAACCTCCTCCCTGTCCGAATCCGCTGCCAGCTCTGCTGCCGCTGACGGGCCACAGCAGCACCCAAAGCTTTGAATCCTTTCAGCCCATAACTCTATTTCCTGGCCCACCATTGTTCCAAGCCACCCCCGGAACCAGCCACACCCACCCACCTGCCCATCCCACAAGAGACCCACCCACCCACCCAACTTCTAAGAGAAGAAAGGGAAAGAGCAAAGGAGGCCTGGTAGACGGGTCTTCTCCTCCAGGCCCCATCCGTGGTCCGTTCCCACCTCCGTCCGCGAACCTGGAAGGCCAGGCCTCCAGGGCCGCCGGCGATCGTCCGGGCCCAACTCACCGAGTTCTGTGGGCTTCAACAGTTCATCCAAGATAGTGTAGAAGGGAAGCTTCACCAACCGGACTTCAGGCTTCACTGGTTTGACCGGCAACCGTCCGAGTCCGTTTAAATACTTTCCGTAGAGCGAGGGATAGTCTATGTTGGGGGTAGTAGAAAGACCAGTCCTGGTTACCGCGCTGTTGCGGTCGTAAGACGAATGGATGGAAAGGGTTTCGGAAGGAGGTCGGTGCTGTGGGGGTGGCGGGAGCGGCTGCTGCTGCGGCTGCTGCTGCTGGGGGGGTTGTCCCGGTTCGGAGATCTTGGCGTATCGAGTCTCATAGATCTCTTTTATCTTCTTGAAGAGTTCCGGGCTACAGTCAAACTGGACCAGTTGCAAAGCCCGCGTGACCAGTTCGTGTTTGAGTCCGCTTTTGCTCCGGCCCACAAATCCCAGCAACATCTGCAAGTCGGAAACCCGGAAGCTCATCACCATGTTCTGCGAACGAGATGGGAGGACAGACAAGACAGAACAAGCCTTGATATCAACAAAAATAGTCCATCAGAGAAGGTTCGTTCTAACCCAGGTTCTCTATGACCATTCAACAAATTCCTTACCCCCAGCTGCGAAATTTTAGATAGAGAGAGGGGGGAGGGAGGAGGGAGAATGAAAGAGAGAGAGAGAGAGAGAGAGAGAGAGAGAGAAGGATAGAGGGAGGGAGGGGGAGCGATAGAAAAAGGGAGAGAGAGAGAGAGACAGAGAGACAGAGATGGATAGAGAGAGAGGGAGGGAGAGAAAGAGGGATAGATAAAGATGGAGACAGATGGAGAAAAAGATGGAGAGAGAAAGAAAGAGAGAGGGGAGAGGGAGGGGGGACAGAGAAAGATGGATAGAGAGAGGGGAGAGAAAGAGAGGGAGGAAGAAATAGATGGATAGATAGGGAGGGAGGGAAATAGAAAGAGGGATAGAGATGGATAGAGAGGGAGGGAGGGAGAGAAAGAGGGATAAAGAGAAGGAGGGAGAGAGGAAGAAAGACAAAAAGAGAGAGATGGATAGACAAAGAGGGAGAGAGAAATGGATAGAGAGAGGGGAGGGAGGGAGAGGGGGGAGGGAGAGAGGGGGAGAGAAAGAGAGTGGGAAGGATAGAAGGATAGATAGGTAGGTAGGTAGGTAGAATCTGCATGAACACGTCATCCTAATTGAGACACTTGACAAATGACTCATATTTATGACCTTTGAAGGGTCTCGGGGTCAGGTGACCGACTGCCTTTTGCGACCTTCTGACAAGCAAAGTCAACGGGGAAGCCAGATTCATTGAATAACCGTGTTACTAACTGGGCTGCAACGAATCACTTCATAAACTGTGGCAAGCAAGGCCGTAAAAAGGGGCAAGGCTCCCTTAACGACTCTCTCACTTAGCAACAGAAATGTTGGGCTCGTTCCGGTCACAAGTCAGGGCCTACCCGTATTTACGACGGTCGCAGTGTCCCAGGGTCACGTGATTCCCCAGGTCAATGGGGAAGACACCTTCACTTCACAACCCTGGGACTAACTGAAGAACTGCAGGGATTCACTCAACTGCAGTGGCAAGGAAGTTCATACAAGGAGGCAAAGCTCACTTAACGAATGTTTCACGTAAATTTTGGGGATCAATTGTGTTCGTAAGTCGAGGACCCCCCGTGTTCTGGATAGAGCTCAGAAAAATGTCCTAATCGGAAGAGAAAAGCTCTGGAGATATTTAAGCAGAGACTGAAAATACTCTATAACTGTGATGGTGAACTTGCGTGGCACAGGTGGCACGTAAAGCCCTCTCTGTGGGCGCATGAGCTGGCACCCCGCCTCAGCTCCACCACGCATGTGTGCGTGCCTCCCGCCAGCCAACTGATTTTTTGGGATCGCGCGTATATGATCAGGGGCGGAGAGGTCAAGCGCGTATGCAGGGGATGGGAGGAGCCCATGTTTGGTCCCAGGGGGCTGTAGGGAGCTCTACTACACCCAAAATGGAGCGCAGGGAGTTGTGCGCAAATGCACAGAGAAGGGCAGAGCGTGGAGGTTGTCGCGCGCGCATGTGTAGGAGTCAAGGGGCGGGGTGGTTGCGCACGCTTTGCATTATGGGTCTACGTGCGTAATTTCGACCTGCGATGACAAAAAGGTTAGCCATCCGTGCTCTATAAGTGGGTTTTATTTTTTCCTGCGATGACACACCTGCCTTCCAGCTGCCACAAAAGATGCACGGTTGTAGTCCACAAGCACAACTGAGCCCAAAATTTGTGTTAAGAATTGTGCCAAGCGAGTTTCGCCCCATTTCACGACTTTTCTTGCCCCGTTGCTGTTCAGCGAATCACCGCGGCTGGTAAATGAGTCACCTGGTTGTTAAGCGGATCAGGCTTTCCCACGGACTTGGTTTCGTCGGGAGGTCGCAAGAAGGGATCACGTGACCCCTCCGGGACACTGCCCCCCGTCATAAACGTGAGTCAGTTGTCAGGCATCCCAATGTAAACCACGATGGAGATGCTACAACCGTCAGAAGTGTGAAAAACGTTTGTGGCTCATTTTTTTTGCAGTGCCGTTATAACTTTGATCAGTCACTAAATGAACTGTTGTTAAGGAGAGGACTTCCTGTGTTTGGTTTAAGACAGGGGTGGGCGACCTTAAGCACTCAAAGAGCCACAAAGGTCCTAACCGGAAGTGCCACGTTCAATTCTGGAGCCGACTAGAAGTCCGGTTCCCCTACCATAGAGTCTCCTCCTAGCGCGGTGTCCTTTTTCCTCTACCTGTCCTAACCGAAAGCCCTATCAATTGTGGAGCTGGCTGGAAAACCCGCCCCTTGCCATAGAGTCTCCTCCTAGCGCGCCCTGCTTCTCCCCGACCTCCCCTCCCCCAAAACCCGGAAACTCCTCTCAAAATTGTGGTGCCGATTGGTGACAGGGAGCCGTAGCAGAGGGATGAAAGAGCCACATGCAGCTCCGGAGCCGCAAGTTGCGGCCCCCTGGTTTAAGAAGTGGCAGCCAAGGGCCGGGTTTACGTCCCTCAACGCACTGAAAGATCTTTCCGGCATTGAATCCAAACTGCTGCACAGCTCTGATATATAATTCATGAGCAACCGTCGTTGCTTTCATCTGGAAGCGTTTTTCAATTCATGGGGAATGTTCTTGTGGTTTCCTCTAGATCAGTGACGGCGAATCTTTTTTGGCCGCTGTGCCAAAAGCGGGTGAGCACGGGGGGGGAGGGGTTCTCATACACTGGCATGCCACACTCATAATGCTATGCGTGCGACCCCCCTGCGTTTAGGCGTGCAACCTCCCCCTGCGTGCATGTGTGCGACACACCTCCCCCAGCTTTTGCCGTGGTTTTTTCGCCCTCCCCAGGCTCTAGAGGCTTTCTAGGAGCCTGAGGAGGGCGAAAACCTGCCCCCACCCCGGATGTCCTCTGGAGGCCTCAGGAGCTTCCCTGAAGCCTCCGGAGGGTGAAAAACGGACCTAAGGGGAACCCGGAAGTTTGGGAATGGTGACTTCCAGTTTGTCCATAGGGCTGATTTTCGACCTCCATAGCCTTCAGGGAAGCCTCCTGAAGGCCCCTGAAGGCGAAAAACGGACCTACGGGGAACCCGGAAGTTCGGGAACGGTGACTTCCGGTTTGTCCCGTAGGCCCGTTTTTCGCCCTCCGAAGACTTCAGTGAAGCGTCCAGAAGGCTACAGAGGTCGAAAATCGCCCCTACGGACAAACCGGAAGTCAGCATTCCCGAACATCTGGGTTCCCCATAGGTCCATTTTTCACCCTCCGGAGGCTTCAGGAGGCTTCCTGAGGGCTGCGGAGGGCAAAAACCGGCCCTATGAGCAAACCGGAAGTCTGTTGTCAAGCTTCCGGTTTGCCCGTAGGGCCGGTTTTTCGCTCTCCGGAGGCTTCCCTGAAGGGTGAAAAACGGCCTCGAAAGAAGGCCAAAGTCAGCTGGCCATCACGCGCCTCGCATGCCCTGACAAATGGCTCCGCGTGGCACCCGTGGCACCCGTGCCATAGTTCGCCATCCCGGCTCTAGATCTTCACATGACTTTAGAAATGGGAAAGCAGATTCCGGATCAGGATAAGCTGAAATCTTGATTCCAGCACTGCTTTTCTCTTTAAAAGAAGGACCAGGGCGGGACACAATGGCAGTGTTCCAATATTTGAGGGGTTGCCCCAAAAAAGGGGAGGGGGAATCAGGAGGAGAAGAATAAGGGGTGGAAACTAATCAAGGAGAGTAGCAACCTAGAAGTAAGGAGGCATTTCCTGACAATGAGGACAATTAACCAGTGGAACAGCTTGCCACCAGAAGTTGTGAATGCCCCAACACTGGAAGTCTTTAAGAAGATGTTGGATAGCCATTTGTCTGGGGTCGAAGGACTCCTGCCTTGGGCAAGGGGTTGGACTAGAAGACCCCCGGGGTACCTTCCAGCCCTATGATTCTATGACAGCCTCTCAAATATTGGAAGACTGCTATCAGGTTTCCCCCTCCTCCCAAGCTTTCTCTCCGTGAGGCTAAATGTTTATAATGTACTGTATTCATTAAATCTGTTGGCTGCCCATCTCGCCACAAGGGTTCTCTAAGGGAAACGCAGGGAGTCCTCGACATACGACCCCACCTGAGCCCCAAATTTCGGTTGCCGAACTTTGTTCCGTGGGTTTTGCTTCATTTATATGACCTGTTTTGCCATGGAATGCCTGATTTAGTGACACGGATGTTAAATGAATCTGGCTCCCTCATTGACTTTGCTTTTCCAGAAGGTCGCAAAAGGAGAACACAGGACGCCGGGATGCTGGAACCGTCGTAAGTAGGAACCATGGACTAACTGTCCAAATATGGATTGCGTGACCACAGGGATGTTGCAGTGGACGCTAAGAGTGAGAAACGGGCGTAAGTCTCTTTTCTCAGCACTGCAACTTTGAACCGTCACTGTACAGGGCATCCTCAACTTACAACAGTTCGCTTAGTGGCCAAACTTACAACAGCACCCCAAAAAGCGACTTATGATCGTTTTTCACATTTACGACCATCGCAGCTTCCCCGTGGTCACATGAAACCCCTCCCTCCCAAATTCAGATGCTGGCCAATGGACTCGTATTTATGACGGTCGCAGTGTCCCGGGGTCACGCGATTCCCCCCTTTGCGACCTCCTGAGAAGCAAAGCGAAGGGAGAAACCGGTTTCACTTAACAACCGGGGTACTAATTCGCCAGCGGCAGGGATTCGCTTTAATGATTCACTCGCAGTGGCGAGAGAAGTCGTAAACAGGGGGCAGAACTCACGGAAGACTCGTTTCCGCTTAGCCACGGGAATTTGGGGCTCGATTGTGGTCGTAGGTCGAGGGTTACGTGTAATCTCACTCCCTTTAGACCAGTGTTTCTCAACCTTGGCAACTTTAAGTCTTGTGGACTTCAACTCCCAGAATTCCCCACCCAACACTGCTTTAGACGTTTCTTGTACATTTATCATCTCTGTTGCTCTTCTCTGCAGTCTGTTTAGGGCCTTGGAATCTTTTTTTTGTTTTGTTTTTTTTGTATCCTAAGACAGCGCTGCAGAATGGGAAGATCGGGGTTGGCCAAAGTCAACACTTGGCTCTACCCGTTATACCAGTTTCCTGGGCAACTCTTAGCTTTTTAAAATAAAAAATAACAGCTCTGCAAGCCAACATCTTTTTGGCTCCTTTCCCCCCTCCTTGCTTTTGCAAAATATCTCCAAAGCCAGCTAAGGCCTAAATAAATAAATCCATTTATTTGAGCAATGGGTTCTTGCTCCAGAATTTGCCCCCTTCCGCCCATCAAAACCATTGTCGCTTTGGATGGATGGATGGATGGATGGATGGATGGATGGATGGAGGGTGGGTGGGTGGGTGGGTGGATGGATGGATGGATAGATAGATAGACAGATATAGATAAGGGAGAGAAGGGAAAGAAAAAAAGAAAGGAAGGAAGGAAGGAAGGAAGGGAGAGAGAGAGAAAGGAAGAAAGAAAGAAAGAAAGAAAGAAAGAAAGAAAGGAAGGAAGGAAGGAAGGAAGGAAGGAAGGAAAGAAGGAAGGAAAGAGGATGGGTGGGAGGAAGAAGAAAGAGAAATACAGAAGGAAAAAGGAAGGAAGGAGGGAGAAAATAAATACAGAAGGAAAAAAGTGGAAGGAAGGAAGGGCAGGAAGGAGGGAGGGAGAAGAAAGAAAGAAAGTGGAAGGAAAGGCAGGAGGGAGGGAGAGGAAAGAAAGAAGGAAGGAAAGAAAGAGAAGGAAGGAAGGAATGGAAGAAGAAAGAAATAGAGAGAGGCAGGAAAGAAAGGAGGAGGGAAGGAAGGAAGAAAAGAGAAAGAGGAAGGAAGGAAAAGAAGGAAGGAGGAAGGGTGGGAAGGAGATGAAAGAAAGAAAGAAATAGAGAGGGGAAGGGAGGAAAGAAGGGAGAAAGAAAAGAGAGTGAAAGAGGAAGGAAGGAAAAGAAAGGAAGGAAGGTTGGGAAGGAGATGAAAGAAAAATAGAGAGAGGAAGGAAGGAAGGAAGGAAGGAAGGAAGGAAGGAAGGAAGGAAGGAAGGAAGGAAGGAAGGAAGGATTTGAGTTGCTGAGTCACAACCTGGATACGGTTGCCATAAACCGAGTGGTAGAACTGGAGAGAGCCCAGAAACCGAGATCGTCCAGGAACAAAACAATCCAGCATCAACCACCCGCAGTCCCTAAAATAGCCGGTGAGAAAAACCATCAAAACCTTTCTGCCTTCCTCTGGGGAAGGTGCAGGATCTAAACACTCCATGCTCATTTCTAAAAAAACAACAACAACGTGGAAACATTGCTAACTTGAAACGCAAAGCCCACAATAGGCAAGCGAGAGAAATCAACCATTTTGGCCGAGAACATTCGGACGACCGGCATAATATGGAAAAGCCCCCATTTAAACCTTCATCTGGAAAAAAAAGGATGCAGAGCAGTCAAAATTTCCAAAATTTGTCCCCAAACTGTCCATGCTTTCTAAAAGCGATAAAGAAAGGTGGCGATTGGTCCTTCTAGGTAGAAAATCAAACGACAGACTTACAAGAGTTCATTTAGCGACTACTCAAAGTTACAACGGCACATGGGGAAAAGAGAGAGTTGCGGCCATTTTTTCGACAGATCCCCGCCGTCGTGCGAACAAAATTCAGAAGCCTGGCCACTGTTTGTATTTATGACAGTTAGCGTCCCAGGGTCATGTTATTCCCCCTTTTGCGACTTTCCGCTGAGCAAAGTCCGTGAGGGAGCCAGGTTCGCTTAACAACTGTGTCATTAACGTAATGTAGAACGTTAGCACCAACTCCTCTCCTAGAAGCATGAAATATTTGGGGAAATATTAAAAAGGCAGAGCATTTCCCCTAGAAGAGAAATGGGGATCTTAAGGGAGATGGAAACTCAGAGCTTCAGGAGATATTTGGGGCTTCAGGAGATATTTGGAGATATTTGAGCAGGACTGGGCCAGCCTATCTACAAGACAATTAGACCTTCAGCTCCAGGGGGATGGGATTGAGACAGGACCCTACAGGACATACCGGATTTTTCAGATTATAAAACGCACCTGACTATAAGACGCACCTAAATTTAGAAGAGGAAAACAGCAAAAAAAAAAAAAGGCGCCGTATTTTCAGCCCTTTTGAGGGGCCTTTTTTTGGCCCTTTTCCGGCTTTTTTCCTAGCCATTTTCGAGGCTTTTTCGGCCCATTTTTGAGGCTTTTTTCAGTCCATTTATTATGCTTATTTCAGGCCGTTTTTGAGACTTTTTTCGGCCTGTTTTTGAGGCTTTTGGGGGCTGTTTTTGAAGCTTTTGGGGGGCCATTTCCCCCCCCCTGAAAAAGAGGCTGAAAAAAGCCTAAAAATGGGCTGAAAAAAGGCCCCAAAATGAGCGATAAAAATCCTCGAAAATGGACCCCCCCAAAAAGTCCCGAAAACAGGCCAAAAAAAGGTCCTGAAAACAGGCCAAAAAAAGCCTCAAAAACGGGCCCAAAAAAGGGGCATGTGGGTGGGCAGAGCTTAAGCCGGGGTGTCCAAACTTGGGAACTTTAAGACTTGTGGACTTCAACTCCCAGAATTCCCCAGCCAGCTGGCTGGGGAATTCTGGGAGTTGACGTCCACAAGTCTTAAAGTTCCCAAGTTTGGACACCCCTGGCTTAAGCAATATTCAGTCTATAAGATGTACAGACATTTTCACTCCCTTTGGGGAGACAAAAAGGTGCGCCTTATAGTCCGATAAGTACGGTAATAGGATTACCCCTCTACCCTTCTAGCAGCAGGGCTCACTTCCTTTCAAAATTTCCTAAGGACATGGCGTCACCCAGCAAGGTTCAACCAAACCTATCTTAGACAACCTCAGCTATGACCCCTGCATAGCCCCATGGGAACCTGACAGCAGCCAATAGAATGCATATCCTTGCACAGGAACAGGAAGCTCCAGTTCGAAGCCCAAGAGAGGGTACAAAAACCCCACCCAACTCCATTTGGTCGGCTGCCCAGAGTGACACGTGGTTCTGCTTCCTCATTAAACCATCTTTCCAATCAGTCTCCATGCTTCCAATGTCCCCCCCCCAAAAAAAATGTTTCGCTTAGCAGCAGAGATTTGGGGCTCTGTCGTGGTTGTAAGTCAAGGACCAGCTCTATGCAGCTAGTCCTCGATTTCTGAGCATAATTAATCCAGGAATTGCAGCCATAAATCATTTGGTGTGTGTGTGTGTGTGTGTGTGTATGTATATGGAGAGAGAGAGAGAGATATATTTTGTGTGTGTGTGTGAGTGTGAGTGTGTGTGTGTGTTTGCGCCTTCTTTGGCATAAGTATATACATGCTTTGCAGATCACAATAGTAGGTTTCTTTTTCTTGGAGTGGGTTTTTAAAAAATTGAAAACGAAAGTGCAGAAGCTTTTACCACAGGCTTTTAAAGGGGTAAAGGTCCAGTTCATTTCAAATTTCAATTTTTTTGTTTTTGGGGGGGTTGGGGAGTCTAGCTAAAACTTTAAAGTTCAGGCAGATAAAAAATGTCTTGCTTAAGGATTTAAATACTAAGAACTACATTTCTGGGGGGTTTTTTCCCTGCAGTGGTTGTTAAGCAAGCATTAAGCAAATGCAACGGTCTTTATGCGAATCTGTTCTTTTGAATGGCCGTTTTTGGGGCTGAAAGCCAGCATTAAAAAAAAAAACACTTGCGAATTGCAGTCGTGCATGGCTGCAGAGCATATGATGGGTCTTAAAGTTGACCTGTTCCTGGCATGCGGTCGCATGACGGCTGGGTGAGCAGAGTGAGGGTTTATGATGTCTAGGGAGAGTTTCATGGCCCATAAAGCTGTTCCGGTGGACCTTTGTAACGTCATTGCTCGTAGGACAGGTTGTTAAGCGAGGATTTCCTGCTTTCCTCTTTAGACATCTCTTCAAATCTTTGCTCCGAGCGGCAAGGTTTTCGTGCAAGGATCACAATCTCCAGCAACACCTTAAGACAGTGTTTCTCAAACTTGGCGACTTTAAGTCCTGTGGACTTCAACTCCCAGAATTCTCCAGCCAGCTATGCTGGCTGGGGGATTCTGGGAGTTGAAGTCCACAGGACTTAAAGTCGCCAAGTTTGAGAAACACTGCCTTAAGATGTACAACTATTTATATACCTCCGCATGACTAGGCCAAAGGCGAAATTTGTGGAGGAAAAAACAACAAAGTCGCCAGCAAGCTTACAACATAGGCTAGTCCTCGACTTACGACCACAATGGGGCCTAAAATTTCTGTCGCTGAGTTAGACATTTGCTCAATGAGTTCCGTCCCATTTTACGATTTTTTTTCCTGCCATATGTCTACGGAAATTCTCAGTCATCCAAGTCAGGGTTATCCCAAAGGTGATTTTTTAATTTTTATTTTGCAAGAGGCAACTAGATTTTCTGGTTTTTCTTTGAAGATGTTTTGCTTCTCATTTGAGAAACTTATTTTGCTCTGATTGGATCCTTCTGTCAAGAGTTCGTTGCAGAAAAATCAAATCCAGAAAGCACACGCAGATAACTGATTCAGCTGGATTCATTCACTTCTTTAAATACGTAACAGATGAATAAATGTACAATACCAATATAGGTTTTTTCCAACGTGGTAGTAGTTACAAGCAAACACAGCAGAGAGGAGGTTTCAGTTCAGAGTTCTGAGCAGACAGTTTAGTTTCAGTTCCGATTCTCAGCACGGACTCAGATCTGTTTAAGCTCCCATTGGCTGATTTAGTTGCTATGCCTATTTATAGGCTGACCTTGTTACCATGTCTCTCCCAGTCATGAATATTCTAACAAATTTCCCTACCTACTCAGAGCGGAAGCAGCTTCTCGGACGAGAAGCAAAATGTCTTCAAAGAAAAACCAGAAAATCCAGCTGCCTGTTGAAAAACAAAACACCTTTGGGTTTTCCTACCATGGTTGTTCAGGGAATCACTGCAGTTGTTAAAATTAGCAACGCGGTCATTAAGTGAATCTGGCTTCCCCGTTGAAATTGCTGGCCGGAAGGTCGTAAAAGGGGATCACATGACACACACCCGCGGGGACACTGCAACTGCCACAAATACGAGACAGTGGCCAAACATCTGAGTTTTGATCAGGTGTCCACGGAGATGCTGCAACGGTCATAAGTGTGGAAAACAAGCATAAGTTTTTCAGTGCTGTTGTCACTTTGAACAGTCACTAAATGAACTGTTGTAAGTCGAGGACTATCTGTACAGAATCTAACTGTGGTAAGAGCCACTGCCTATTTTTGCTCAGCTAATCTTTCTTCTGTTAATGGGATGGAAAATTTTTAGGTTCCACTGAAGAAAGCTGTATTTTTTTTTAACTTCAAAAGAATTCAAGGAGTCCTAGACTTACGACCACAATGGAGCCCAAAATTCCCATCGCTAAGCGAGGCAATTTTACAATCAATCTCGCCCCCATTTTACCACCTTTCTTAACCACCAGCGTTAAGCAAATTAGTACAGTTGTTAAATTACTAACACGCTTAAGTGAATCCGGCTTCCTCATTGCTCCTCGGAAGGTCACAAAAGGGGATTGCGTGGCCCCGGATCACATTGCGACCGTCACAAATACGAGTCAGTTGTTGTCAAGCGTCTGAATTCACATCATGTGACCATGGGGATGGTGCGGTGGTCGTTAAGTGTGAAAAATGGTCCTAAATCATACTTTTTTCAGCGTGGTTCTAACTCTGAACAGTCACTAAACAAAGGGTCGTAAGTCGAAGGTTACCTGACCGATCTATCATAGCCCTGAGTTTACACATTCCCTTTCCAAATATTTTCTTTAACGTCACATCACATCACAAAACAAAAACAGAACCCCAAAATCCAGAAAGCAGCTTTGTTCCTTTATGTCAGGGGTGTCCAAACCTGGGAACTTTAAGACTTGTGGACTTCAACTCCCAGATTTCCCCAGCCAGCTGGCTGGGGAATTCTGGGAGTTGAAGTCCACAAGTCTTAAAGTTCCCAAGTTTGGACACCCCTGCTTTATGTGGACAATCAAAACAGTGGCTTCCTTCATGAAAGAAAAAAGAGATTAGCAATTGCTGTTATGCGAAGCTTTTTCATCTTTTGAAGATAAAGAGATCAATTCTTGGGATGCTTTTTTAAAACAAAAAACAAAAAAACAGAGATAGAGGTTATTAAATAGCTTCCCTGAAAACCTCGCTTGAGTAGGAGAATCACAGAGTCACAGAACAGAGAAAATGCTGTGAAAATTCAACAGTTTCACGCAAAAGGCAAGACAAAAAAGTGAGGCCACAATAGCACCATGCAAAAATAGACAGAAGAAACCAGACGGAAGTTAAACGGATTATTTTCCTTTGGAAAGAATTATAGCTACGGGTACTGATATTTCCATAGGTGAACAGGTAGTCCTCAACTTACGACCCTCAGTTGGGCCCTAAATTTCCGTTGCTAAGCAAAACAGTTGTTCAATAGCAATAGCACTTAAGACTTATATACCGCTTCACAGTGCCCTCTCAAAGAGGTTTACAGAGTCGGCTTCTTGCCCCCAACATTCTGGTTCCTTTTCTTGCCACGGTCGTTAAATGAATCATTGCAGTTGTTAAATTAATAACACGGTTGTTAAGGGAATCTGGATTCCCCCTTGATTTTGCTGGCCAGAAGGTCGCAAAAGGGGGCGCTGCAACCGTCATAAATACATGTCGGTTGGCAAGTGTCTGAATGCTGCACCGGTTGTTAAGTGTGAAAAGTGGACGTAAGTCCATTTTTTCCCGTGTTGCGGTAACTCCGAATGGTCACTAAACAAATTGTTCTAAGTCGTGGCGTATATGCCCTATGAAACTCACTCTGCTTAACAAATGTGTAACACGCAACTTTCAAGTTTTCACAAAAAAAACTCTTCATTGTGAGTTTTCAGCCATTTTCTGAACGGATTCAAGTTCAAATCCCAACTATTCTCCAAAGCACCTGAGGGCAGGACAAGAAGCAATGGGTAGAAACTAATCAAGGAGAGAAGCAACTTAGAACTAAAGAAAAATTTCCTGACAATTAGAACAATTCATCAGTGGAACAGAATTTGCCTCCAGAAGTTGTGAATGCCCCAACACTGGAAGTCTTTAAGAAGATGTTGGATAGCCATTGTCTGAAATGGTATAGGGTTTCCTGCTTAGGCAGGGGGTTGGACTAGAAGACCTCCAGGGTCCCTTCCAACTCTTGTTATTCTATTCTAATTTCAAACCAGTTAACTGATATTAAAACCACTAAGCTGCTTTTTTCCTAAATAATCTACCTTTCATATTTTTAAAACCTTGTTTACAATCTACATTACCGATGACAATGATCAATGGCTGGATCCTTTAACTTTAATCTAACTCTAGTTAAAACTGTTTCACCTCTAGATATCTTGGAGCATATCTTGACTGATATACTTTTTAACTACGGACGCTTTGAATAGCAACTTATTGAGTCAGCTTCGTAAGACCAAGTATATACTGTAAAGTTTCAAATCACTCATATATTTTATTATAATTTAGCCTGCCTTAATTAGGACCAACGAAGTCCATGGAAATAAACACCGAACAAAAAGGGGGGGGGGAGGAGAGAAAGCCAACTAATTAAAACAGGCATTTAAAAAAATCCCTCTCGAAAGCACTGTGAATAATGAAGCATTGTTCTCACCTCCAGTTCTCCATGGAAGATTTAGCCTTCAGTATACGGATAGGAAGCTGAGCCTCTATACTTTGATTTATATAATTAATATATTTTACTTTACAGAATACACACGATTACTCTAACCAGATATACAGCCTGATGACAGAAAAAAATCTGATATATACAATAATTTAGAAAAGATGCGAGCTAAAGTTTTTAAGTTAATGCAGGCCATCCTCAACTTACAACCATTCGTTTAGTGACGGTTCAAAGTTACAACGGCACTGAAAAAAGTGACTTAGGACAGTTTTTCACACTTATGACCATCGCAGCGTCATTTCCCACGATCACATGATCAAAATTTGGCCACTTGGTAACTGGCATGTATTTATGACGGCTGCAGTGTCCCATTGTCACGTGATCCTGCTTTGAGATCTTCTGAAAGGAACGTCAATGGGGAAGTCAGATTCACTTAACAACCCTGTTACTAACTTAACGGCAGTGATTCACTTAACAACTGTGGCAAGAAAGGTCGTAAAATGGGACAAAGCTCACTTAGCAACTGTCTGGCTTATCAACAGAAATTTTGGACTCAATTGTGATCATGTACTAATTTAGTAACTGCCATGTTTCACTTAGCAAGTGTGGCATGAAAGGTCGTAAAATGGGACAAAGCTCACTTAACAACTCCCTTGCTTAGTGATGGACATTTTGGGCTCAATTGTGGTCATTAAGTCGAGGACTAGCCATGAGGGCAAAGGCATGTTTACCCTCACAGTTAGCATAGGTAAAGGTAAAGGTTCCCCTCGCACATATGTGCTAGTCGTTCCCGACTCTAGGGGGCGGTGCTCATCTCTGTTTCAAAGCCGAAGAGCCAGCGCTGTCCAAAGATGTCTCTGTGGTCATGTGACCGCCATGACTAAATGCCGAAGGTTGTTACCTTCCCACCAAAGGTGGTCCCTATTTTTCTACTTGCATTTTTACGTGCTTTCCAACTGCTAGGTTGGCAGAAGCTGGGACAACTAACAGGAGCTCACTCCGTTACGTAGCACTAGGGATTCGAACCGCCAAACTGCTGACCTTTCTTATTGACAAGTTCAGCACCTTAGCCACTGAGGCACAAGCTAGCATAGGAACCCCACAAAACAGATTGTTTTGGGGCACACCACCTAGGAAAAACTGGCACACATTTGCTTTCAGGAGGCAACACAAAGCCACTCCAATGGCTTTTGTCGTTCTTAAATTATGGGTAAAAGCAGCAGTCAAAAGCAGCCTATAAGTACAAAGGCCCAAGGATACTTTTTCCAAAACTGTGAAAGAGATCTTGGAGTCCTAGTGGACAACCATTTAAATGGGAGCCAGCCGTGTGCAGCAGCTGCCAAAAAAGCCAACACAGCTCTAGGCTGCATAAATAGAGGGATAGAATCAAGATCACGTGAAGTGTTAATACCACTAGATACCGCTAGAAGACCTCCAAGGTCCCTTCCAATTCTGTTATTCTATTTCTTCAGTTCTAACTTCTATTATGGTAGAACTGAAGGAGCTGCTTGGGTAAGAAGGAAAGGGGTTTCCAAGGGGAAAAAAACCCCAAGAAAGTCCAGTTGCCTTTGGAAAAAGCATCTTTGAGACCACCATGACTTGGATGGTTGAGAATCTCCGTAGATATTAGAAATACGAGGGGTTGAATTTGGCAGGTGCTTTCGACTCCAGATATACTTTTTAAATATATATTATTAAAGCTGTCCATTTGTCGTTGTCATCCCAAAATATGGGTAAGGAAGTGAAAGCCTGAAGGCTGATTTATCTCTTCTATCTTTGTGAGGAATACACATGCGATTCCACAGGAACATATAAACATAGATACATACATACAAACATATATAATTATTGACTGATGACCACAATTGAGCCCAGAACTGTTTCTTGTTAAGCGAGATATATGTGAAGTGCATTTTGCCCCAGTTTATGACCTATCTTGCCACCGTTGTTAAGGAAACCGCTGCAGTTGTGAAAACATACTGATAAATGAATCCAGCTTCTTCATTGGCTTTGCTTGTCAGAAGGTCGCAAAAAGGGATCACGTGACCCCAGGACACTGTGACCATTATAAATATGAATCGCTTGCCAAGCGTCTGAAATTTGATCACATGACCCTGGGGATGCCGCAATGGTGATAAGTGCGAAACAAAGGTCCTGAGTCACTTTTTTCAGTGCTGCTGGAACTTCGGTCACTAAACGAACTTTTTAAAGTCAAAGATTAGGTAGCTAGGTAAGGTACATAGATAGATAGACAGATGATTGACAGATAGATATAGATTACAGATAGTAGACAGAAAGATGAGAGAGAGATAAATAGATAGATACGAAGGTAGGTAGGAAGATAAGACATACAGATGACAGATAGAGTTGATAGACAGATGATAGAGATAGATAGATAGATAGATAGATAGATAGATGACAGAGAGTTGATAGACAGATGATAGGGATAGATAGATAGATAGATAGATAGATAGATAGATAGATAGATAGATAGATGATAGATAGATAGACGAGAGAGAGAGAGAGAAAGAGATGATAGACAGACAGGTGAAAACACGAGGCCTTCATCCTGCAGTAGACAGACAATGGCTAAAATGAGGGTGATATATACACACACGCACATATATACATATGCACACATGTGTGTGTATGTATGTGTGTATATACACACACACACACACACACAACTGCAGATACAACACCAGAGCATAGCTGAGGCATCTCCTGAGGGTCCCCCTCCTGGGACCTTCTGCTCCATCCTCATAGGGCTGGGCAGCCCTCTCCCTCCCCTGACAACCCAGGCTTTGTCCCCTTGAGGTGGACCAGGACCCCCCCCTCCTTCGATCCTCGGACTTGCCCAGAGACCCTCCCCCACTTGACTCCCAGGTTTCCTGGGACCCCCTGAGCGCCCTCGGAGGGGAGGAGGGAGGGCAGCATTGGGTGAACCCCCCTCCCCTTTGGAAAAGTGGGGAGGGTCCTGCCAGGGGTCCGTGAGCGGAGGAGCAGGATGCCGGGGGAGGGGGGAGTGGAGGTCGGGGAGGGAGTAAGGGGTCAGCGGAGGCTCCCTCGGGGTCAGAGGGCGGAGCCTGCGGCGCCCGGGAGGAGTTCCCTTCCCCTTTGGCCACGCCCCCGACCCTCCCCTGTGGGGGGGCTCTGACAGAAAGACGCAGCGGGTTTTTCCCCCTCCCTCACAACGTCCCCCGGGGGCGAGGGGAAGGCGCCCTTTCTTCGGCCCGCTCCCCGCTTCCTTCCCGGTCCCTTCCGCCTCTCTTCACTCACTCACTTTCGCCTCCACCAGCTCCGCCGCCATCTTGGCTTCCAGCGTCCAACGCGCCGGGGACAGGTGGAGGGAGGGGAGGGCGGGGGGGTGCAGAGAAAGGGGGAAGAGCCGCCGCCGTCACGTGACGAGGCCGCCGCCAGCCAATCCCGAGGCTCGCCGGCCCGCGGCGCCTGCGCAGAAAAGGCAGCCGGCGCAGCCGGCGCTTAGCACCGCCAGCAAGCGCTCGGGGGCGCATGCGCATGGCCGCCGCGGCGCTTTTTCCCCGTCTGGACTTTGCCCGCTTCCCTCCCCACCATCTGCCCCAGAAGTGCGCATGCGCCTAGGGAAAGCGGGGGAGGAGGTTGTCCCAGCCGGCCGTCTTCCCCTGAAAGAGAGGGGGGGCAAATAAAAAAAAAACAGACGCATGCGCAAGGAAAGGTTGCCGAGAAAATGCGACGCATGCGCATAGAGGTTGACATCAACCCACCAGGGTCCGTCTCTATCTCTCTCCGGATTCGTTCGGCCCCCTTGGCCACGCCCCTCCCTTCAAGCTCTTAAAGGGACATGTCTCCTTAATCTGGAAAGTGGGAAAGGGGAGGGTTTGGAATGGGGAGGGGGCTTGTTTATAAGTCATTTGTATCACCTGAAACGCTTGCGTTTGCTTCAGCTTGGTGGGGAGCTTATGGAAACAAATCCCCCCATTCTTGGGCGAAGTAAAATTTCCTGGGTGCAAAACCAGGAAGGAATAGATAGGGGGCGACAAAACGAGGGAAAAATGGAAGTCTGTGCTGCCACCTAGAAGCCATTCTGGGGGTTGCAGCCAAGATCTTGACAGTCACAGCCAAGAGCTTGCCAGCTACAATTCAGGCTATTGACCCTTAGAGTTGGAAAGGGGTCTCTTGAGGCCATCTAGTCAGCTCTCTGCTCAGGGCAAGACCTAAATAAGGTTGTGCCCTGAGCAGAGAACTGGACTAGATGGCCTCAGATGGTCTCCGCTCAAGGCAAGACCATCTCCTTGAAGATCTCCAGGGAAGGAGATAGGTCCACAGTCCGTGCCTGTTGCAGCCTCCTCTGTAGCTGGCAGCTTCTCCTCCTTCCTTGAAGTTTTACCCTATTGCTTCTTTTTAATCATTATTTGTTAAATGACAGATTAACAATCTGGTAATGGTTATCAACATATAGTATGAATTTATCAAGAAAAGATCTGGCCAGGCTATTTTTTTTTTAAAAAATGAGATAACTTGTTTAGTAGACTCTGGGAATGCTGGAGACGTAATATATTTTGAGTTTGGAAGAGCAAAATTTGTTTGGCAAATTAATCAAGTATAAAGGTTCCCCTCGCACATCTGTGCTAGTCATGCCCAACTCTAGGGGGTGGTGCTCATCTCCCTTTCAAAGCCGAAGAGCCAGCGCTGTCCGAAGACGTCTCTGTGGTCATGTGGCCGGCATGACTAAATGCCGAAGGTGCATGGAACACTGTTCCTTCCCACCAAAGGAGGTTCCTATTTTTCTACTTGCATTTTTTACGTGCTTTCGAACTGCTAGATTGGCAGAAGCTGGGACAAATAACGGGAGCTCACTCCATTACGCAGCGCTAGGGATTCGAACCGCTGAACTACCGATTTTTTTGATCGACAAGCTCAGCGTCTTAGCCACTGAGCCACCGCGTCCCTTAATAATAATCAAGTATAAGTTGAGACAAATAGCTGATATGCAGAAAATCTTCAACTTACAACCACCATTGAGCCTAACATTTCTGTGGCTGAGTGAGACATTTCATAAGTGAGTTTTGCCCCGTTTTACGACCTTTTCACACCGCAGTTATTAAGTGAATCACTGCAGTTGTTAAGCTAGTTACAGGGTTGTTAAGTGAATCTGGCTTCCTCCTTGACTTTGCTTGTCAGAAGGTCGCAAAAGGGGATCACATGGCCCTGGGACACTGCAACCGTCATAAATATGAGTCGGTTGCCAAGCAGCTGAATTTTGATCATGGGAATGATTCATGGGAATGCTGCAACAATCAAGTGTGAAAAACGATCATGTCACTTTTTTCAATATCATTACTTTGGTCACTAAACGAATTGTTGTAAGTTGAGGACCACCTGTATCATTGGCTTTTTAAAATGTTTATTAACAGTTCCCTGTTGAACTCGCATGCAGCTTTGAATGAGCTCTCCAAAGGGTTCAACTGTTCATTTCCTCATGTTTCCATGGATCATGAGATGCTGGCTGACAAATGTTGCCAAATTAAATTGTAATACTTAGGACAAAAGTGCAGTGCAGATCATTGTGACAGGGTAGGAAATTGGAAATAATGCAAAAGGAAGTTTAAAATAGACAAATATAGCGTTCTTTCTCTAGGAAACCAACTGCTGTCAGTTGCAGAATCAGGAACATCTAACAGTTTTTCTAAAAAATAATAATAATAAGAATGCCGTGGGGTTAGACAAACATGGAAGAGAAGTAGCATTTCTTCAAACCGCCAGAAGTAATATTTCTGCATTATTTTGCTTTTTGCACTCTCTTTGAGGTGCCTTTCTGGGCAAAAAAAACTGCAAGAAGAAAAGTTTTCCAAGAACGCAGAGACCTGACCAATAGATTTATTGTGAGAATGTTAATTAAGATAAAAAGAAAGGAAGGAAAGGCAATTTGGTTAAAGGCAGCAGGGTGAAAATTGGGGAGACCATGAATTTTGGGGCTGCCTTGGACCCAAAACAAGCTGGGTTTTTGTGGCCTGCCAGCGGACAGTGAAGAGGTTGGGGAGGAGCATGGGCCAGTCCTGGAGGCTGGGGAAGGCTCCGATGAGGGCTCTGCATTGGAGGCAGAGACGGGGCCGAGGCCATCTGGCAGTTCTCAGCTGCCTTTGGGGGTAGACAGCAGTGAGGCAGAGGAACAGCTGGAGCCTGTTCCCAGTGTGCGCATGTACAGAAGAAAAGAACAGCTAAGAAATCAGGGTCGACTTGGGAGTAAGGCCACAGGTGGACGGTGAATGGCCCCTCCCACAGGAAATAAAAGAGGAGCTAAAGGGGAGGGGGCTTTTGCAGGAAACAATTTGTTCGTTCGTTCCAGGAGTGTGAAGATCTGTCTGTGAATCTCAGAGACTCTGTGCCAAGTCTTTCCTTGCACTGCACCGCCTGTGGGAAATATTTACATGGCAGCTTTCCAAGCTAGATAAGGTCTGTGGTCATAACTTCACCTTTGAAAGACTGTTTGCCAGGCCTTGGCTGAATGTGAACGAGGGGGATCCACATTCGTTTAATAAAAGGGGTTTTGTCGGGACCAGGACTCTGCTTCGTGCTTTTTGGGGAAGCGTAGGGGGCAACACTGGGTGATTTTGGCCCAGTCCCTCCCACTTAGGCCCAGGATGGAGAAGGTCAGGGCAAGCCACTTCCAAAAAATGTTTCCAAGAAAACAGCAGGAAATGACGCAGGAAGTCAAAAGAGGTGGAGAAGAACAAGAACAAGAGAAGGAGAGAAAGACGAGGCGGCATAATTTCACAGGAAGAGTAGTGGAAGCACGGAATCAATTTTTATCAGGCGTAATGTGTCAATCGTCAGGAACGCAGTTGAAACGTGCTTGGGATAAATGCCTGTCCATCTTGCAGTAACTTTTTTATTAATAACAAAATGAAAATAAATACAACAATAATAATAACGTAAACAATAAATAAAAATTAGCATGTTTGCAAATTAATTAATAATTAAAAAAATAAAAAGGGGAAAAGAAACCTCCCAAAAACTCAGAGGACCCACTGGGTCCTTCTCTAACATCCATTTTCTATGTTTCTGTACCTGTAAGGAGAAGAAAGAGAGAAGAGAGGAGGGAGGAGAAAGATAGAGAAAATAAAATAAAAGATAATAGAATAGGATAGAATAGAATAGAATTACAGAATAGAATAGAATAGAATAGAATTATGGAATAGAATAGAACAGAACAGAATATTGGAATGAAAAATAGAACAGAATTTAGAACAGAACACAACAGAACAGAATATTGGAATGAAGAACAGAACAGAAATTAGATTAGAATAGAATAGAATAGAATAGAATAGAATAGAACAGAATAGAATAGAATAGAATAGAATAGAATCTGGAAGAGACCTTGGAGGTCTTCTAGTCCAACCCCCTGTTAGCCAGGAAACCCTTACCATTTCAGACAGTTGTCCAATCTCTTCTGAAAAACTTCCAGTGTTGGAGCATTCACAACTACTGAAGGCAAATGGTTCCACGGATTATTTGTTCTAACTGTCAGGAAATTTGTCCTTCATTCCAGGTTGCTTCTCTCCTTGATTAGTTTCCATCTGTAGCTTCTTGTCCTTCTGCTGCTTTGCAGAATAGGTTGACTCCCCCCCCTCCTCCCTGTGGCGGCCCCTCAAATACTGGAAGACTGCTATCCTGTCACCCCTATTCCTTCTTTTCATTAACCTAGACATGCCCAATTCCAGCAATTGCTCTTTATATGTGTTAGCCTCTAGTCCCCTAATCCTCTTTGTTGCTCTTCTCTGCACTCTTTCTCGATGAGAAGATGTGGCGAGAGCTGTCTCCCATAAAATCATCAAAAGTTGGACTCCTGTTGGGGAAACCTCAGTTGTGTAGACACAACCATTATCTTGGCTTATTTTGACCCATGGCCTTGGCTGTTCCTGTCCGTGGGCAAGGAAAACCTATGGTGCTCTCCAGGTTGGTCAACTACAATACCCAGCATCCCTGTTGTTGTCCCTGCTGACTGGGGCCATTTTAGTTTGGCTACATCCGAAGGCTTCCTATATAGTGTTATAATAGTTATTATCTGGGTAATTACCAAGTTATGGCCAAACAGGCAATCATCACCACACCCGACCCGATCGTTTTCCCACTCAAACGCTCGGCCTTATCAAGTGGCCCTGCTGAGTTTTTATTTAAACAAGGCATTAAAAAAACAAAAACAAATGTCACGTGCAATTAAAAGCAAATAAAGCAAATAGCTTTTAAAAAGATCTAACTGAAAACAATCATTTGGGCAAAAGCATTCGGCAATCACAATAAGCAATTTAATTGGCGGTAAGCAAGCCATTTTCATTGCTCGGGGGTTAAATGAGACAATCTGTTAATTGCAAGTTGAATGCTCGTTAATCACTGGACAGTTATTAAATCAGTTTTAACATTAGCGTTCCAGCTGCATAATCAAATGAAAAAGAGAGCGATTGGTCATTTCGTATTGGAGTAAAAATACGACACCGATACACCTCAAAGAGACTGCATACTTTTTTTGGAAAAAGCCCTCCTTTTACTTAATTATGATTTGCTTATTTTGGGTTCTTGGTGCTCTCTGAGCTTGGTTGTTTCCTTGACGACGTTTCATTACCCAACTAGGTAACATCATCAGTGCTAGTGTAGAAATATTCTCCTTTATTGGTATAATTTGCTTATTGTGGGCAAAGGTACTCCCAGTGCTATAGACGTAAAATAAGTTCAAGATTTGACAAACAGTGTGAACAAAAATATTTACATGCCTAAGAAGAACTGGTTGCTAATTTTTTAAAAATTTTAATTCCAGGCCCAAATTTCTAAAAAAGTAGAACTAGACTCCAGTCTCTGGGAGGTGTATCGGTGTAGTATTTTTGCTCCAATACGAAATAACCCAATTGCTCTTTTTTTTATTTGACTGTCAGGAGGCCAGCCAGGCCGTCATGTCTTCCCCCCATCCAGCCGGCCTGTGGAGGACAACTGCAATGCTAATCCAGCCCTCAAAGAAATCCAGTTTGACACTCCTGCCCTATATCATTTCAGACAGATGGTTCTCCAATCTCTTCTTAAAATCCTCCAGCGTTGGAGAGCCCACAACCTCTGGAGCAGCGAGGGCGAACCTTTTTTGGCTCACGTGCCATAAGCGGGGGGGGGGGCTCATGCGCGGGCGTGCCGCGTCCAGAATGCAATGCGCGACTCCCCCCCCCCGGCGCTTTTTCACCCTCCCCAGGCTCCAGAGGCTTTATAGAAGCCTGGGGAAGATGAAAACAGCCTCCCCCGCACCTCCCGGAGCACGAAAAACGACCCTATGAGAAAACCGGAGCAAACTTCCGGTTTGCTCGTAGGGCCGTTCTTAGTCCTCTGGAGCCTTCAGGGACCTTCAGGAGGCCTCCCTAAAGGCTCCAGAGGACTAAAAACATCCCTACGAGCAAACCGGAAGTGACGTCCGGTTTGCTCATAGGGTCGTTTTTCGTCCTCCGGAGCCTTCAGGGAAGCCTCCGGAAGGCCCCTGAAGGCTCCGGAGGGCTTAAACTGGCCCTATGAAGAAACTGGAAGTCCGTTCCTGAACTTCCAGTTTGTCCGTAGGGCCAGTTTTTGCACTCCGGAAGTTTCCTTTTTAAGTTGTGCATGTGGATATTTCGCCCTCTTGATCACTGCAGGGGCAAAAAAAAAAAGTACAGGAGATGCATTTCAGATCATTCAGAGTTGGGAGAGGGATCTTGTAGGTCATCTAGTCCAACCCTCCCACCCAAGCAGACCCAACACCATTTCAGACAAGTGGCAGTCCAGTCTCTTCTTGAAAGCCTCCAGGGATGAAGCTCCCACAACTTCCGAAGGCAACTTCTGTTCCATTGGTTGATTGTTCTCACTGTGAGGAAATTTCTCCTTATTTCTAGGTCGAATCTCTCTCCTTGCTCAGTTTCCATCCATTCTTCCTTGTCTGGCCTTCGGGTGCTTTGGAAAATGCTTTCACTTCCAGTGTCCCAGTTTCGTACCTTGTTTTTAGAAAACAGAACAGAATAAGAGTTGGAAAAGTGGTTTTACAGAGTCAGCATCTTGCCTCCAACGGTCCTCTAGATGTAGGTCATCTAGTCCAACCGCCACCCACCCACCCAAGCAGGAGACCCTACACCATTTCTGACAGATGGCAGTCCAGTCTCTTCTTGAAAGCCTCCAGGGATGAAGCTCCCACAACTTCTGAAGGCAACTTCTGTTCCATGGGTTAATTGTTCTCACTGTCAGGAAATTCCTCCTTATTTCTACTTGATTCTCTCTCCTTGTTTAGTTTCCATCCATTATTCCTTGTCTGCCCATCAGGTGCTTTGGAAAAAAAGCTTGACCCTCTCTGTGGCAGCCCCTCAAATATTGGAAGACTGCTATCCTGTCTCCCCTGGTCCTTTGTTACGTCCTCACTTTTTACGTCCTCACCAGCTCCATGCTTTCCACCCCCCAACTGCCACCAGCTGCCACCAACCTGCCATCTCACTCCCGCTCCGAGGCCCCCACCCCAAGGGGATTCATTAATATATATGTGGCTTAAGTGCCAAATCCTGCTAAAACCTGAGACGTTGGCGGGATAAGCGGGCAGCTTTGCAAAGCCAGCCCGCGTGTGAGAAGGCAATTAAGGATCTGCCAATCTTGGATGCACAAGCTGGCTTCTTAATTTGTCCTGGGCGGTGGGCGCTCCTGGTGGACTCACCCCAAGATGAGCTAAGATCAGGAGACTCCCCAACAGCAGGCACCATGGAAGGAGTGAAGGCTGAAAACCCGGGGAGGCCCGGAGCCTCCTTCACCATCGACCGCCTTCTCTTCAATCAAGGTAAGCCGTCTTCTCAAGATCCAGACCTGGGGGATTTCCAGAAGGACGCCAAAGAGAAGACCGAGAACCCAACCGCAGCGCCATCCGAAGCTCCGAGCTCCGTAGATCTTTCAGACAAACCCAACCAATCTTACATTGCTCTGATTTCCACCGCCATCCTCTCGTCCCCCAGAAAGAAGTTGCTGCTTTCCGACATCTACCAGTGGATTATGGACCACTACCCATACTTCAAAAACAAGGTGAGCCCCACAAAGATAGAATAGAATTACAGAGTGGGAAGGGACCTTGGAGGTCTTCTAGACCAACCCCCTGCCTAGGCAGGAAACCCTATACCATTTCAGACAAATGGCTATCCAACAACTTCTTAAAAACTTCCAGTGTTGGGGCATTCACAACTTCTGGAGGCAACTTCTGTTCCACTGATTAATTGTTCTCACTGTCAGGAAGTCTCTCCTCAGTTCTAAGTTGCTTCTCTCCTTGATTAGTTTCCACCCATTGCTTCTTGTTCTACCCTCAGGTGCCTTGGAGAATAGTTTGACTCCCTCTTCTTTGTGGCAACACCTGAGATATTGGAAGACTGCTATCATGTCTCCCCTAGTCCTTCTTTCTATTAAACTAGACATACCCAGATCCTGCAACCGTTCTTCATATGTTTTAGCCCCCAGTCCCCTAATCCTCTTTGTTGCTCTTCTCTGCACTCTTTCTAGAGTCTCCACATCTTTTCTACATCAGGGCGACTATTCTGTTCTGTTCTGTTCTATTCAGAAAATTTCTCCTCAGTTCTAAGTTTCTTCTCTCCTTGATTAGTTTCCACCCATTGCTTCTTGTTCTGCTCTCAGGTGCTTTGGAGAATAGCTTGACTCCCTCTTCTTTCTGGCAGCCCCTGAGGTATCGGAAGGCTGCTATCATGTCTCCCCTAGTCCTTCTTTTCATTAAATTAAAGGTGTTGAGATATTGGTCCACGTTCTGCTTCTTAGAGAATAACTCTATTGTCACTTTGAATGTACGCTAATCGGCATGCGTGAAAATGAAAATTCGTTGCCTACAGCTCTCAAAGGGTCACCAGCTCCAATATACATGACGTAAACATGTCAAAAATATAAATAAATAAATTATGCCGAGACCCATACATATGACACAGAGAAACAACACAGTTTAATTTTGGATGTATACATGTAAAGGTTCCCCTTGCATATATATGCTAGTCGTTTCCGCCTCTAGGGGGCGGTGCTCATCTTTGTTTCAAAGCCGAAGAGGCTTTCCGTGGGGAGGGCAAAAAATGGGCCTCCCAGAGGGGACAGCCTTCGGGAGGGCGAAAATGGGCTCCCCTGGGCTCCGGAGGCAGGAAACAAGACCATATCTGGACTTCTGGAACTTCCGGGAGGCCAACTTTTCACCCTCCCGGAGCCTCTGCCCGGGCCCTGAACTTACCTGGTATCCAAAATGGGTCACGTGGAGACTCCTGGGAGGGCTGGGCGGGGCCAGCCAGTCCTTGCAACTACCGGTTCGGCAAACCAGATGTAAAATTTGCATCCGGATCGCCCGAACCGATCCGAACCGGCTGAGTCCCACCTGTGGCTGTGCGGCCCAGATTCTTTCTTACAGTTCTTCCAGCACCTGAAATTGGCAGTACAGGTGACTTACGATCCACAATGCAGCCCAACCTTCCCGTTGTTAAGCGAGACATTTGTTAAGTGAGTGTTGCTCCATTTTTCTTGCCACAGTTGTTGAGGGAATCGCTGCAGCGGTTAAGATAGTAACTCGGTTGTTAAGGGAATCTTGGCTTCTCCATTGACTTTGCTGATCAGAGGGTCATAAAATGGGATCATATGACCCCAGGACCCCGTGACAGTCATAAATATGAATCAGCTGACAAGCGTCTGAATTTTGATCACGCGATCCTGGAGGGGCCAATACAGTTGTGTGAAAACAGTCGTAAGTCTTTAGCGCCATTATAACTTTGAACGGTCACTAAACAAACCATTGTAAGTCGAGGACTAGCTGTATTCCAGTCTGCATTTGGTCTTCGTTTATTGATTGCGACTTTGGGATTTTTTTATTGTCATGTGTTGCTTTTTGGACATTTCATGTTTATCGTTCAGCAGCCAAAGTCCAATAGACTCTAAGATAATTGAATTCTGCAGCTGGAAGGGAATCCTAAAATCCAGATGTCTGTACTAATAAAGGAGAATATTTGTATTTTAGGATTGACCTGCGGGTGCCTGGATGCCCTCTGAGCTTGCTTGTTTTCTTGCGGATGTTTCATGACCAAACTGGGTAACACCTTCAGTGCTAGAGGGAGGAGGGGGGTTTGTGGAGAGGAAAAGGAGGAGGTTGTTTTCTTGCAGACATTTCATGACCCAACTAGGTAATGTAATCCATGCTAGAAGGAAATGGAGTTTGTAGAGAGGAGGAGGAGGAGGATCTTGGTGTTCTCTGAGCTTGCTTGTTTCCTTGCAGACGTCTCATTACCCAACTAAGTAACATCATCAGTGCTAGAAGGGAGTGCAGCTCTGTTATTCTGTTCTATTGTTTCATGCCTGACAATCAGTGTGCTTTGCTTTCCACGCAGGAGAAAAGTTGGCGCAACAGCGTGAGACACAACCTCTCCCTGAACGAGTGTTTCGTCAAGGCAGGTCACAGCAACAACGGGAAAGGGCATTTCTGGGCCATTCACCCGGACAACCAGGAGGATTTCTCCAAGGGCATCTATCACCGTCGGGCAGCTCGGAGAGGGATCCGGAGGTGAGAAGTGAGGTTGGCTGCTCTCACCTTCTGAGTGGCCCCCGTGGGAAGAGGGAGAAAGGGCAGGAGGGTGAGCTGGGTGTGGCCTTGGGATGCAAGCCCCGATTTTGACCCTTTTTTTGGCCCACGTCCCCCTCCGTTGTCCCTGGTGCTTTGATCCATCAAAATGTAGGTAGCATAAAGAGTCTTAACAGATGTGCAGGTAATACAATAGTAGAGTTGGAAGGGACCTTGGAGGCCTTCTAGTCCAACCCCCTGCCTAGGCAGGAATCCCTATACCGTTTCAGGCAAATGAAACGGTATTCAGGTATTTTATTTTATTTTTAAATTATTATAATGTTAGTTAATTTAATTATTTCTTGATTTAATTATTTTTTATTTTTTTATTTCAATTCTTTTTATTATTTTATTGTTCTGTTTATAATTATATTATTTTTATATTATTATTATTATATTTTTTATTTATTTTTATTTTATTATTTTATTATTTTATTGTTAAATTATTTTATTTTTATTTTGTTATTCCAATGTTTTTTATTTTATTATAAATTAATTTAATGTTTATTGATTTGATTATTTTTTATTTTGATTCTTTATCATTTTATTTTTTAATTATTATAGTTTTATATTTTATTAAAATGTTCAATGTATTTTTTTGTTTCGTTTTTTATTTTATGTTATTATTTTAATTCATTTTATTATTGTTATTTTATTATTTTATTTTATTATTTCATTTTTATTTTATGTTATTCCAATGTTATTTTATTTTATTATTAAATTATTTTAATGTTACGCCATTATTTTATTGATTTGATTTGATTATTTTTTTATTTTAATTCTTTATCATTTTATTTTTTAATTATTTTAGTTTTATATTTTATTGAAATGTTGTTTAATTTAATTTTTTTTTAATGTTACTATTTTAAATCCTTTTAAAATTGTTATTTTATTATTTTATTGCAATGTCCCGGGGTTACATGATCCCCTTTTGCAACCAAAGCAAAGTCGGGAGGGGGGAGCCAGGTTCACTTAACTACCGTGGGGCTAAACCACTGCAGCGATTCACTTAACACTCAGTGGCAAGGAAGGTCGTGAAATGGGGCAAAACTCACTTAAGAACTGTCTCACTTAGCCACAAAAACGTTGGGTTCAATTGTGGTTGTAAGCCGAGGACTACTTCTAGCTAACCTTCAGATATTTCCCTAGTCTTTAAAACATGGATCCTTCTCTGATTTCAAAAATGATTCTAGGCAGCCCTCGACCTACAAAAGTTTATTTAGTGACTGTGCAAAGTTACAACGGCCCCCCCAAAAAGCAACTTAGGACCGTTTTTCCACACGTATGACCATTGCAGCATCTCTGCAATCAGGTGATCAAAACTCAGATGCTTAGCAACTGGCATGTACTTACGACAGTTGCAGGGTCCTGTTCTGACCCGGGCTTCCTTAAAAAGCAAGAAGCAGAGTCTTGATCCCGGCAAAACCCCTTTTATTTACACGCCTGTGAATTCCTTTCATTCTTAACAAACAGGCTTAACAAACAGGCTTTCCGAGGAATATTTATCAACACGAACCTTATCTCCTTTGGCAAGCTGTCAAACTACCGTATTTTTCGGAGTATAAGACGCACCTTTTTCCCCTCAAAAAAGAGGCTGAAAATCTGGGTGTGTCTTATACACTGAATATAGCATTTTTTGCCTCCCGAAACCCCGTCCCTTCACCAAAATGGCCGTGCAGAGCCTTTAGGAGGCTTCCAGATTGCTCCTGGGGGCTGGGGAGGGCAGAAATGAGTGAAAAACGTTTTTTGCTCAACTTCCCCTCTCCTCACTCCCAGGAGCACTCTATAAGCCTCCTAAAGGCTATGCATGGCGTTTTTTGACAAAAAATGGGTCCATTTTCGAGAAATTCACAATTTCTTCAGTGGGGTGTCAAAAAAAAAGTCAAGCAGCCCCTCCCTTTTCTTGTGTATCAACCTGCATTAAAGAGGGAGGGTCTTCAACGCTAACCTTTCCATCTTGACTTTTCTTGACCTCCCTCCATGGATACCTTTACCGTTTGGCCAGGAATGGGCAATCTCTTGTTGTCTGGATAATGCAGCTGAGCTGTGGCTCCCAGCATCCCTTGCCAGATGTTGGTTCCAGATGTTGGCCCCGGCAACCAGTGTCGTGTTGTGCTTCCTTCTTCAGCCCTAGAAATAACATTTCCCTCCCATCTGTCTCTGATCTTTGGACAGCAACGCTCCGACACATTTGCAAGATGTTGCATCAGCGCGGTCAAAGAACAAGAAGATCTAAAGTGTGTGTGTGTGTGACTGTGTGTGTGTGTGTACCAGAGGCTGCATGCAGGTTTAGAAATACTGTAAGCAGTAAACAGTAACAAAGTTGGAAGGGACCTTGGAGGTCATCTAGTCCAACCTAAGAGACCTGTTCTAGGGATTCGAACCGCCGAACTGCCGGCCGCTTCTGATCAACAAGCTCAGTGACTTAGCCACTGAGCCATCTAGTCAGGTTAAACATGACTATAGACATGGGTGTGTGTGTGTGTGTGTGTGTGTGTGTGTGTGTGAGTGTGCAAATCTTTCTCTCCCAGGCATCTCCTCCAGCTGGAGACCTGGGTGAGAAGGGGAAATCTTCTTTCTGGCACATGGGGAGGGGGGTTCAGGTTTGATGGAGTTTAAGGTCTTGTGTCTTACATGAAGTCTGGAATATTGACTGATGACCCTCAAGCCTTGTTTCCATGCTTATTTTTCCAAACTCTCCCCATAATTTGAGCATGTCTCCCCCACGTTCACTTAAACTATGAGCCAGCAGTGTGTTGCAGCCACACACAAAAAGCTAATGCAATCCTAAATTGCATTAACAGAGGGATACAATCAGGATCACACTTTATAAGGCCTTGGGAAGGCCACACTTGGAATATTTGCATTCAGTTTTGGTCACCTCGATGTAGAAAAGATGTGGAGACTCTAGAAAGAGAGCAGAGAAGAGCAACAAAGAGGATTAGGGGACTGGAGGCTAAAACATATGAAGAACGGTTGCTGGAATCTTCTAGCCATGTTAACAGTGAGCTGAGAAGATTCCTACACATAGACATTAACAGATTAACAGAGTTGGAAGGGACCTTGTAGGTCATCTAGTCCAACCCCCTGCCCAAGCAGGACAGCCTACATCATTTCTGACAGATGGCAGTGCAGTCTCTTCTCGAAAGCCTCCAGTGATGAAGCTCCCACAACCTCTGAAGGCAACTTCTGTTCCATGGGTTGATTGTTCTCACTGTCAACAAATTTATCCTTATTTCTAGGTTGAACCTCTCCTGGATCAGTTTGCATCCATTCTTCCTTCAGGTGCCTTGGAGGATAGTTTGACTCACTCTTCTTTGTGGCAGCTCCTCAGATATTGGAAGACTCTTATCATGTCTCCCTTGGTCCTTCTCTTCACTAGACTAGCCATGCCCTGCTCCCAGTTTAACATGAATACAAAATATCATTGTGGACATTCATGTGTAGACTTGATCTTTGGTAAGACCATACTTGGAATATTGCATCCAGGTTTGGTTGCCACAATATAAAAATGATGTGGAGACTCTACAAAGAAGTGCAGAAAAGAGCAACAGAGATGAATAGGGATTGGCTGGAGACTAAAACACACGAAGAACGGTTGCAGAAATTGGTCTGTGTAGTCTAGTGAAGAGAAGGACTGGGGTGACATTATAGCAGTCTCCCAATATTTGAGGGGCTGCCCCAAAGAAGAGGGGGTCAAGCTATTGTCCAAAGCACCTGAAGGCAGGACAAGAAGCAACGGATGGAAACTAATCAAGGAGAAATTCAATGTAGAAATAAGGGGACATTTTCTGACCGTGAGAACAATTAACCCATGGAACAGAAGTTGCCTTCAGAAGTTGTGGGAGCTTCATCCCTGGAGGCTTTCAAGAAGAGACTGGACTGCCATCTGTTAGAAATGGTGTAGGGTCTCCTGCTTGAGTAGGGGGCTGGACTAGATAACCTCCAAGGTCCCCTCCAACTCTGTTATTCTATTATTCTGTTATTCTCCACTCCTGTATCCCCCATTGGGTGCAAGCAGGCTTTCAAAATTGCCTGCCAAATTTGCAGGCATAGAAGTTGGTGGAGGATTCTCCGCAGTTCTTCATGAGGTTGGAAAAAGAGTGGCAGAACTTGGGGATGGAGTTAAAAGAGGGATTAGCCTGGAATCCCTACATAGTCACAGGTGAACTAAGTCCAATTTCCCTGAATTCTGTTGTCCCTTATCTAAATCGTATCAGGTACTACCCGTGAGTTGAGAAAATTCCTGTGTATAGGTTGTTCAGCAATAAATCAGTTTGATTGGACCTTCACCTGGTCTTTCTTATCTGACAAGATGGGAACAACAGGAAGGAGATGGGAATGAGAGAGGAAGGAAGGAAGGAAGGAAGGAAGGAAGGAAGGAAGGAAGGAAGGAAGGAAGGGAGACAGAAGTGAAAAGGAAGGGAGGGAGGGAGGGAGGGAAGGAGACAGAAGTGAAAAGGAAGGAAGGAATGGAGGGAGGGAAGGAGACAGAAGTGAAAAGGAAGGAAGGAAGGAAGGAGACAGAAGTGAAAAGGAAGGAAGGAAGGAAGGAAGGAATGGAAGGAGACAAGTGAAAAGAAAGGAAGGAATGGAGGGAGGGAAGAAGTGATAAGGAAGGAAGGAGGGAAGGAGACAGAAGTGAAAAGGAAGGAAGGAAGGAGGGATGGAGATAGAAGTGAAAAGGAAGGAAGGAATGGAAGGAGACAAGTGAAAAGAAAGGAAGGAATGGAGGGAGGGAGGGAAGGAGACAGAAGTGAAACAGAAGGAAGGAAGGAAAGAAGGAAGGAAGGAAGGAAAAGAGATGGGGAATGAGATTAAGGAGATCTTTAGGAGAAAGAGTGGCAGAAGCTGTGGGCGGAGTTAAAAGAGGGATCAGCTTAGAATCCCTACATAGTCACAAGCAAACTAAGTCCAACTGAGTTCCGCTGACCTTTATCTAAATCTTAGCAGGTCCTAACTGTGAGTTGAGAAGATTCTCTGTACGCAGAGGGTTTTTTTTTTGCAATAAATCAGCTAAATGGGGTTTTCACGGGTGGACCTGATCTTTCACACACCCGACAAACGGAAGGCGAATCTCTCCAGCCACTTCAGTCCATCCTTTTAATCCACCATATCTTGGAGGTCCTGGGCTCAGGGTTAGGATTCAGTGGGTTCAGACCAGTTCAGCTGAACTGGATGCTAATTTTACATCTGGTTCGACGAAATGGTAGTTGCAAGGACTGGCTGGCCCCGCCCACCCCACCCCACCCCTCCCAGGAGTCTCCACGCGGCCCGTTTTGGATGCCAGGTATAAGTGCAGGGCCTGTGTAGAGGCTCTGGGAGGGTGAAAAAATAGGCCTCCTGGAAGTTCCAGACGTCCAGAAATGGGCTCGTTTCCAGCCTCTGGAGCAGAGGTGGGTTCCTACCAACACGGATCGGTTCAGCCGAACCGGTAGTAACTTGGTGGCCTGGGTCGCTGGAACCGGCAGGGACCCATGCCTGCCACGCCTCCAAACCGGTTCTCCTACCGGGCCGCCATCTTGTTTTTCAGTTCTGCGCATCCGCAGGACAATTTTCAGCGGATTTGTTTTCATTTTTTTAAGGTTTTGCCCATGCGCAGACCTTTTTATTTGCAAATGTGCGCACACGTGTAGCAAAATATGTGAGGCACCGAAGTGGCAACCCACCTCCTGCTCCGGAGCTCAGGGGAGGCTGTTTTCGCCCTTCCAGAGGCTCAAAGAAAGCCTCCGGAGCCTGGGGTGGGCAAAATCACCCCCCCCCGGGTGTATACTTTTCTTTTTTCTTTCAAAAAGGAAGGAGGAGGATATATGTTAAAATTAAATAGGTATACTGAAAAAGAATGATAAATACCATCAACATAAAACGGAGCTTGCTCAGAAGCTGAAATACACCGGGTAAATGAGAGGAAGAGTGGGAAGTAGAGGAGAAAGGGAAGGGAAGAAGAGAGAGATAGGAGAGGGGGGGAAGAGGAGGAGAGAAAGGTGGAGTGGAAAGGGGAGGGAGGAGAAGGCGAGAGGAAGGGGAAGTAGAGAAGAGAAGGACGACAGAGGGAAGAAAGGAAGTAGGGAGGGGGAGGAGAGAAGGAGAAGAAAGTGATGGATAATGTACAAATTATCCATCACTAATTGGTAGTTGCAAGGACTGGCTGGCCCCGCCCACCCCACTCCACCCTTCCCAGGAGTCTCCATGCCGAGGCAGAAGAAGCAGAGAGCAGAAGAGACAATAATTGTTTTTGAGGGGTGATAGTAAGACGAATAGATGTAAACATTTAACAATATGTCGGTTATGTAACGTTATACATGCGGTTATTTGTTACGAAAATGAAAAAAATAAAAACTTTTTAAACCCACCCACCCAGCCCCGGCCGTGGTACAGGAAGCAGAATAGGCCACGCCCACCAAGGCCACGCCCACCCATCAGAGAATCGGTTGCTAAAACATTTCAATCCCAGCCCTGAGCTCCAAAACCCTAAGACCCTTTTTTTAAAATATATTTTTATTATTTTTACATTTAAAACAATGCAATACCGCGGAGTCGGAGTGACCATACATTCACATTATATACAGCTAGTTTCAACCATTAACAATTAATCTACTTAATACATTGTCTGTCCTTCTGTCCAATCACAATATATACATTTGTTCCAGTCTTGTCATCTTGTCTTATACCAATCATAAAATCTGTTCCATACCTCAAAATATTCTGATTCCCCTTTATTTTTAAGTTCAAGAGTGAGCCTATCTGCTTCCGCACAGGCCAACACTTTTCTGATTATATCTAGCTTTGATGGTGTATTTTCTTTTTTCCCAATACTGTGCATAGGTTATGCGCACTGCAGTTAGTATATGTATAATTAAATAAAGTGTATCTTTCTTAAACCCCTCCGGTATTATGCCTAGGAGAAAAGTTTCTGGTTTAAACATAATTTGTTCTCCCACCATTTGTTCTAACCATGATTGAATCATTTTCCAATATTTTTTTGCCTCATTGCACGTCCACCACATATGATAGAAAGTGCCTGGTGTTTTTTTTAAGACCCCTTTGATGTTTCTTTTCCTCAGTTTGAATTCAGATGGATCTGTTAAAATGGACTTTTTCAGACGAACCTGTTTTGATTCAATCCTGACTTTTGCCAACCTGAAAATACCTCCTGGTTTTTGAACTCTCGTCGATTAAAACTCCTCGCCGGCTGTTTTCTTGCTTGTCTTTTCCCAGGATGCCCATGAATTTGAGTTCCCACCATCCGTACAGGCACGGACTCGCTTGCAACCTTCTGGGCCGGTGGTGTCTTACCAGCTCTTCGTTCCCCAACTCGGCGCATCTCAACCTGCCCGAATCTCAGCGGCCTCTTTTTCTGTGGCCGTCTTCGGTCTCTTGGCTTCACCCTTTCCTCGCTTGTGGAGGAAGTGGAGAGAAAGCCCAAACCGACAAGAAGTACAGTGGCTGGGGCGGTTCCTGTCCACAAATCGCCACTTCGCCTTGGACCGTCCAAGGTCATCAAGCATCTATCCTCGGACTTCTTCCTCACTAGAAGCCCTCAACTTTAGTACCGTGCTTCCCCGAAAATAAGACCTATCCTGAAAATAAGGCCTAGCTTGATTTTTTTATGCACATGCGGCCAGTATAAACCCTACCCACAAAATAAGCCCTAGTTAATGGTTGTATCATCTTTTCTTGAAAACCTCCAGTGATGGAGAACCCACAACTTCTGGTGGCAAGCAGTTCCACTGGTTAATTGTCCCCACTGTTAGGAAGTTTCTCCTGAATTCCAGGTTGCTTCTCTCTTTGATTAGTTCCCATCCTTTGCTTCTTCTCCTGCCTTCAGGTGCCCTGGAGAATTGGCCACCACAGTGTGGAAGTTGACCTGAAGAAGATTTCTCCTTGCCTCTCTGAATAGTCCTCGGCTTACGACCGGTTGCTTCATGACAATTCAAAATTCACTTCTGGTTGTAGTAAAATATGTCCCGCCCTTCAACTCCTGCGGTCACATGACCCCATTTTGGGTGCTTGGCAATCGGCTTGTGTTTACAACCAATTGTAGCCTCCTGTGGTCACATGATCACAATTTCCAAGGTGGGGTTTGTTTGTTTTTTGTCCATTCCCAACATCTTTTGCAAATTCTGGCAGAAACTGGCCGTTTGGAAGAATGGGTTCACACCATAGGTGGGTTGTTCCCAGTTCGGTCCGGATCAGGCGAACCAGTAGTAGCGGCGGGGGGAGGCTCCGCCCATCCTCCCGGATGCTTCTGTCCATGCGCAGAAGTGTTGCGAGTGCACGAGCGAACCAGGAGTAAAAAAAAAATAATGGAAATCCACCACTGGTTCACACATTCAGCTGCAGTGTTTGCTTAGCCACAGTGGTTGCAGTGCCAGTGCTGCAGGCTACTTCTGCTGCCTGCCGGCTGCCTGCAATTTGGCAATTTGGATCTCACCAGGCTGAAGGTTGACTCAGCCTTCCGTCCTTCCGAGGTGGGTAAAATGAGGAGCCAGATTTGTTGAGGGCAACATGCTTACTCTGTAAACTGCTTAGAGAGGGCTGTAAAAGCACTATGAAGCACTATGAAGTGGTATACAAGTCTATTGCTAAGAAGGAAGGAAGGAAGGAAGGAAGGAAGGAAGGAAGGAAGGAAGGAAGGAAGGAAGGAAGGAAGGAAGGAAGAAAGGCGGGCTGTGGTGGCGCAGTGGTTGGAATACAGTATTGCAGGCTGACTCTGCCCACTGCCAGGGGTTTGATCCTGACTGGTTCAAGGTTGACTCAGCCTTCCATCCTTCCGCGGTGGGTAAAATGAGGACCCAGATTGTTGGGGGCAAGAGGCTGACTTTGTAAACTGCTTAGAGAGGACTGCAAAGCACTATGAAGTCTAAGTGCTATTGCTAAGTGGGAAGGAAGGGAGGGAGGGAGGGAGGAAGGGAGGGAGGAAGGAAGGAAGGAAGGAAGGAAGGAAGGAAGGAGGGCTGTGGTGGCGCAGTGGTTGGAATACAGTATTGCAGGCTGACTTTGCCAACTGCCAGGAGTTCGATCCTGACTCAGCCATCCATCCTTCCGCGGTGGGTAAAATGAGGACCCAGATTGTCGGGGGCAAGAGGCTGACTCTGGAAACTGCTTAGAGAGGGCTGCAAAGCACTATGAAGTCTAAGTGCTATTGTTAAGTGGGAAGGAAGGAGGGAGGGAGAGAGGGAGGGAGGGAGGAAGGAAGGAAGGAAGGAAGGAAGGAAGGAAGGAAGGAAGGAAGGAAGGAAGGCGGGCTGTGGTGGCACAGTGGTTGGAATACAGTATTGCAGGCTGACTCTGCCAACTGCCAGGAGTTCGATCCTGACTCAGCCATCCATCCTTCCGAGGTGGGTAAAATGAGGACCCAGATTGTTGGGGGCAAGAGGCTGACTTTGTAAACTGCTTAGAGAGGGCTGCAAAGTACTGTGAAGCAGTATATAAGTCTTAAGTGCTATTGCTTTTAGCGACTGCCACAAAAATGTTGTAAAATTGGGTTGGGTCACTCAGCTGCCTTAACCTATGACCCTAATAACCCCATGACTGGATATTTGCTTTGAATGGCAGTTGTAAGTTTTTCCAAAAATGGTGACAGGGCTGTAAAGGGGCTTATAACAGGCAGTCCTTGACTTATCTGGTCAAAGGCATGCCAGACCCCCCGCCTCCAAAAAAAAGCTACTTACGACTCAGTTTTGTGATTATAATGGCCAATCCTCCCCTCCCCCAAAGTCCCGTGGTTTCCATTTTAAACTTTTATTTGTCAGTTTCTGATATTTTCTCCCACTTTCTGGCCAAAATTGAGTCAAACGGGTTCATTTAGCAATTGCAATATTTGTTTAGCAACTGTGGCATTTACTTAATGACCACTGCAAAATGTCTCATAAAATCGGGTCTGGTTACCTTGTGACTTGTTTAATGACCTTAATGACTTAGGGCCATAATTCCAGGTCGCAAGCTGAGGACTTCCTGCATTAATATTGATCTCTTGCGTATGTCTGAGGGGAGGGAGATAAGATCTGCCTTCCTCGTCATTTAACGACCGTCCAAAGTTAAAACAGCTCTGGGAAAAGGGATTTATGACCGTTTTTCACACTTACAACGGTTGCAGCATCCCCGCAGTGACATGATCAGAATTCAGGCGCTTGGCAACCAACTCCTATTTATGACAGCCACAGTGTCTCCGGGGCTCACAGCTTTTGTGACCTTCTCACAAGCAAAGCCAATGGGGAATTTGGATTAACTTAATGACCGCGTGACTAAGTTAACGAGCGCAGGGATTCACTTCACAACTGGGGCGAGAAAGGTCATAAAATGGAACAAAACTCACTTGGCAACTGTCTCGTTTAACGATGGAAATTTGGACCTCGATCGCGGTCGTTAGCTTGAGGACTTTCCGTGTATGGTTTTGCGATGAACTTTAAAGTGATCCTTAATGAAATTAGATGGGGATGGGGTGGCTCAGTGGCTAAGGCATTGAACTTGTCGATCAGAAAGGTCGGCAGTTCGGCGGTTCGAGTCCCTAGTGCCACGTAACGGAGTGAGCTCCCGTGACTTGTCCCAGCTTCTGCCAACCTAGCAGTTCGAAAGCAGGTAAAAAATGCAAGTAGAAAAATAGGAACCACCTTTGGTGGGAAGGTAACAACGTTCCATGCGCCTTCGGTGTTTAGTCATGCCGGCCACATGACCACGGAGACATCTTCGGACAGCGCTGGCTCTTCAGCTTTGAAATGGAGATGAGCGCCGCCCCCTAGAGTCGGGAATGACGGGCACATATATGCGAGGGGAACCTTTACCTTAAGGAAATTAAACCCATAACACAGACAGGTAAGCAGAGCTGCAGAATTTAATAGAATTGAACTGCATCCAGATTCCCAGTTTTTATAGTGACATCGAAACTCTGAACGTCCAAATTCCTTCTGGGCAAAGGCGATTTAGGGACATAACTTAAGGAAGAGGCATATGCGGCCTTCTCTCTCCGGAGAGTCAGAATTCAGCCTGACACCGAAAGCAGGTGTTGGGGCTTAGCGCTAATGAGCTTTATCTCAAATAAAGCCCTTCTTAATTCCTGTTAATTATATTATTCCAGGGGGAGATTACCTTAAGGCACTTCGCTGAGACCTTCTTTGGCACCCGACTGGAAAGCAAGAAAAAGACAGAGAGAGAAAGAGAGAGAGAGAGAGAGAGAGAGAGAGAGAGAGAGAGAGAGAGAGAGAGAAAGAAGGAAAGGAAGAAAGAAAGAGGGAAGGAAGGAAGGAAAGTGAGGAAAGAAAGAAATAAGTTGAGGAAGGAATGAAAGACGGAAGGAAGGGAGGAAGGAAGGAAGGACAAATGGAGGGAGGGAAGAAAGGAAGGAAGGAAATTGAGGGAGCGAGGATGGAAGGAAGGAAATTGAAGGAAGGAAAGACAATCGGAGGGAGGGAGGGAGGGAAGAAGGGAAGGAAATTGAGGGAGCGAGGAAGGAAGGAGAAATGGAGGCAGAAAAGGAATGAAGGGAGAGAGGGAGGGAGAAAAGGAAGGGAGAGGGGGGGGGAAATGGTAGGAAGAGGTAGGGAAGGAAGGAAGGAAATACATTGAGGAAGTGAGGAAGGAAAGAAGAAAGGAAGAACAAACAGAGCAAAGAACAAAGGACAGAAAGGAAGGAAGGAAATTGAGGGAGCAAGGAAAAAAGGAAGGAAGGACAAATGGAGGGAAGGAGGGAGGAAAAGAAGATAGGAAATTGAAGGAAGGAAGGACAAATGGAGGGAAGGAGGGAGGGAAGGAAGATAGGAAATTGAGGGTGCGAGGAAGGAAGGAAGGAAGAATAAATGGAGGGAAGGAGAGAGGAAAGGAAGGAAATTGAATGAGGGAGGAAGGAAGGAGAAATGGAGGGAGAAAAGGAAGGGAACAAAAAAGAAAAGGAAGGAAGAAAAGTCCATTTAGTTAAAAATAAGTAGAGTAAAGCTTCCAGAGTCCTTTTTTTAAAAAAAATCCTGCACCTTTCTATGAATTCCAGAGGCCTCCAGGACACGATCTTATTTGCAGCTTTGTCTGTTGTTTGGAATCGGAGCAAATAGTTATCTGAATGCCTGGATATTCCGTCCAACCCACAGTGGGGGTCCCCCTGGTGCCATCATGTGTGTAACATCACTTGCCTATTTCCCCCACCCCCGACGTCTGGAGCAAGTCAACCCAAAATGGGTCACATTCTGCCCCAAGACCGTCCTGGACTGTGACAACTTTTGGTGGTGGGGCGGGGGAGTGAGTTGTCTGTTGGAAATGCCTCCCCTGGAGCTTGCAAAGAGAAATGAAGAGCAGAAATAAATTTTCTCCTAACCGTTTCCAATTTTTCTCTTGTTACATCATTGTGACTGCATTGCGAGATGAGCGACATATAAATTTGTTAGAGAGAGAGAGAGAGTGACAGAGACATAGACAGAGACATAGACAGAACTAGACAGACAGACAGACAGACAGACAGACAGACAGACATGGATGGAGACAGGATAGATAAGACAGAGATGATGATAGATGATAGATAGATAGATAGATAGATAGATAGATAGATAGATAGATAGATAGATAGATAGATAGATAGATAGATAAAGATAGATAGGTAGATAGGTAGATAGGTAGATAGGTAGATATAGATAAAGATAGATAGATATAGATAAAGATGATAGATAGATAGATAGATAGATAGATAGATAGATAGATAGATAGATATAGATAAAGATAGAGATAAAGATAGATAAAGATAGATAGATAGATGATAGATAGATGATAGATAGATAGATAGATAGATAGATAGATAGATAGATAGATAGATAGATGAGAAAGAGGGAGGTAAGGAGAGAGAGAGGGTGAGAGAGAGTGTGAGAGAGAGTGAGAGAGAGAAAGGAGAGATGAAGGGAAGGAGAGAGAAAGAGGGAGGGAGGAAGAGAGAGAGGGAGAGGGGGGAGAGAGAATGAGAAAGGGGGAGAGAAAGAGGGAGAGAGACAGAGAGAAAGAGGAGAGGGAGAGAGGGAGGGAGGGAAGGAGAGAGAAAGAGAGGGAGGGAGGAAGAGAGAGAGGGGGAGAAAGAGGGAGAGAGACAGAGAGAAAGAGAAAAGAGGGCGAGAGAGAGGGAGGGAAGGAGAGAGAAAGAGGGGAGGGAGAGGGAGAGAAAAGGGCGAGAGGAAGAGAGGAAGAGAGGCACAGAGAGAAAGAGAAGAGAGAAAGAGAAGAAAGGAGAGAGAGAGGGTGAGAGAGAAACAAAAGTAATAGATAGATAGTTGAGAAAGAGGAAGGGAAGGAGAGAGAGAGGAAGGGAAAGAGAGGAAGGGAGGAAGAGAGAGAGGGAGAGGGGGAGAGAGAATGAGAAAGGGGGAGAGAAAGAGGGAGAGAGACAGAGAGAAAGAGAGGGTGAGAGAGAGGGAGGGAAGGAGAGAGAAAGAGAGGGAGGGAGAGAAAGAAAGTGGCGAGAGAAAGAGAGGGAGAGAGGCACAGAGAGAGAGAAGAAAGGAGAGAGAGAGGTGAGAGAGAAACAAAAGTAATAGATAGATAGTTGAGAAGGGAAGGAGAGAGAGAGGAAGAGAAAGAGAGAGGGAGGGAGGAGGAGAGAGAGGAAGAGAGAGGGGGAAGAGAATGAGAAAGGTGGGAGAGGAAAAGGGAGAGAGGGAGAGAGAAAGAGGAGAGGGAGAGAGAGAGGGAGGGAGAGAAAGAGAAAGAGGGGCGAGAGAAAGAGAGGGAGGAGACAGAGAGAGAAAGAGAAGAGAGAAAGAGAGGGAAGGAGAGAGAGAGAGAGAGAGAGAGAGAGAGAAACAAAAGTAATTCTTTTCGAAAGCAGAAGGTTGAAATGCCCATGGATCCAGGAGATTTGAGACCTGGGCGAAGGGTTCTGTTTTTCCGGTCATCCAGAAGGCCCCCATAGGGCGGGAAAGATGCTGCTCAGAAACCTTTGGACAAATGGACACACGGAGGGACCCCCCCCTCCCCTGACCCTCATCCCTTGCAAAAGCTGGGCTTCTTTCTGGAGGGGGGGAGGGGCTCACCGTTCCTTAAGGCCCTTAATGAAAAACAGGGATTGCCGCCCTAAGTGGCCTTAAGGTCCCTTAATTCCCCAGGGATCAGCCCCTTTATCTCTTCCAGGAGCTTGGGAAAAAGGCTTATAACACAAGCTCCTTTTTGTTGTTGTTTTTTTAACAATATGGTTTGCTTTTTCCGTCTGAGGAAAGGTGTGAAGATTCTGCCAATGGGCTTGAAAGGGGGGGGGAGAAGCTGTGGGGAGCCTCCCGAGGGGTGTCTACGGGTGTCAGGGAATTTTGGGGTGCCTTCAACTGCCCCGGGAGATGAGGGCTTTGGTTTTGTGCCAAACTTGAAAAGCTAAACAGGGGATACGGCTGCTGACAGGAGGTCCTCGACTTCCGACCGGTTGCTTAGCAACCGTTCAAAGTTCTGACGGGCCTAGCGCTTGCCACCTGGATTCAAAGTCCCAACGGTGGCTTCCCCCCTTCTCTCCACCCCCCCCCCCCATGGTCACAGGACTCCATTTTGGGTGCTCAGTGGGCAGGCCCCATTACTGAGGGCCTTTTGCAGCATTCCCACAGTCGGCGGGGTGGTGGTGGCATGTTTTATGACGGTTTTGGCAAAAGTCGGCATTGACGTCCGGTGTTTGGGAGTAAACGGAACCCACCATGAACCTGTTAGTTTGCTTCATGGCCGTCGGCACCAAGAAAAAGGCGGTAAAAGGATTTACGACTGTTGTGACTTACGGCCTCCATTGCCAGGCTCGGTTAGGGTCGCAAGTTGAGCTCTCCGTGGTTCTGAAGTTTGAATTGGCCTCCAGGTTTCCATTTGAGGGAGAGAGAAAGGAAGGAAGGAGAAAGAGAGAAAACAGAGAAAAGGAATGGAGGGAGGGAGGGAGGGAGGAAGGAAGGGGAAAGAGAAAAGCGGTGGGATGGAAAGAAGAAAAGAAAGGAGGGAGTTTAGTTTACTTTATTGTCATTGCACATCGAGGGAAGGACGGAGGGAGGATAGGAGGGAAGGACAGGGAGGAAAGAAAACAGGTAGAGAGTATAGAAGGAAAGACCAAGAGAGTGGGAGAGGAAGAGGGATGGAGGGAGGAAGCGAAGAGAAAGGAAGGAAAGACAAAGAATAAAGAGTGGGAGAGGAGGGAGGGAGGGAGGGAGAAAGGAAGGCAGGAAGACAGGCAGGCAGGCAGGCAGGCAGGCAAGCAGGAAGGAAGGAAGGAAGGAAGGAGGGAGGGAGGGAGGGAGGGAGGGAGGGAGGGCTGTGGTGGCACAGTGGTCAGAATGCGATATTGCAGGCTGACTCTACCCACTACCAGCAGTTCGATCCTGTCCAACCAGTGGTGGGTTTCAAATTTTTTTAGAACCTCTTCTGTAGGTGTGGCCTGCTTTGTGGGAGTGGCTTGCCATCCATGTGACCGGGTTGGAGTGGCTTGCCAGCCATGTGACTTGGTGGGAGTGGCTTGGCAGTCATGTGACTGGGTGGGCGTGGCCAACTTGTAAAATGTGGTGAAACTCACTTAACAACGCTCTTGCTTAGCAATCAAAATGTTGGCTCAGGAACTCTGGCATTGAAGTGTGCAAGTCTTAAAGCCGTCAAGTTACAAGACCCTTGCACCCCTAACCCTTTAGAAAAAAAACCCCAAGGGGTGTTCAAACTTGACAGCTTTAAGACTTGTGGACTTCAACTCCCAGAATTCCTCCTCTCGCTCTTCATCTTGATGATGTGCAGACGGGCGGGGAGAGGAAGCTGGAACTGGTTCTAAACGGCACTGTAGATTTGTGGAACCTTTTCTATAGAAGAGGTTAGAACTGGCAGGAACCCACCCCTGTGTCCAACTTAGGGTTGACTCGTCCTTCCGTCCTTCCGTCCTTCCGAGGTGGGTAAAATGAGGACCCAGACTGTTGGGGGCAAGAGGCTGACTCTGTAAACCCGCTTAGAGAGGGCTTTAAAGCACCGTGAAGCGGTATAGAAGTGAAAGTTTGCTATTGCTATCCAGGTCTGTCCGAACATTTGCTCCTAGGTCTGGACAGTCAAGAAATGGCTGGGCTGAACTTCCATTCCTTTCCTTCCTAGAGAGAGTGGTAGCTTTCAATAATGAGCTAATAACCATGACCAGTTAAATGAGAGATTTCCCTTTACTCTCTTAAACCATTCAATAAGAAGTAAGTTTCTACAGATTTTCCGAAGGGAGACTCACCTTGAAAAACAGAGTTGGAAGGGACCATGGAGGTCTTCTAGTCCAACCCCTTGCTCAGGCAGGAGACCCTATACCATGCTGGATAAAATGGCTGTCCGGTCTCTTCTTCAAGACCTCCAGTGATGGAGAAGCCATAACTTCTGGAGGCAAGCTGTTCCCCTGGTTAATTGTTGTCACTGTTAGGAAGTTTCTCCTTAATTCCAGGTTGCTTCTCTCCTTGATTAGTTTCCATCCGTTGTTTCTTGTCCTGCCCTCTGGTGCTTTGGAGAATAGGTTGACCCCCTCTTCTTTGGGGCAGCCCCTCAAATATTGGAAGACTGCTATCATGTCCCCCCTGGTCCTTCTTTTCTCCAGACTGGCCATAATCAAACCCCTGCGAACGTTCTTCATATGTTTTAGTCTCCAGGCCTTGAATCATCTTAGATGCTCTTCTCCGCACTTCTTCCTCAAAGACTCAACATTCCCCCCCCCCCCCGTAATGTGGTGACTAAAACTGGATGCAGTTTTAACCTCTAACCCTCTGATCACTTGTGTTGCATCTTCTCTGAAGACATTGGGTGAAGACAGGACCCCGAAAGGATTAATGAATGACTCCAGTTAGTTTGAAGCATTGAATGAATGGCCACTGGGTCTTGTGTTGCCCAATGCATCAAGGACCACTCAGATGTGGGAGTTGAGAATCCCCCCATCTAGTTTATTATTAATTTCAAAAAAAAGAATGTACGGCCACCCAGTTCACTCAATGTGATTCCAGGAGACGCCCAGAAGCAGAATAATATTCCACCCCCACTGATGATGATAATCAAGCCAACCACCTGATGGGCTCCATATCCCCATGGAGCTGACAAACCCATGTCTTCACGGCCTTTCAGAAGAGTGTCAAGGTGGGGGCCAATCTTATCTCTGCAGGGTTGATGTTCCATAGGAAAAGGCCCTCCTCCTTGGTCCCACCAGGTGAACCTCCTTAAGAGGGGAGACACGTAACATCTAATTTCCAATCTCTGCAGGAATGATGTTCCACAGGGAGGGAGCCACCATAGAGAAGGCCCTTCTTCTTGGTCCCACCAGGTGGACCACCTTAAGAGAGGGGACCTGTCAGCCTCTATTTGCTTTTGGCTGCCATTGAAACGGGGAGGGTGGAGCCTGATATTTGGGAGGGGAAGTTTTAAGTACAGGAGAGATAATAAAAAGGGAGTTTTGGTCTCACCGTCTACTGCACATCCTGGAGATTAGTGCTTGGTGTCAGTCAAGGCCAACCGTCCTGCATACCAACCTGATGATGCTCCTTGAAGATGGAACTCACATGACACCTAAGGGATTTGCAGTTTGGACACTGGAATGAGGGTTACCAGGGGGAGGGGGTTTGGTCACATATTGATATGTATGATTTCGCGCGCTTTTGCCTCAGATCTTGCTTTGCTTAGCTGCTATCTTTCCATAACCAGTAAAAGTACTCTTAATTCTGCAAAATGGAGTTAAGTGGTTTCTTTCTTGGTTGCTGAGAGAGGCCGGCTTGACATAACTTCTAATTTCCAATCTCTGCAGGAATGATGTCCCACAGAGAGGGAGCCACCACAGAGAAGGCCCTTCAGGGGGGATCTCAAGAGAGGGCACCCATAACTTCCTCTGCCTCCCCGCTCTGGTGGGTTGGTAGATGTAACTGGGAAAAGAGTTTTCTTCAGATCACTTGGTCTCAAACCATGGAGGACTTTGAAGGGGAACAAGCAGAATCTTGAATTGGACCCAGGAGGAAATCAGCAACCAATGCAGCTCGCGCAAAACAGACGAGACAAAATTTGATTTGTAAAAAAAAAAAAAACATTTTGAAGCAATTGAAGCTTCTGGATATGTCAAGGGCAGTCCCATGTACAGCACATGGGAGTAGTCAAATCTGCAGATGTCCCAAAGCTAGAAGGGAGATCGAATATTTTAGAGGTGAATTTTGTTGTTGTATCGAGCCACCCAAAGTTGTGTTTAAGATGGGCGGTCCAACAAATATTTTGAATAAGTAAATTATGGTATTCGTGGATATTTTTAACCTGTGTTTGAGTAGACGTAGGGGCATGAGAAGTAAAAAGTTCAGATTGCAATCATTCGTGGTCTCCTTATCGTTGGACGCTGGTGGTGGACAATCAGGATGAAGTCTTGAGTTGGACAAAACATGTATTTTGTTTGAAAATGGTGCTGGGTCAAAATTGCCCTTTGGGGTCAAACTCAGCTCCTTCACACATTCTCTGTTGCTCAGGTTTTTGACACTGAACATCTGTTCTTGCAGATGTTGTAGAAATGGCCTCTGATATGAACAGAAGGAAAAACCTTTGTCCGTGGAGATTCTCAGTCATTCAAGTCATGTGTTTTTTTCAAGAGGCAACTGGACTTTTGTTTTTCCTTGAAGAGGTTTCGCTTCTCAGCCAAGAAGCTTCTTCAGTTCTGACTGAATGGTGGGGAATGGAAGGATTTATATTCCTTGCAGTCCTCTGGTCATTAGCGCTCTCCCTGAGAGTCCTTGAGGCCACTTGATGCCCCAAGATAGATTAACCTCCAAGTGGCCTCAGTGACACTCAGAAGGAATGCAAAGGACCAGCTGTCTGCAAGGAATATAAATCTTTCCATTTTTCACCTTTCAATCAGAACTGAAAAAGCTTCTTGGATGAGAAGTGAAACATCTTCAAGGAAAAACAAAAAGAAAGTCCAGTTTTGCCTCTTGAAAAAGCACCTTTGGGGACTTGAAGTGTTTGAGAAACATAGCCCCGTTTATCTCATATTATTATTAAAAGTCTGTAGAGATTCTCAGTCATCCAGGTCACCGTTGACCCAAAGGTGCTTTTTTTCAGAAGGCAACTGGACTTCCTTGTTTTTTTTTCTTTTGAAGACGTTTCACTTCTCATCCGAGAAGCTTCTTCAGCTCTGACTGGATGGCGGGGAATGGAAGGAATTACCGTATTTTTCAGAGTATAAGAAGCACCTTTTTCCCTCAAAAAAAGAGGCTGAAAATATGGGTGCGTCTTATACACTGAATACAGTATTTTTTTGCCTCCCGAAACCTCGCCCACTTCACCAAAATGGCCGTGCAGAGCCTGTAGGAGGCTTTCAGAGTGCTCCTGGGGGCTGGGGAGGGCAAACATGAGTGAAAAACAGGCCGTTTTTTGCTCAATTCTGCCCCCCCTGCCCCCAGGAGCACTCTATAAGCCTCCTAAAGGCTATGCATGCAATCTTTTTGACAAAAAACGGGCCCGCTTTTGCAAAAAACAGGCCATTTTTTGCTTGTTTCCCCCCCCCCCCCCAGGAGCACTATGCAAGCCCCCTAAAGGCTATTCGTGCCTTTTTTTTGAAAAAAAAAATGGGCCCGTCTTTGGGAGGTTTACAGAGTGCAAAAACTTTTTTTAAAAAAATTGCCTCTTCAAAACCTTGGTGTGTCTTATACTCCGGTGCGTCTTATACTCCGAAAAATACGGTATATTCCTTGCAGACCGCTGGACGTCTGCATCCTTTTCACACTTTTAGCTAGGCAATTTGGGATGAACCCCCTTCGAATGGGGTGGGAGTAGGAATGGATTTCCAGAGATAAAATCCAGATTTACAGACTACTCAGGTGACTCTGAGGACACAGAGAAAGCGCCAAGTGGCCTCAATGACTCTCTGAAGCCGTGATGGCAAAAAGGATGCAAATGTCCAGCTGCCTGCAAGGAATATACCGTATTTTTGGCTTTCAGGTTGGTGCAGGAGGACTTCCAAGCCCAAAATGGGACGGGTGTGCGGCAGAGACCCGGAAAACAGCTGGTTTTCGGGTCTCTGCCGCGCATGCGTGTGGGGGATGGGGCGCATGCAGGGGAAATGGGTGCGCATGTGCAGGGATGCCCACAATGCATTTTGGGGTTGCATATGCGCACATGTGCACTCCCGCGTCCCATTTTGGGCTTGGAAGTCCTACTGCACCAACCTGAAAGCCAAAAATGGGCGAGGGGGGAGCGGGATGCATACACGGGGGGGAGGGGCGCATGCAGGGGCCAGGGCGCATGTGCAGGAGGTGCTTGCATTGTATTTTGGGGTTGCGCACAGCACCAAAAGGGTTAGCCATCACTGCTCTAAAGAGATGCAAATGGCCAGCCCTCTGCAAGGAATATAAATCCTTCCATTCCCCACCATTCAGTCAGAACTGAAGAAGCTTCTTGGAGGAGAAGCGAAACGCCTTCATGGAAAAACAAAGGATATCCTGTTGCCTCCTGAAAAAGCAGCTTTGAGACCGGGAATGTTTGGAAAATATGGCCCAATATATCTTCTTCTAATATTACGATGGTTCAGCCAGTGGTTCTAACCGAATTTGACATTTTTGCCGGCAATACAAAAAGAAGTAAATGAAGACACAGACAAGATTCGAGAGAAAGGAAATCTATTAGTGCAAAAAAATTAACAGTTTTCTAGTACAGTACAATATATGGAGGGAAAAAAAAGAGGAACATACAATTGATTCGATTTTAGTCAACAACCAATTCTGGAGCAAGAAGAGAAAATCGACGCAATTTTGCTTTTATTTTTATTTTTAAATTCCTGCACGAAGTCTAGCTTTTGCATTTTCTTTTTCTTTTCTTTTTTTAGAAAACAAACACAAAATAGAGCCAGGGTGAGAAAAAATTAACCTTCTCTCACCCCCGAATGTGAAGTTAGTGTTGGGTACCCCAGCCTGGGTGTCCATAAAAATAATCTGAATTTTTTTTTTCTCTTTTAAATATCTCTATATATGAAACAGTTCCCAAAGCTTCCCAACAAACCTCAGGCATTTCCTGAATTCGCGAATCTCAAAATTTTAAAACGACGGCGGGCGAACCTTCGGCGAGAAAGTTTCGTTGCTGATTTAGGAAGGAAAGAAGAAGAAGAAGAAAAGAGAAGTTAAAAGAATCCGTGAAGAGATGCAGTTCATTTCCCCCGTTCGGGTGAGAAGGAAGGTGAAGAGAAAGGAAGAAAATTGTCTGGCCCAGTCCTGAACGCATTGGATTCGTTGCTACTTTGGGAAAAGACGATGAGGAAAGATAGAAAGATAGAAAGTAAGAAAAAAAGAAAGAAAGAAAGGAAGAAAGAAAGAAAGAAAGAAAGAAAGAAAGAAAGAAAGAAAGAAAGAAAGAAGGAGCTTTGCAAAGAAATGATTTTAGGAAAAAGATCTGAAGAATTAACGCGGAATTAAGTTAGAAAAGCAAGATCACAAAAATGAAACAGCTGGATAGAGGGTCTATTTTCTCTGATTGGCCAGTTTTCTTTTTACTTTTTTCCAGGATTTCTCAACAAACAGTTCACCTCCCCATCCCAACAGGTTGCCAAAATAATAAAATAAAAGTTTTTTTAAAATAATAATAATAATAATAAGAAGAAGCGTGGGATATTTGCTATATAACGGACAAGGTGCTGGATACTACAGACAGAACTAAGGCGTAAATTTACACTCCAAAGCATCGGTGCTGGAGAACTCTCTCCAAGAACATTTGGATGGCATGTCTACACCGCTACACCGGTTTCGAGAAAGTCACGCAGTCGCACGCGTACACACACACACACACACACACACACACACACTGAAACCCCTGAGACTAATCGATCTGCGGAAAGAAGAATCTGCATATCCAAACTGCACTTCCTGGGAAATTCTAGCCAAGACCCTGGACAGCTAAGCCAAGGTTACGTTTGGAGGAGGAGATGGGCTCTCGGCCGTGGGACTACAATTCCTATGAATCCTTGAGAGGAGGAGGAGAATAAAGCCAGGAGGGCTAAAACTCTCTGTGCAAATTAAGATTTCCAAAATTAATTTTCCAAAAAAACATCGAGCAAAAAGCGCTCTGAACGGGGGGAGGGGGGGGAGTGAGCAAAAGGCTCATTTCACTCAAATTTTGATTGGCTTAGACTTCTCATTTATTACTGGCATTTAATTCCGGTCTCTTCGATGATTTCTAAAATCAAAGCTTTGGAGGAATGGGACAATTAATTTGTAAATCAGCCAGAATCTTTGTCTACCGATGCCACATCTCCAGAACTATGGAGAGGTTCTTCAAAACTTCGTCTTGGCCTTTTACGACAAAAGAGTACAACGGTTGTTGCGATGGGACCTATGGCCTGTCTTCCTCGCTCAAGGATTCATTTTTGGCCGAATACCTGAAAGTAGGAAGGCTCACCATCTCAAGATGTCCCTGATTCCAAATCAGGAGAAAAGGAACTCGTCAGATAGCACCACCGTGGAGATAGTCCAACTCTGATTCCCGAGTAATTTATCTTGGTAAGGGCAAGATTGGAGTAGATAAGAGGCACCATGGAAACTGGGCAAAACATGGCTTCCTTCTTCCTTGTCGCTCCAAGGAGCGTATCTGGAAGAACCTAATGGCTTGGTTAGATTTTGGAAAGGATCTTTCCAAGTTAAAGAAGGTTGGGTCCTTTGTCCCCAGGTTGAGGAAACCGGTAATAAAAACTGGTCAGTAGCTTCAGGTCAACTTATGATCCCTTGAGCAATCAAACACACAACTGAGAAAACTCTTGGTGGCCTCAGAGGCCCAACCTAAGGGGACAATCCAACTAGACACCTCGGTCTTTCCTGATGCTCTGCTACACTTTTAACATCCTTCAAATTCACTCGGTCCAAAGTTGGCCACTGCTCGATGAGCTGAAGGTTCTCCCTTTCCCTTTATGGTCAAACCAGTGGTGGGTTCCAGGTGGTACGGCCCGGTACGAGTGTACCAGTTGTATCTGGAAGCAGTGGCCACCGTACCGGAATGGTGACTCATTTGGCCCACCCGTCTGCCCGCATTCCTTACCTCTTTTTGATGCAAATGGGCCAATTGCGGGCACAGTGCCTCCGCAACCTCCACCGAGCAGCTGAGTGTCGCTGGGCGGTGGTGTATGCAGCATTCGTGCCCGACGAGGATGCCTGGCCCCCGTCGCAACATACCAGTTGCGACGGGATCCGGAACTCACCACTGGGTCTAACGTTAACACAACAAATCTCATACCGAGGGAATGGCATCTCACATGACTAGAAGAGGGACGACGTATCTTGTGGGAAGACATCAACCCTACCGTCCTTCAAAAAACAAAAGGGCACGGGAAGAAACTGGCGAGGGACGGCTTTACCAGACCGCCGAAGAGGAAGAAAAATGGAAGCCACTCCCCTACCCGACCCATGGAAGACTAGCTGATGCACATGGGTTGCGTGGTTAGGATGATCAAGCTCCTGCACTGCCTTCCTGGATCCTGAAGGCCAACCCTGTTGGCCACCTGGACTTTGAACGGATCCCTCACAGACAGATGTTGTGTCTAAAGCTTTCACGGGATGGGTTGTGATAGACCTTGTGGGAAATAAGTAACACACTAAACACAGAACACAAAGTTAAGGCCATGGTGTGCTAAATATCACTGAGTTCAGGGGGGGGGAGGGAAGGTGCTCTTTAAGCTATTTCTGGTTTTCCTCATCTTTAAAAACCGGTTCAAGTCGAGCCGGGCACCCCAAATCATGTATTCCGAGGATTTTTTCTCGAAATCTACACAAACCCCTTTTCAGTCTAATCTCAGAACAAAACTCAGTGGTTTCTTAATGGGAGATGCGTGCCTGACCATAGACAACAAGGACAGACAGGTTCATCGGAGACCAATGTTCCCACCCCGCAATCTTGGCCATGCAAAGATAGGCGGACTTCAACTCCCAGGATTCCTGCCGGCTGAGGAATTCTGAGAATCGAAGTCCGACCATTTTTTTTTAAAGGTTGGGGGAAAAAAAAACACAACCATTTGGAGCTTTTCGACTTCAAAACCACCTGGATAAGCCCCGAGTGGCAAAACTCTAAGGGATGGTTCTAATTTTGTGGAGCTCGACAAAACGTTTTGAGTTTGGGCTATTTTATTCCAAGCTGAAAAAGACTTTCCCCCCCCTCCCATCGTTTTGTCTCATCTCATCTCGTGGGACGGCTTCAAATATTTTAATCTCACCCTGCACGTTTCTATCCTAACTCAAGAGTTTCCCCCAAGTTTTAGTTTTCACAAAGCCCGGAAAGGGGGGGGGGGTGTTGTTTCCAAATGAAAATTCGTGGCGTTGGGTTAAAAGGGGGGGTTGTTAAATTCCCTCCCTTTTAAACTCTCCCCAAAATATATGAGCCAACCAATGGTATTATCTGCCACTGGATAATTCCCTCTCCTCACAAACTGCCCACCTGTACCCAATATATTGTTTAATTTTTCTTTTTTCTTTTAAAAAAGGGATGCAATAGGACATTTTTTTTTCCAATAGCCTAGACCAGTGTTTCTCAAACTTGGCGACTTTAAGTCCTGTGGACTTCAACTCCCAGAATCCCCCAGCCGGCTGGGGGATTCTGGGAGTTGAAGTCCACAGGACTTAAAGTCGCCAAGTTTGAGAAACACTGGCCTAGACTGTCCAAAAAGGCATCTATGGATGCAACAACCCTGCCTGATGGCTTTCGGAAATTTTTGAATTTAAGAAGAAAAAGATTTGGAGAAGCGGCCGTTCGAGGGGGCAGATGGGAACCTGCAAGTCTAAATTCGGGGCTTGGAAATGACATTTAAAAAAAAAAAACGGCAGCCGTCCCTAAACAATCATTGTTGGCGTCACCCCGCTGAAGGGCATTTGCGAATCCGCAATCACGGCAAACAATATACCTACCAAATGAGCCACCTATTTGGATTCGCGGGGAGGGGAGGGGGGATTATAATATCCGAGAGCAAAAAAAAAAAAACCACTTTGCCTGGTTATGATAGGAAAGCAAATTTATAAATTTATAAAGGATCCAAACTGGCTTCTGTGAAGGAACCTGGTTTGTTCATAGCACGGGTGTCAAATTCAAGGCCGGCGGGCCAGGATCCGGCCCGCGGGCCATCCTGGAAACAGTGAAGGGCCGGCCCGCGGTGCCTCTGCCCGTAAAAATGGAGCTTGTGAGGGCCGTGAGCTCTGTTTTCACGGGCAGATGCTTGCAGGAGGCCGTCGCAGATGAAAACAGAGCTTAGGAGCCCATTTTCGCTGGCAGAGTGCTCGGGCCACCACAGGCGCCCGCCCCCCTCCAACATGAGTGATGTCATGCGGGCCAAGCACACCCCGGCTTCCCGAGGTCAAACTCAACCCTGATGCGTCCCTCAATGAAATCGAGTTTGACGCCCCTGGTTTACCGAATACTTGGAAAGTGCCACAGCTATTTTAAAATCCGACGGTGATCTAGACACATAACTAATGAGAATGTCGTCCCCCTAGGTTGGCCCTTCGAGCAAGCAACTAACTTGTATCATCCTTCATCTGTCCCCCCACCCTTCTCTCTCTCTCTCTCTCTCTCTCTCTTCATATTTTCAACCACGAAGATCAACATTTTAGAGCTCTTTATTTAAAAAAAAAGATATCAAAAAATAGGCAATTAAAATTAGCATTTATTACATTAGCTTTTTTTCAAGGGGGTAATTTTATATACAAGAACAAAAGAGCAACTGCATTTTAAATTTATATATATATATATCTATATATTTTAAGCCCCCTCCCTCTGCAAAAAGTGCATTTCATGTTTTTATATATGCATTTATCTCCCCCAAAAGTTATTTTTTTTTCTAAGAAAAAGAACCCTATCCAACAAACACGGAATGTCTTTTCTGTGCTTTTGCTCACTCAACAACAGTAAATTAGTCGTTCGAAGTTGTTTTATTTTTATTTTTTTTACAAGAAAACTAACATTTAGAGTGCTCTGAATAATAACAACAGTAATGATAGGATTTAAGAAAATTGGCTTTTAGCTGATGGAATCGTCACTTTAACAACATTTATTTATTTTATTTTTAAATTTTTGGTAAAGGGAAAAAAAAAGAGAGTTTTACGACCCGCTCTCAGAATAAAATTCAAACTCTCCCTTTTGTGTATGGGTATATATATATATTTCATATATATTTCATATATCATAATATATATTATTAGAACACATAGCTTTAATAAAGCATTTTATTAACGTTCTCCATAGGCTAAAAAAAAAGGGATACTTTAAATGGACACCCATCTAGGAAACTAATCTCACATGGACAGTAAGAAGAAAATATTTTTTAAAAAAAAATTGGGGGGAACAAAACAAAACAAACCCAATAGTTTACATTGAAAAAAGTTCCTTTCAACTTAAATAAAACTTTCGGTGTAAGCAGAAATTATAAATAGATGTGTAGCTTTGTTTTATAGGACAACTTTGGGCGGCTGGACCTAAAGAAAAAGCAGAAGAAAAAGAAGAAAAGGAGGAGGAGGAGGAGGAGGAGGAGGAGGAGGAGGAGAAGGAGAAGGAGAAGAAGAAGAAGAAGAAGAAGAAGAAGAAGAAGAAGAAGAAGAAGAAGAAGAAGAAGAAGAAGAAGAAGAAGAAGAAGAAGAAGAATTTGATCATGATTATGGATGGCCAAGAGATTAAAAAAGAAAGAAGTCACGATGAAAGAACTGGACATAAATCGACATTGAACAAGATACTATCTAAGCATTTGGAGAAGAACCTGATTTAGCCTGTGCCTTGTTGAAGAACCTCAACGAGACACAATGGAAGAGGGGAACACCCTCCCCCCAGCAGAAGTGGAAGTTGTCCAAAGGGTGGGCTTCTCCTTTTAAATTGGGGCGGTGATGAGGATGGGAAGAGGGGAGAGAAGGAAGCATGAAGGACATCAGATTTCAAAGAGAAAGAAGTAATCCATTTGACCGGGGAGGTGGGGGAGATTTCTACCTCTACGTCAACTTGCAACCGGAAGTGTCCCCAAGTCTTTGCTTCATGTTTTTCACTGCCTAGTCCAGAGCAGAGTTTCTAAACCCGGGCAATTTTTAAGAGCTGGGGACTTTAATTCCCAGAATCCCCCAGCCAGCCATGCTGGCTGGGGAATTCTGGGAGTTGAAGTCCACCCATCTTCAAGTGGTCCAGGTTGAGAACTCATGCCCTTGAGCACATCCTGAAAAGCGCTATATTTTGTGTGTGTGTGTGTGTGTGATTTTATTTTGTTCGAAAAGTGCAACAGAATCGGCCCACTGAATCCAATGGGTCGACATTAGTGCAAAGAAGAAAAAGTCCTTGACAATGTAAAGGTGCCATGTTCTTTTTATTCTAATCTACCGTGCTTAAGGCTTTGAGTAGGTGAAGTTGGGTTGAGCTGGAGGAGGAGTGACTCACACAGCCTCCTCTCATCGAGACCTGATGGGAAAAGAACTGGGGGGAAATAATTGACCTGTTGCTACTGGAAGGTGGGCTGTCCCCTATCCCACCATCTTCCCAGTGTCACAAGATCCTTTTCCACTTCTCGCTGCTGCCCCACCCCCCGCTACAACTGGCTTTCATGGAAACAAGCCCCGTTTGCCTACAAAACCAAGAGTCTTGGTAGAGACATCAACTCAACCAACGTTGGGCGAAGAGGGGGAGACGATGTGAGAAGCGGTAGAACATTGAATGAGTTGGAGTCCTCGCAACACTGGCTTTAATGGAGACAAGTCACATTTGCCTACAAAATCAAGAGACTTGGTAGAGACGTCAACTCAACGAACATTGAGTTGGTTGGTCTACTCAACCAACGTTGAGCGAAGAGGGGGAGAAGATGTAATAAGTGGTAGAACGTTGAACGGGTTGGGGTCCTCGTTTCAAAGGTGCCTACAAAATCAAGAGTCTTGGAGGAGACGTCAACTCAACCAGTGTTGGGCGAAGAGGAGGAGAAGACGTAAGCAGTGGTAGAACGTTGAACGAGTTGGGGTCCTCGCTACAACTGGCTTTAATGGAGACAAGTCATGTTTCAAAGGTGCTTACAAATCAAGAGTCTTGGAAGAGGCATCAACCCAATTGACTTTGCGTCAAGAAGAGGAGAAGATGTAGGATGTGGTGGAACGTTGAATGAGTTGAGTTTTCTCATTAAAAAAAAATCCTGGATGCTACAAATTATGCTGGTTCAACCCCTGACAAATAAGTTCCCTTCTCACCACAAGAGAACGTTCAACCCCATAGGCCAATTTAGATCTGATCATCTTGATGGGCCAACCTTCTTGGGTTTTCCTCAGTCTTGGAAAGTCACTTTCCTTCCAAGCTCAGGGGATCATCTCTCCCAATTTACATTCACACACAACGGAGACGTCACCTGAGAACAGCTTGAAGGGTGTCAACACGAGTGTGTGTATGTGTGTGTGTGTCTGTCCTTCTCGGTTGGGTAGAAGAGAAGAAACTTTGGGGTTCTCTCCTATTGGTTGCTATGTTTCTTCAGATCAAAACCTTACAACCATTTTAAGCACAATAGCATTTGTTTTGGGGGGAGGATGCCAAGAGACAAGATTCCTGCTTATTTTTCAACGGAATCAATCCCCACAATTTCAAGCTCCACAATACCCTCCTCCTAATAAATCATTCCTGATTTTTGGAAACCAACCAATGGCTGTCAATCCTTTGAGTCCACAGTGCTTCTCCCCACCCCAAATGTACAAAATCAAACAACGAGAAAGACACACACGCTTGGGCCAAGCACCTTGTTGAAATTCACAAATAAACCTACCCTGGGAAAACACATTCTATTACCAATCACCCTGCGAAGCAAGAACAGCTTCTTTCCTGAAATGTGGTTTTAAAAAAGATCCACAAGTATCTTTGGCAACACTTTACCACAACTTTAAAAACTATATATTTCTTTTTTAAAAAAAAAACAACAACCAATCCAATGCCGTATATACAGTATGGGATTGAAAGAGGAGAACCCTGCATGCAGTCAGTTATTTTTTTAAATCATCGCTCGTACAAAGAGGATTTGAGATGAGTTTAAGGCAGAACGGACGCGAGAGGCGAGCGCAGGACTGAATGCGAGACAGAAATGCAATATATATTTTTAGTGCAAACGCATCAAAGCTTGTGTTAAAGTGTTGCCGTCACTCACGCACAGCTCACTCCTGATTCCGTGTCCTCCGATTTGGGATTCCGTTCCTGTCCCGCCGCCGTTTGATGGGGAAAAATGCGGAGTCAGTACAATATCTTTGATGAAAACTTTGCGACCACGAAGGGACACCAAGGACAGAGCTAAAACTCTGCTCTGGACTGGTTTTGAACCAGGGTTATCTTCCCCTCCAAGTAGTGCTGGAGTTACGACTGGCGAGGACAGGGAGGGTGGGACGGGACAGTAGGCATTTTTATTTTGCTTTTTTTTTTTTTTTTGGCAAATTCCTCGTTATAAAACTAGACACAGTTCCTCGGACGGCCTCTAGGGAGCAGGGACGATAACCCAGATTAAAACTGGATCTAGCACCCCTGGTTGGCCAACTAATCCCGCCGAGAATGAAACAGAAAATGGGGGCGCTTAGGAAGTGGCGGGCAGCGGCTGTGCTTGGGGTTGGGTAACGGGCTCAAGCTGTACCCCAAAATCACACTTTGGTTTGCCGTGTTGCGGAGAATTTGGGAAGAGACTGCAGGCGTCCCTTGGCAAGGGGAGAAAGAGGGCACCCACTTGAACGACAGCGACCGAGAGTTTAAAAAATATATAGATATACCTACAAAATGCTATAATTGTGCTCATACCCAAGCGACATCCTGCCAGTCTTCTGTTGTTTCTTAGCCAAAGAGGACTTCGCGTCTAGCTGAAAGTAGAAGCTGGATTTAAGAGAAGAAGGCATCAAATAGGCAAAAGGAAAATAAAGGTGGCGGTAGTGGGGAATTCATCAATTGTGAGGGGGCTTTGGACAGGGGAAAACAGAGAGAGAGAGAGAGAGAAAGAAGGACACACAACTGGGAAAACAGTCATGGAGACAGGGGTGTAAAAACAACTTGGGCGAGAAGAAACCACAACTTTTGGTTACTATAAGGTATCTCATGTATCTACCTATTTACAAAGTCCACGCTAATTTTTGCATATGCAATCATTGAAAATCAGTGCGAAGCCGAGGATCTCTGTGGAAGAGAAGGTGGAGGACGGGGTGGAGGGAGAGGGGAACCCGGCCGTCTAGGTCCCCCCCCCTGCCCCGGGACCATCATCGGTTCCCCCTCCCTTCAAATGGATTACAAAGGTGCAGGAGAAAAAAAACAACGACAACAACAACAAAAAAACAGAGAGGACAAAATGGACCCTGGGAACTTGGATGTGTCCAAAAACTTAAAAACGGATCGCCCACTCCCGTTCACCCTTCATCTTTTTTTTCTTTTTAAAAAAAAAAATCTAAGCCAGAGATGTCTTCAAACTTGACTACTTTTAAGACTCGTGGACCACAAACTCCCAGAATCTCCCCCAGCTGAGGAATTCTGGGAGTTGAAGTCCACAAGTCTTTAAAGGGACCATGTTTAAAGCGACCCCTGGGCCTAGGTGGGCCGATAAAGACAGGTCAGCTCGGCTGGCCGCCACCGAAGGTAGCTTTGGGATTTGTGCTCGGGGTGAATTTTCAGGGTGAATCAGCCGTCGCGGCGAAAAATACATCAATTTGGAGGGGATGTTTTTTTGAGTGGGGACAGGAGGTTTTTCTCCTGTGGCCCTGGGGTCCTTTATACATACACATTTGATGGAGAAAGGAAGAGACCCTCAATTCTCCGGGTTGCCAATGTTTTCTGAGCCAGAAAGGAAAATCGGCGGGTTGTCAATGCAGCTGAAGATTATGCCGAGATGGGAAACCCCTCCCAACATTTTACAAGGCCTGGACTCTTAATCCTGGCCTTACTTCACTCTGCAGCGGCCAGATTGACATCAGTTGGTCAGCCCTGCCACCGAGACGCTCCCAAGACCCACATCGCAGTTGCGAAACGCACAATCCCAGCACCGCAATGAGACATGTATACAAAACCAGAACGACGACAAAAAGAAAGGGGGGAAAAATAAAAATAAACATACACAACCCCCCCCCCCAAATGATTCCTGCTTAAAAATTCAAGCTTCCATTTTTTATATATATATATATATATTGTTTTCTGAAGTGCAAACCACATTCGAGGCTTGCTTTATATATATCTGCCTAAATTTTGTGGCGTGTCACAGAATCTAATTAAATCCAATCCTCCCCCTGTTTTTGCTTCTGTTTCCCTATCAGGCCAATAAACCAAAATGGAAAAAAAAATCCATTTGAGTCTTTTTTTTTTCTTTCTTTCTCTCTCTCTCTCTTCGCAAATATATAGATATAGATATATATACATATTTGTTTTTCTCTTACAAAAATAAATTCAATTTTAGGAATTATTTTAATAAAAACAATAAACAACAATAAATTTCTCTCCGTAGAAGATGGTTTCAAACGTGTAAACATATTTCTTTCTTTCTTTTTTATAGATATATAGATATATAATTTTTTTTCTTTTAAATTAAGATAAAGTGATTTTAAAGTACCCGTTCCATGTCAAAGTGCTAAGACTTCTTTGTTTCGAATCTTTTTTTGTGTGTGTTTTTTTTATTGCTTTTTCTTTTTTGTATTAAATAAAACATCCATCTTTTTCCACCCAAGTCTGCTTTTTATATATATATATATAAATCCTCTCCATACACACGCTCCCCTATTTAATTACATTCAGCCAAACAGTTCACCTTTTTTGTAATATACATTTATATTAAAAAGGAAATGTAAAAAGTGCTTGCCAAAAAAAACAAGAACAAAAAGAAAAAGAAAATAAGACTTAAAATTCATATATATATATATATATATATATATATATATATATATATATATATATATATATATATATATATATATATATATATATATATATATATATATATATAATTTTTAATCTGTGCATTTTTAAAAAACTCGGAAATGGATAAAAGGTGCCCTCAGTTTATTTACTTATTTATTTTTAGCTTAAAGGGAGCGGTGTCTTTAATAAATCTTTCTTCTCCTTTTTTGATACAGCTACTGCTTTATCTACACAACTGCTTCTACCGACATTAGAGGATAATAGGAAGAAATTTGGTAAATCACCCCAAAGTCAACTTTGGACCCCCAAACCTTACTGCTATCCAAATGGACACCCTTAAGTGCGAATCTGGCTACCTAAGGCTTCCAGAACCAGGGAGCATATAAAAAAAGGAAGAGACATAATTGGAGGAAGAAGGGGTGGGGGGGGGGGGAATGAGCTACTTTTCCTTCCCTGAATTAACTAGGGTTTAATTTATGCCAGGAGCACATCATTTTTCTTACAAAGCCATCAAAAGAACAAATATTTCCCCATTTGGCTCATTTCGGGGTAAAATGGGATAGAGAGAAGGTGTTTAGCAAAAGCTGAAGGCAGAGAAGATGAAGGGGAGAATTTGAGGTACAAAAGCCCATCTTTCGGCCTGGCCTAGAAAAAATCAAGGGACACCCCCCCGTATCTGCGTGACAACTTTGGGGGGCAGCCCAGGCCTCTCCCCACCTGAAGTGTCCACTGACGTCTAACTCTGTGTCCAACCCATGAGATTTTTTTGGGGGGGGGTTCCCGCCAAACAGTACCGCTCTTCCTTCGCAAGGCGCGGGCCGAAGGCAAGGCGGGCCTGCCTAAACGGGCACTAATCACCGCCCAGACAGATTTGGTATGTCTGAAGGATTTGTTCGAACCTCTGAAGTTGGGAGGGTCTCGAACCGGCTCCCCCTTCTCCGAGGTCTGGGATGCTGACTGATTCAAGGATCGCCTTCCAACGTACAACAAGATTGGAATATTTGTACCAGACCCCGTGGGAGTGTGCATCAGAGTGGGGAGGAATATCGGACGAGCTCGACGCGTGGCTCATGCAATCGAGCCAAGCTGCGAGAGCTCTTCCGCAGATCTTGGCGGGCAACAAAAACGATGCTCTTTGGAGACGGGAAAAAGAAACCTCGTACTGCAACTTTCAGTACAACATATACACGGCTTCATTTGCTCAACCCGGGGAGGAGGGGAACAAAGAACGAGGTTTTAATGAGCAATTTTTAAATCCTCACTTCGGAAGCATTGAGCAAAGCACCAAAGATCTTGAGAGACTTAACTAGTTTGGGGGGTCGGTGGGGGAAGGCAGGAAAAGAGATTCAAACTTGAAACGGATAGAAATCGTCCCAGAAGGAAAACTCAATCAACTATCTGGAATTGGTAAGTCAAGATGTAGCCTTATTTTCACGCCACAATCTTGGGACTGGGAATCGATCTTGGGAATCGTGGCTCGTTACAACTGTTGAGGGCATGATGGTTGGTTTGATCTCAAATAATCCAAAAGGCAAGCCCTTGTAAATCCTTTGGCCCACCTAACACTACGTGGGACTCCGGATTGTAAGAAACTCGGGGACACCAACTTGGGTTTTCCTAATTCGACAGGCCAACATCCTCCTGTCCCAGAACCTGATGTTGGAGAGTCGTGCCCGATAAATGTTGAAACCCCTTTTTCTACGAAACACAGAAAGCTTGAAGAAAAGAATTTAGGCGTTTGGTGCCCTTCACCAAACTTTGAAAAACGGGTCCAAAATTCTCTGCCGACAACCTTAAGAGCTGTGATTTGACGTAAGATGAAAAATTCTTCAAGAAGCTTTGTAGAAAAAATGAGGATTTTAGAAGAGGGGAGGAGGGGAAGGGGGAGGGGTGATTGGGAAGAAACGGAGATATAATTTTTTTCTTAGTAAAGCTTCCTCCTTTTTTCTTTTTTAAGTCAGCCAATTTACTGACCCCTTTGGAACAGCGGCTTCTAAAATACCTAAAAATAAGGCCATTATAATATATATCTATGTATATATATATATATATAGTTTTAAAACTTAAAAACTAAGACAAATTCTGGAAGCTTCGTTTCACGGTTTTGCAGACCTCTACTCGCTCTACCCCCTTAAGCCCTCCCTCCCTCCCGACCCCCCCCTCCCGGCTCAAAACCTTGATCGCTGGGTGGTCTCCTTTTCAAGACAGGGACCGGGTTTTAAAATTCATCCGCGGCTAACAAGAGTTCATAACTGAGTGGGAAGATCACAAACAGAGATACATTGTACACCTATAAGGCTATTCTGACTTTAGTTTTTGTTTCATTTTTGTCCAAAAAAAATAATAATGAAGAAACCATATATATATTTTTTCTCTTTCTCAAGAGGAACCGGAGGAAAGTTATAACTAGATTTTGTGACACTTTTTTTTTCTTTCTTTTTGGTTTAGGAAAGTCCTCGTGTTTTGTTTTTTTTAAATCCCCCTCAGACAATCTCCCCAGCTACATTCAAACTTCCCGACGCCGCGTGGGCGTTCGAATTATCTTCAAAGTGCTGTTCTAACTCGTCCTGGGGCGCGGCAGGCCCCTGCGTCTCCTCGGCCTCCTCGCCCCCCGCCAGGCTGCTGTCGTCGGGATTCAAACTCGGGACCGGGGCGACGGCCGCTTCTCTCACCCGGGGCTTGCGCCCCCGGCGGGAAGGGATGCCGTTGCAGCCATCTTTTTTAAGGTGCCGATGCAAATGGTCGGATCGGACAAAAGTCTTGAAGCAGCTCTCGCACTGGTAAGGGCGGAGACCCGTGTGGACGCGCATGTGATTTTTCAGGTCGTAGTTGTGGGCGAAGGCGGCCCCGCATTGCTGGCACAAGTAGGGCTTCTCCCCGGTGTGTTTTCTCATGTGGACCTTCAGCTTGTCTTGCCTGCGGAGAAAAAAAAAAGGTAAAAGGAAAGTCAGGGCGAATTGGCTCGCTGACCGAGCTCGCTCTTTTTCTCGTCTTGGTCAAGCTAGGTATCTGCAGAGATCCAAGCCGTGTTTTTTTCAAACTCGGCCACCTGAAGGTGGGTGTCAGGGTGGCAAGTAATGCTCCCATGATATATAGGACTCCGAGGGAGGAAGATTCAAGTTTACTGGAAATATCGTATTGGCAGTGACGTGCAGTGAGGTTTATGGCTGGTGAGGCACTGACCCAGTGGTGGGTTTCAAATTTTTTTTAGACTTGTGGACTTCAACTCCCATAATTCCACAGCCAGGCATGCTCAGTTCCGATTTAAAGCGACACTTGTTTTTCTCCTTTGCGAAAGAAGATTCCTTCTTTCTTTTTCTTTTTCTTCTCCCTTCCCCTCCTTCCTCCCTCTCTCCCTCCCTCCCCCCTCTCTCAAACACACATACACACACACAGAAGTTGGATTGGACTACACACACTTTCCCCCAGCCCCGGAAGGATCCAGCCCAGCTTCACTGATTACAGGTTTGAAAAGGCAACGTGGCTCTGCCTGCAATCAAACTACACTTTGAAGTTTGAAGTTTGAATTCCTCCCCCTCCCTCCGACCCACACATACCTTTTCCAGCTGTTTCAGAGAGGATTTCAACTCTGCTCTTGCCTCGGGTCCTCTGAAGAAGCCCCGCCCAAACAAGCACCCTCTACTATGAGGCAGGAGAACTGCATGCCTCACCTACGTCAGGAATTTGTAGGCTTTTAACCCTTACTTAACTCTGCTCAGTGATCATAAAACACCTAAAGTCAGACTAGATGAGGCATGCAGTTCTCCTGCCTCATAGTAGAGGGTGCTTTTTAGAGGCTTTTTAAAACAGTTAAGCAGAGTCATCCACGGTGAGGCAGCAACTAGCTCAGCCTGACCTCAGCTCTCGCCTTTTTCCTTTTACATTTTTTTTTCTTTTCATGATGACAGTAGTGAGGCTGTGCCTCCCCTGCCTCCCCTGCCTGCACATCACTGCATATTGGCGAAAACCGACTGTGAATATTCCTGCAGTTTTCACCAAGTTAAAACAAAAAGTTTTTCCCCTTCCCCAAACAGTCAGTCACATGGTCCAATCATACTGTCATCCGGTTGCCTGCTAAGGGCACTCCGCCTCTCTCTGACCACCTGAGGGAATGTCCTTGGTTCCCAAGAGAAAGTGTTTCGTTTTGGCTACAACCCCTTCCTTCTCTACTCCACCCTCCGTAACCCTCAGCTCCAGTGTGGCAACGCTGAAGCTAGAAAATAGCCTCGCTTAGGCGAACTTTAGAGTTGACAGTGGGTAGACTTCAACTCCCAGAATTCCCCCAGCCAGCTATTCCCCAGGCAGCGATTAATTTCTTTCTTTGCTTCATAATTTCCTTTGAATTTTTTTTTTTTTAAAAACTAGAATTCAGCTGAATTCTCAGGAATGGTCATGCTGCCTTGGGAATTCTGGGAGTTGAAGTCCACATACACAGAGAGCAACTTTCAACTCCCAGAATTCTCAGAAATGGCCATTTTTGCTGAGGAATTCTGGGAGTTGAAGTCTACCTACTAGAAAGAGACATTCAACTCCCAGAATTCCCACGCTGGCTGGGGAATTCTGGGGCTTGAAAATTGCTCCCTGGATATAACCACATGATGCAAGTTGAATCCCTTTCAACTTCCATGCTAACTGGGGGATTCTGGGAGTTGAAGTCCACATACCCAGAGAGCAGCTTTCAACTCCCAGAATTGCTAGGAACGGTCACGCTGGCTGGGGAATTCTGGGAATTGACAATTGCTCCCTGGCTATATCGATATATTGCGAGAGCCCCTTTCAACTTCCATACTAGCTGGGGAATTCTGGGAGTTGTAGTCCATGCTTGAAAAAGGCATCCATATTGAAAAGGCACTAAATTCTTCCTCTCCCAGACCCTAAAACAAAGCTAAAGATGTTTTTCTTAGGGCCAAGATCTGCTCGGTTACCTAAATATGTCGCAACTCCTATTCCTTTTAATGACTAGCACCTTGTAATATTAAACCGAGCTGCTGAGTGCCAGCCTGGTTGCAGCCAAAACAGGACACTGGAATGGCCCTTAAGTGGACAAAAATTAACTAAGCATTATAAAAATATAACTTTATGGGGAAAAACAGTTGAATCGGAATCAGACGCCATTCGCACAGAAGCAGGGAAAACAAAACAAAACCCAGATTGTCTTGCGGCTTCCTCCAACCACAGGCAGTCCTCTACTTACGATGCTTCATTTAGTGACCACCCAAAGTCACAACGGCACTGGAAAAAAGTCAGTGACGACCAGGGGTGGGATTTAGTCAGTTCGCACCGAGTCGGGCGAATCAGATGTTCATTTTGCCTCCGGTACACTGAACCGGTTGTTGCAAGGACCGGCTGGCCTCGCCCACCTCACCCCTCCCAGGAGTCTCCACGTTGCCCGTTCGTCATGCCAGGCAAGTGCAGGGCCCGCGTGGAGGCTCTGGGAGGGCAAAAAATGGGCCTCCCGAGAGTCCGGAAACCCTGAGCCCAGGGGAGGCCATTTTCGTCCTCCGGGAGGCTCAGAAACAACCTCCAGAGCCTGGGGAGGGCAAAAAACAGGCCTACCGGAAGTACCGGAAGTCTGAAAACGGTCTCGTTTCTGGCCGGCCTCTGGAGCCCAGGAGAGGCCGTTTTCACCCTCCCGGAGGCTCGAACAAAGGCTCCGGAGCCCGGGGAGGGTGAAAACGCCCCCCCCCCCACCATGTAGTAGGAGGCCAAATAGGCCACACCCACCATCGTCACTCCCACCCAGAAACTGGGCAGAGAACTCAATCCCACCCCTGCTTGCGACTCTTTTTCACACTTATGACCGTTGCGGCATCTCCGCGATCACGTGATCAAATTTAAAACACCGGGCCACCGGTTCATATTAGGACAGTTGCAGTGTCCCGGGGTCACGTGATCCCCTTTTCCCGAGAAGCAAAATCCACGAGGGATTCACTGAACTAGCGTGGGACTCACTTCAATGACTGCAGTGATTCACTTAACAACAGAGGCAAGAAAGATGGGTCAAAAAAAGGTGGACTTATCTCGCCTAGCGACTGAAATTTGGAGTGCCATTGCGGTCGTACGTCGAGGACTACCTGTCGGTCAGGACTGCCGTTTGAAACCCTTTTCTGGCTGGCACAGCCCCCAAGATGGGCAATGAATGTCCAGCAATGCAATACGGGGTATTTTTATGGAGACAGCCAGGCCGTCAGGCTGCTCTGCAGTTCCGCGAGAGAGGAAGCTAATCCAATGTTCCTGTTTAGTACCGTCTTATGTCATTCCAGGCATCGAAAAATCTTTTTAATGGACTCTGGATGGCTTACAGTATTCCCCTGACTGAACAGACTAAAAGCATCATAAACCAAAGCCAGGAGGAAGAGTGGAAATTACCATATTTTTTGGTGTATAAGACGCACTACCCCCCCCCCCCATTGCCAAAAGTGGGTGGAAATGTCTGTGTGTCTTATACAGTGAATGTTGCCGGAGACCCGCCCACCTGCCGGCCCCCACCCTTCGGCCTCTGCCTCCCAGCAATTTGCCTCCTTGCAGTAAACATCCTGGTGAGCTTCAGCACAGCCTGATTTAGCACGAGCAGCTGATTGGCGGTTGAATCTGCCTCCCAGAATACCGCCTATCAGCTGTTCCAGGCTGCGGGGATCGCTGCCACCCATTGCCACCGCTGCCGCCTACTGCCGCCTCCGCGTGCCCCATTTTCGGCGCATTCCAAGTGGCGGAAATCACCACCACCGCTGCCGCCTATACCTGCCTGGAATGGGCTGAAAATGGGGCACATGGAGGCCAAAAACAAAGTGCACGGAGGCACCCTCTACCGCCGGCTATCCCCACCACCTGGAATGGGCTGAAAATGAGGCACACGGAGGTCAAAAATGTGGCCCATGGAGGCTGAAAATGGGGCCCATGGAGGCCAAAAATGAGACACACGGAAGCCGAAAGTGGGGTGCGCAGCGGCAGCAATAAGTGGCAGCGGCAATAAGCGGTGACGGTGGCGATGGGCGGTGGCAATCCCCGTAGCCTGAAACAGCTGATCGTCGGTATTCCGGGAGGCAGATCCAACCTCCAATCAGCTGCTGGTGTTAAATCAGGCTGTGCTGAAGCTGACCAGGCTGTTTGCTGTAAGGAGGCAAATTGCTGGGAGGAAGAAGCAGATTTTTTTCCCCTTGTTTTCCTCCCCAAAAGCTAGGTGCGAAAAATACGGAACTTCTCTATGTGAGTGGATTGAGTCTGTTGGTTGCACTGCGTCTCGGTGCAAGTCTGCAGGGGAGCTAGAAACACAGCTTTGGGGGTGGGACAGCGGGATGGTGTACCAGGATAAGCGTCTCCCATCCTCCTCCTCATCCCCTCCCCCAAAAAACAGGAGGTCTTTTGCCAAAGGAAGAGAATTCAGCTAATCCTTAATTTTAGCTGTGCAATTTGGGATGAACATCCTTTGAATGGCATGAGAGTAGGAATGGATTTCCAGAGGAAAAAATTGCAGACTGCAGGAACCAATTGCACCACTCAGGTGACCCTGAGGACAGAGATAAACCTCTAAGTGGCTTCAACAACCCTCTAAAACAGGGGTGTCAAACTCAAGGTCTGCGGGATGGATGCGGTCCATGGGGTGCTTAGATTTGGGCCATCCTGGACCGGCCCATGGTGCCTCTGCCAGCAAAAACAGAGCTTAAGAGGGCTGGTGCAGCCCTTTCAGGGTCCGTTTTCAGCCGCGATGGCCTCCTGCAGCCCTCTACCAGCAAAAATGGAGCTCCCTTTTTTATTGGCAGAGGGCTGCAGGATGCCGTCGTAGACCAAAACTGGGCCTGGGAGGTTAATTGTCCTCACTATTAGGAAGTTTCTCCTTAGTTCTAAGTTGCTTCTCTCCTTGATTAGTTTCCACCCATTGCTTCTTGTTCTACCCTCAGGTGCCTTGGAGAATAAATTGACTCCCTCTTCTTTGTGGCAACCCCTGAGTACTGCTATCATGTCTCCCCTGGTCCTTCTTTTCGTCAAACTAGACATACCCAATTACAGCAATCATTCTTTATATGTTTGAAGAAGAGATTGCCCTGCCGTTTGTCAGAAAAGGAAGAATGGATGGAAACTGATCCAGGAGAGGTTCAATCTAGAAATAAGGGGACATTTTCTGACCGTGAGAACAATCAACCCATGGAACAGAAGTTGCCTTCAGAGGTTGTGGGAGCTTCATCACTGGAGGCTTTCAAGAAGAGACTGGACTGCCATCTGTCAGAAATGATGTAGGCTGTCCTGCTTGGGCAGGGGGTTGGACTAGATGACCTACAAGGTCCCTTCCAACTTTGTTAATCTGTAGTCCATCAAACCATAAGGTGTCAGCCTCCAGTCCCCTAATCATCTTCGTTGCTCTTCTCCACACTCTTTCTAGAGTCTCCACATCTTTTTTACATCGTGGCGACCAAAACTGGATGCAAGATATTCCAAGGGTGGCCTTACCAAGGCATTGTAAAGTGGTATTAACCCTTCACGTGATCTTGACTCTACCCCTCTGTGTGTGCAGAATTTGATTTGGCAACCGGGAGAGCAATGCAACCTTCTGCACCGCCTTCAGCCTGCTTGGAAGCTCAATTTTCATAATGCACGACGGGGCTTGGAAGAACAATTTTAATGGCAAAGGGAGCGCCCCACCCCTTGCTCCCAGGAGAGAGAGAACGGCTTTAAGAACATTAAAGGGGGGTGAGGGGTGGGGATGGGAGAATAATTTGCATCCTCTGCTTCAAGGTCACGAGGAACCGGCTGGCCTCCTGCCCAGAAGATCCTTCTGGAAACCACAAAAAAAAAAAAAAAGCCCTCCATGGAGAAACAAAACAGCCTCCCTTCTCGGCCATAGTACCTCTTTCTCCATCACTCACTCCGAGACTCCTCCACAGGCAGCCATGGAGACCTGAGTGAATTCGGTTCCTGGATTTGCACAAGGAGGGACTCACCGAGCAAGCCGGGTTGGCCCAACTTGCTCGGCCACTCAAAAAAAAAAAAAAAAGAGCCCAACCCTCCCCAGGAGTGAAAACTGGTCCAACTTGTGTTGTGTGTCGAGACGCTAGAGATTTAACCGATGGGTTGAATGGGTCTTCAACTCAATCTATCTATCCAGAGTCTCTTTATCAAAACTTGGCAACTTTGGAGAGACCTGGACTTCAGCTCCCAGAATTCTAGCTGGCTGGGGAATTCTGGGAGTTGAAGTCCAGGGGACTTGAAGTTGAGAAACACTACCGTAGAGACTTTGGATTCTCGGGTGAGAATAGTGATTACTATTAAAGAAAAAAGCAGAACGACTTTCATTTCTACTTGGAAACCGCTTCTGGACTTTATGCTCAAGTTGGGGAAAAGCTGGCTAGGGAATTCTGGGAGTTGAAGTCCAGGAGACTTAAAGTTGAGAAACACTGCTGTAGAGACTTTGGATTCTCAGTTGAGAATAGTGATTATACTATTAAAGAAAAAAACAGAATGGACTTTTGCTTCTACTTGGAGACCACTTCTGGACTTTGTGCTCGGGGTGGGGGGGAAAAAAACACAATGACTTTTGTTTCTACTTGGAAACCGCTTCTGGACTTTGTGCTCGAGGTGGGGGAAAAATATGAAACTTTGATTTGGGGGTTTACCGATGAGATAGGTTTGTTGTTGGCTAGTTTATACCATTATGTAAAAGTAAAAAAGTTGAGGTTTGATGCTATTATCTTATTCTACTGAACCAAAGGGAGTCAAAAATCAATGGCTTTTCTTTCTTTTTCTCCTTTTTCCTACAATTTTCCTTTCCCTTTTCCTATTTTCTTTTGTATTTTATATCATAAACTAATTTTAAAAAGAGAGGTTGCAGTCTCTCCAGAAGGAGGCAGCCTGGACCCACAGATATATTTGGGGCTATATCTGCCATCAATTTCAGCAGGCACAAACCGTCCGTAAAAAGATTGTGAAATTTGGAGGTGCAAATATCTGGAGAACACGGTCTCGGGGTCTGTTGGGGGTTGCTAGAGATCATCTATCCTGTTCAATTGTGGGCTTCTACAAACACCCATGGTTGTCTTCTGCCCAGCCTGTGATCCACCACGCTTGTTTATAGAGAGTCCTCGTCTTACGACCATTTGTTGAACGACAGATCGAAGTCACAAACCAGCTCAGGAAAAGTGACTTAGGACCGGTCCTCAAAACTACAACCACTGCAGTTATACAATCACAATTTGGGTGCCCTTGTATTTATGACAATAGTGGCATCTTAACGGTCCCGTGATCACAAGCTTCCAACCCGCAAAGTCAATTGGTGAAGCGAGATTCACTTAAGGACCACATGATCTTGACGGTGGGAACCATTAACCGGTGGAACAACTTGCCTCCAGAAGTTATGGGTGCTTCATCACTGGAGGTTTTTAAGAAGAGACTGGACAGCCATCTGTCTGAAATGGGATAGAATTTCCTGCCTGAGCAGGGGGCTGGACTAGAAGACCTCTGCGGTCCCTTCCAATTCGGTTATTTTGTTATGCTTTGATTTGCTTAACAACTGCAATAAAAATGGTTGTAAAATAGGATCCGGTCAGATGAGGACTCACTGAGTGACAGAAATCCCAATCCTAATGGCATTGTAAGTTGAGGACTACCTGTAGACCACTAGGCCTCTCTTGGTTGTGTAGCACATAAAAATATGCACACTCTGATCTTGATAAAGTGGCCCAGTCAAATTTGGAAACATCTTCAGCAACCTCCTTCCTCAAAGCGTAGGAAGACCAAATTAAACAACCCTCTTCAAAATCAGACATTCTCCATTTGGAGGATAAATGAGTAAGGTATGAGTAAGTAAAGCTAAAGGATTCCCTGTCAGTCATGTCCGACTTCAGGGAGCGATGCTCATCTCCGTTTTTTGGGCTGAGAGAAGTGACGTTATCTGAAGACCATTTCGGTGGCCAGCTAACCGCACACAGAACGCTGTTACTTTCCCACCAAAATGGTACCTATTTATCTACTCGCCTGTGCATGTTTTTGAGATGCTAGCTTTGGCAGGAGCTGGACCAAGGAACAGAAGCTCATCCAGTCACGTGACGCTAGGGTTTCGAACCCGGGATGTCACCTCTTCAGCTGACAAGCTCAGTGTCTTTACCCGCTGAGCCACCGCGCATCGAGCAAATGAGTATGGTCTTAATAATGAGGGTATAATCGAAAAGTTAAAAAGAAAGAAAAAGGGAGACGTAGAGCCAATCTCAGTTCAATTCTGAGGATTTTAGCTATGTTGCCTCTGGGACTGGTTTAAATACAGGTAGTCCTCGATTTAACTGCTCATTTAGTGACCGTTCAAAGTTGCAACGGCACAGAAAAAAGAGACTTACGACCGTTTTTCACATAACCGTTGCAGCATACCCGTGATCACATGATCAAAATTCAGACACCTGGCAACTGGCATGTACTTATGACGGTTGCAGTATCCCGGGGTCATGTGATTCCCCTTTTCTGACCTTCCTACAAAGCCAGATTCACTTAAGAACTAGCGATTCATTTAACAACTGTGCAATAATTGGCTGCGGCTGTCTTGATTAGCAACAGAAATTTTGGGTCCCTCTGTGGTTGCAAAGTTGCGGACTCCCTGTTTTGGAATTGCTCTACAAAGAAACACCCTCCCCCCGCCCCGCTTCTTTCCCCTGTGCGCTTTCCCGCTTACCTTGTAAACCGAACTTTGCAAATGTTACACTCATATGGCTTCTCGCCGGTGTGGGTTCGAATATGGCGTGGGAGCTTGCCGGCTCCTTGGATCACTTTCTCGCAGATGGGACATTTCTGGAATGCTTTTGCGCGGATTTTCTTCTCCACCTTCTGAGACCAGGACGGATATTCGCCGCCCTCCTGGGAAGTGCTAAAATAATTCAAGTAATAATCCATGACTCCGTCGTCGTCCTTGCGGTCCTCGTCGGCCAGCTGTTGCCGTCCCACCGAATTGATCATCTGCTGCAGGAGCGCACTGGCGGCCAAGCCGTCTACTTCTCGGGGGTCGTCGTCTCGCTCGGGTCCTCCAGAAGCAAATGCCGGAGAATCTCCCACCTCCTGCTGGTCCAACTGAATGCCTGCTGGTACGTCATCCTCCCCCAAGGACACCGGCAGGCCACGCCCGCCGAATTGTCCATTTTGAGAGGCGGGGAACAAGGGTCCCTGACCCGTCACCTCGTCGTCGTCCCACATGCCGTGCTTGGCCTCGGGATCACAGTCGTTTGCCTTTGGTCTGTCACTGAGGGCGGCCTGCGAGTAGAAGTCCATGCCGTTGCAATCCGGCTCTTCGTCCTCCTCTCGGCCACGGAAGGTGAGCCTCTGAAGGTCTCTCAAGTCTTGATTGGTCCATGAAGCGTTGCCCTGTTGGCCGTTGATGGGATTACTCTGGAAAAACTCCAGGTATTCTTTTGCTCGGAGATGGTTCCTTTGATCAATTTGATCTACTGTATCCATCTGGTCCGTTTTGGCCAGAATCTTCCGGTCCAGGAGATCCGTGCAGACGTCCCTCACCGCCTCGATCTCTAGCAGCTTGGCGGCGTTGAGAATCTCGCCGACGTTCGAAGTGCTGACGGTCAAAGTGGCGGTGTAGGCGAATTCCAGCAAGGCAGAGAGGGCGTCGGCATCCACAAAGTCTATCTCGTACACGTTCTGTTGGTCGACCACCAACCCTGAGGTGAAGAGCTTCTTGAAGTATTGGCTGCAGGCTGCCAAGACTGAGCGATGGGTGGGGAACTCCTGCCCGTCCACCAGGATCACCACGTCGCAAAGCAGCCCATTGTTCCTCTGCTCGTTCAGGCTGCTCAAGATGTCGCTGCTGTGGTCGGGAAAGGGGATCCCAATGGGGCCATCCACACCGCCCTCCATGCTGGCACCAGAGGGCTGTGAAGACAGAGGCAAGACGCACAGGGTCAGTCAAGACACAGGGGGTCAGCAAGTTTCCCTAACTCTCATTTTTGTACAGCCACAAACAATTATTCCCCCCATATATGAGAGTCACAGTTAGCGTCCCCAAAGTTGGCCACTTTAAGACTTGTGGGACTTCAACTCCCAGAATTCCTCAGCCAGTCAGTGTTGGCTAGAGGACTTTAGGACTTGTGGACTTCAACTCCCAGAATTCCTCAGTCAGTCAGTGCTGGCTAGAGGACTTTGGGACTTGTGGACTTCAACTCCCAGAACTCCTCAGTCAGTCAGTGTTGGCTAGAGGACTTTAGGACTTGTGGACTTCAACTCCCAGAATTCCTTAGCCAGTCAGTGCTGGTTAGAGGATTTGTGGACTTCAACTCCCAGAATTCCTCAGCCAGCTCTACTGGCTAGGGTATTCTGGGAGTTGAAGTCCACAAGTCTTAAAGTGGCCAAGTTTGGAGACCCCCCGGACTAAAGAAATAACCAGATCTTTCAATCTTTAATAGGCGATGGGGAAATGCTGCTTGGGGGCTTCTGCAAAATGGCTGCCGTGGTCTTTGTGGGCAAAGTATGTGGTATTGCTGAGAAAACCGTTTTCTTTGTATTTTAGCTTAACTGGTAGAAGAGAATGTTTATACAATAATACAATAGCAGAGTTGGAAGGGACCTTGGAGGTCTTCTAGTCCAATCCCCTGCCTAGGCAGGAAACCCTATACCGTTCCAGACAAATGGCTATTTGAAGGTCAGGGTTGAATTGTGGTGTTCTCTGAGCTTGGTGGCTTTCTTGTAGACGTTTCATTACCCAACTAGGTAACGTCATCAGTGCCAGAAGGCAATGAGGTTTGTTATACTGTTTATATATTAGCCATTTAATGGCCTAATCAAGGAACCATCAAGAATACTCCCACCAACACTGACAGGACCAGCCAATGGTATATAAAATGAGAGTAAACCCCACTCCCTTCTAGCACTGATGATGTTACCTAGTTGGGTCATGAAATACCTGCAAGAAAACAACCCAGTTTAGAGAGCACTAAGTATTCTTCCTCCTTTTTCTCTTCTCCATAAATCCCATCCCCTCTATTCCTGATGATGTTACCTAGTTGGGTAACATTTTTTGAAACAACCGGGCTCAGAGATCACCAAGACTCCACTTCCCTCCGTCCTCCTCCTCCTCCTCCTATCAACCAATCCCATCCCTTCTACCACTGATGAAGTTACCTAGTTGGGTCATGTAACGTCTGCCAAGAAATTCACCACGCTCTGAGAGCGCTAAGGACCCCACAGTTTTCCTCCTCCTTCCTACTAACCCCACCCCTTCTAGCACTGATGAAGTTACCTAGCTGGGTCATGAAACGTCTGCCAAGAAATTCACCACGCTCTGAGAGCACCAAGGACCCCCCCATAGTGTGTAAACTTTACTATAACCACTCACTCCCGTACAGTTTGGGTAGCTGACAAATACAATAAGAAAAACCCACACAACCTCTCGGAGTTAAACTACAACAAATTAAGATGAACTAAAACAGGGATGGCTAACCTTTTTCTCCACACGTGCCGAAATCAGCGCATGCACACGTGCCCACAACCATAATGCAATGCCCCCTGCCCCCTTGCACATGCGCACACGATCCCCATGTTCTCCCCCCCTTCACTCCCCCCCATGCATGCACGGCGACCCCCCTGCGCCTCATTTTGGGCCTACAGGCCTCCCTGAAGCCTCCTGGGACCAAAAACAGTCCGCGGGAGGAGGGCACTGCACCACCCGGCACTCCCCCCATCCCCTGCGTATGTGTACATGACCCCCATACCCCCATGCATGTGCATGTAATCCCCCCACGCATGTGCACCCGTCTCCCACACTTGCGGCAGAGACGTGAAAATCGGCTGGCCAGTAGGAGGGGCATGCACATGGAGCGGTGTGAGCTGAGCTTGGCCAACGGCTAGCGTGCCCACAGAGCGGGCTCCTTGTGCCACGGGTACCATAGGTTTGCCATCACGGAACTAAAGCATTAAAACCAGAATCAATCCGTGGGGCCTCTTAAGCACATCATTCCCAGGTCTGAGACCGTAAGCCTTTTGACAACTTCCAAGAGATGGGACTGTCCTTATCTCTAGGGGGCGCTATGTCGAGGTTGGGGGGTCACCACAGAGAAGGCCTGGTCCCAAAAGACAACAAGGTCTGAATTTTGACCACGCGACCGCGGAGGTCGTTAAGTGTGAAAACCAGTAAGATTCGCAAAAACCTCAGCAAACCACCTCCTCAAAACATTGGAAATGTGAATCAATGCACGGAACATATTACCACTTACGGTGGGACCTGTGAGGAGGCCGAAAAGTATTGGAAAAGGATTAAAAATTGGCTAGAATCAATAACAGGAGTCAAAATAGATTGGGAGGCCGAAGTTTTCCTTCTGGGAATAACGACTGCGAAATATAAAAAAGAAATCCAGTATTTAATTTCACACATAATTACGGCGGCGAGGATTACCTTCGCTCAGAAATGGAAAAACAAATTAATAGCAAGCGAAGATGAAATAATAAGAAAGGTTATGGACGATGCCGAAATGGGCAAATTAACAAAAGAAATCCAGGGAAAAGAAGAAACAGACTATTACCAAATATGGGATAAATGGTGGTTGGAGGAAAGAAACAAGGATCAATGGAAGAAGTCAATAAAACCCAAAGATAGTAGTTAAGGAGAATTAACATACATACATACATACATACATACATACATACATACATACATACATACATATGCACTCAAGAGAGTTTAAATTTACTAGAGGTAATCACCCAATATTGGTCGCCACGATGTAGAAAAGATGTGGAGACTCTAGAAAGAGTGCAGAGAAGAGCAACAAAGAGGATTAGGGGACTGGAGGCTAAAACATACGTAGAACGGTTGCAGGAACTGGGTATGTTTAGCTTAAGAGAAAGAAGGACTAGGGGAGACATGATAGCAGTCTTCCAATATCTCAGGGGTTGCCCCAAAGAAGAGGGAGTCAAGCTATTCTCCAAGGCACCTGAGGGCAGAACAAGAAGCAATGGGTGGAAACTAATCAAGGAGAGAAGCAACTTAGAACAAAGGAGAAACTTCCTGACAGTTAGAACAATTAATCAGTGGAACAGAAGTTGCCTCCAGAAGTTGTGAATGCCCCAACACTGGAAGTCTTTAAGAAGATGTTGGATAGCCATTTGTCTGAAATGGTATAGGGTTTCCTGCTTAGGCAGTGGGTTGGACTAGAAGACCTCCAAGGTCCCTTCCAACTCTGCTATTGTATTGTATAAAATAAAATATTTTTGAACTCTTGATTTTCTCCTGTTGAAATCGGGAACATCTAAATATTTTTATGGCTAATGTTGAGTTCAGTTTTCCTCCAACTTAATCTTCTTATCCCACCTATTGTAATATAGCAGATAGATGAGTAAAATAAGAGGGTTAAAAATGGTGAAACGCAAATGAAATCTATGAGAAGGGGAAATGACATAAGGAGACTTGTATTGATTTGAAATTGTTATTAGAAAGAACAGGAAGTTCCGGTTTGAACTGCATTGCGTAAATGTAGTGTATGTCTAAGTTTTGTGTGTGTTTTGTATGTTTGTAAATAAATAAAAATATATAAATTTTTAAAAAGTGTGAAAAAAGGGTCACAGACACTTTTTTCCCACGCCGTTGTAAATTCAAAAGGTCACTAAACGAACCATTGCAAGTCCCGAACTCCCTCTATTTTATTCAGGGATCCCTGAGATAAAGCCCAGCTTTTCAGTCATGGATAGTTGGGGAGTGAAGCTCCACAATGTTTCTTCCTCGCATTTACTACACAAACCACACAAACCACACCTGTGTTGTTGTTGTGTGGCTAACAACTATCCTGGTGCATTAAAAGAGCAAGTTTCCCAACAGGAAAGGCCGCCTCTCCGCTCCCCACATTTCTAATGTAGGAGCATAGATCGGCAAACTCTGATTAACTCAAACCACAGTTTATGGACTACAATCCACCCAGGATGCTGCAGAAACCACTACATAACCCACCAACTGGCCAGCTGCTTGAAAAATGAGCCTCTCCCGTAGTAATTACATTGTAAGCAATCAGGTTCAACAGGTCATGCTGCTAGTCCTCATGTTCTTGTTCGTCTGTTCCAAGAGCGAAATTGTTGTGATGACAGCCACAATCGGGGCGATGTTTTTCTGTTGCTAAGCAAGGCGGGTGATTAAAGTGAGTTCTGCTCCAATTTGGGGACCTCGTTTTGCGGCAGGGTTGTTAAGCCAACCGCTGCCGTCGTTAACTTGAATCACACGGTTGCCAGGAACACACGTTGCTTTAAGTTCCTGAATTTTGTTCATGGGACCATGGGGGCTTAAGTGGGAGGACCAGTCTTGTCATTTCTTCTTTCCAGTGCCTCCGTAACGTTGAACCGTCACTAAACGAATGGCTGTAAGTCAAGGACTAGGCTTGAGGAAAGACGAATGAGGGATAATTAAGTAGTCCTCGACTTACGAGCACAACTGAGCCTTAAGCAAGACAGCGAAGTGAATTTTGCCCTCTGTTATGACTTTTCTTCCAGTCGTTAAGTGAATCGCTGCAGATATTAAGTTAGCGACATGGTTGTTAAGTAAATCAGACTTCCCTCATTGACTTTCCTTTGTCAGAAGGCCGCTAAAGTGGATGACGTGACCCCAAGATATTGCGACCGTCATAAATATACACCAGTTGCCAAGCTTCCGAATTTGGATCATGTGATGCTTCAATGTGGCCCAGCTGAGGAATTCTGGGAGTTGAAGTCCACAAGGGTTAAAAGCTGCCAAGTTTGGAAACCCTTGGGGTAGTAGATTGATGATCCATGGATCACCTCAATCCTTTTCTAAGGATCTCTTCGCATGGCTGGCCAGGATTCCTCTTGGCCACAGGCCCAGTCGCCATGCTGAGGAGACCATAGGCAGTCCTCGACGTACAACATTTGAGGCCAAAATTCATGTCGTTCAGCAAGACAGTTGTTAAGGGAGTTTTGGCCCATTGTACCTTTCTTGTCACAGCTGTTTAGTGAATCACTACAGCTGTTAAGTTAGTAACACGACTGTTAAAAGAATCTATTCTATTCTATTCCATTCCATTCCATTCCATTCTATTCCATTCCATTCTATTAATTCTATAAAATTCCATTCCATTAATTCCATTCCTATTATATTCATATATTATTATTATATTATACCAGTATTATATTACATATTACAATTTCTATTCTATTTTATTCTATTCTATTATATTCTATTCCATTCATTCCATTCTTTATGCATATATTATTATTATATTATACCAGAATTATATTACATATTACAATTTCTATTCTATTCTATTCTATTCCATTCTATTCATTCCATTCCATATGCATATATTATTATTATATTATACCAGTATTATATTACATATTACATATTACATATTACAATTTCTATTCTATTCTATTCTATTCTATTCATTCTATTCCATTCATTCCATTCCTATTATATTCATATATTATTATATTATACCAGTATTATATTACATATTACAATTTCTATTCTATTCTATTCTATTCTATTCCATTCATTCCATTCCATATGCATATATTATTATTATATTATACCAGTATTATATTACATATTACATATTACATATTACATATTACATATTACAATTTCTATTCTATTCTATTCTATTCCATTCCATTCCTTATGCATATATTATTATTATTATTATATTATACCAGTATTATATTACATATTACATATTACAATTTCTATTCTATTCTATTCCATTCCATTCATTCTATTCCATTCATTCCATTCCTATTATATTCATATATTATTATTATATTATACCAGTATTATATTACATATTACAATTTCTATTCTATTCTATTCTATTCCATTAATTCCATTCCTTATGCATATATTATTATTATATTATACCAGTATTATATTACATATTGCATATTGCATATTGCATATTGCATATTGCATATTACAATTCCTATTCTATTCTATTCCATTCCATTAATTCCATTAATTCCATTCCATTCCTTATGTATATATTATTATTATATTATACCAGTATTACATTACATATTACAATTTCTATTCTATTCTATTCTATTCCATTAATTCCATTCCTTATGCATATATTAATATTATATTATACCAGTATTATATTACATATTACAATTTCTATTCTATTCTATTCTATTCTATTCTATTCTATTCTATTCCTATTCTATTCTTATTCTATTCTATTCTATTCTATTCTTCTATTCTATTCAAGAAGGAGGCTGGACTAGAAGTCCTCCAAGGTCCCTTCCAGCTCCATTCTAATTCTAATTCCAATTCTGGCTTTTTCATTGACACTTTGGAACCTTATTCCATTCTGATTTTCACAAAGATCGTTTAATCCCCATCTTTTCTCCAAGGGGGGGGCGGGGGGTATTGGTAAAAAAAAACAACGGGGCGGGGGGTGGGGGCTAGCTTTCTTCTGAACACCCCAAGAGGGGAGGCCGAGACACAAACCCTCTGCCCCTGGAATGTGAACCGACATCTGTGGGATACTTACAACCGGAGATGGATGACATCTCATGATCGGAGGGCGGGGGGGAAACCCTCCGCGCGTGGTGCGAGAATTAAACAGCTAGGGGTCACGGGATGGGAGTGGGAAATTGGGCATGGCTGTGGGGCGAAGGCAAGGGGTCCGTTTCGCTGGATTTGACAAGGGAAAAAAAGCCATCCAGGCCAAAGTCAGTGTCTTCCCTCCCTCCCCCCCCCCAAAAAAGAGGAAGGGAGATGTCAACCTCTTCTCCAAAGCGCCAGAAGGCAGGACAAAGAAGCAACAGATGGAAAGCCATCAAGGAGAGAAGCAACCTAGAACCAAGGAGAAATTTCCTGACTGTTAGAACAATTGATCAGGGAACTACCTGCCTCCAGAAGTTGTGGCTGCTCCATCATTGGACAGCGATTTGTCTGAAATAGTCCAGGGTCTCCTGCTTGAGCAGGGGTTGGACTAGATGACCTCCAAGATACCTTTCATCTATTCTATTCTATTCCATTCCATATTCTACAGAATATTATATTCTATATTCTGTATGCTATATCCTATTCCATTTCAATCCATTCCACTCCACTCTATTCTATTTTCTGTATTATATTCCATTCTCTATTCTACAGTATATTAGGTGCATTCTATTTCATATTCCATTCCATTCTATTCCATTCCACTCGCTATGTTATATATCCTATTCCATTCCATTCCATTCTATATTCTATTCCATTCACTCTTCTACAGTATATTATATTCTACACTCCATTCCAATCCATATTCTAACTCCTATTCCATTCTGTCCTTTCCTATTGTATATTTATTCTATTCTATTCTATTCTATTCCATTACTTCCATTCCATTCCTTATGCATATATTATTATTATTATATTATACCAGTATTATATTACATATTACAATTTCTATTCTATTCTATTCCATATATATCCTATTCCATTCCATTCCATTCTATATTCTATTCCATTCACTCTTCTACAGTATATTATATTCTACACTCCATTCCATTCCATATTCTAACTCCTATTCCATTCTGTCCTTTCCTATTGTATATTTATTCTATTCTATTCTATTCTATTCTATTCTATTCTATACTATTCTATTCCATTAATTCCATTCCATTCCTTATGCATATATTATTATTATTATATTATACCAGTATTATATTACATATTACAATTTCTATTCTATTCTATTCCATTCCATTACTTCCATTCCATTCCTTATGCATATATTATTATTATATTATACCAGTATTATATTACATATTACAATTTCTATTCTATTCTATTCCATATATATCCTATCCCATTCCATTCCATTCTATATTCTATTCCATTCACTCTTCTACAGTATATTATATTCTACATTCCACTCCATTCCATATTCTAACTCCAATTCCATTCTGTCCTTTCCTATTGTATATTTATTCTATCATTCTATACCCGCGATGGCCAACTTATGGCACGCATGCTACAGGGAGCACACAGAGCCCTCTACGGTCACACCAGTTGTCACCCCAGCGCAACTCCACCGCGCATAGACACATACATCCCACCAGCCAGCTGGTCTCTGACTTCTGGTTTAGCCTCCGGAAGGCGAAAAACAGCCTTAAAAGAAGGACGAAGTGCGCATGTGTGCTGGAGCTGACAGGGCAACTCCTCGCGTGCCCTGACAAACGGCTCCGCATGCCACCTGTGGCACGTATGCCATAGGTTCGCCATCATGGACCTAGGGGGGATCTGCAGGGGAGAGGCGGCTGATGGGATTTGTAGTCCAACTATCTCCCCAGACTACGAAGCCCAACCTTTCAGCACCTGGCCGGCAGGGAGGTCTGTGGGCTGACGGAGATGGGGGCGGATGTGGGAAGCTATCCTGACAGACCTCAGCTGGGTCCTGCAATCCAACATCTGGAAACCTTCAGAGATTCAGGAGGACCCCAGTTCAGGGTCAAGCAGGAATACCCCCCCTTCTGTCCAGCTGAAACCTGGAAAGGGGGGGAGGGCTGTTCCAGACCCCTCCTCCTCCACCCCCACATCCCTGCCTGGCACACCAGAGGTCTCAAGGAGAACACGGACCACGCCTGGCCACGTTTGCCACAATCCACCACGGCCCCAACATGTCCCAACACTTGACTTTCTGCCTGGGGACTGATCCCTGCATTCGGTGGGCTGGCGGGGGGGGCGGGGGGGGGGTAGGAGCCACTATGGAAGGAGGCCGGGCAGCAACATTAAACTGCAAACCCGAGACAGGTCTGGGGGTTGTTTTTTCCCAAGTCAGGAGTGGCAGCCAGCCAATCACAGGGAGCCCGTGATCTCCCACTCCATTTCTGGATCCACTTAACAACCGCCAGGATTCACTTTAACTGCATGATTCACTTAACAATCGCATGATTCACTTAACAAGATTCACAACAATTGCATGATTCGCTTAACAACTGCATGATTCACTTAATAACTGCATAATTCACTTAACAACCACATGATTCACTTAATAACTGCATGATTCACTTAACAACCACATGATTCACTTAATAACTGCATGATTCACTTAACAACCACATGATTCACTTAATAACTGCATGATTCACTTAACAACCACATGATTCACTTAACAACCACAATTCACTTAACAACCGCAGCAATTTGCTCAACAACCGTGCAAAAAAGGCCATAAAATCAGGCACAATAAACTTAACAACCCCTGTTGCTTAATAATGGAAACTCTGGCACCAATTGTGATCATAAATCAAGGGATACACACACACACACACACACACACACACACACACACAATTTTGGATTGCACCTGACATGCACCTGAATTCTGGGAGTTGAAGTCCATAAGCATGGCTGCCTGGGGAATTCTGGGAGTTGAAGTCCACAAGCATGGCTGCCTAGGGAATTCTGGGAGTTGAAGTCCACAAGCATGGCTGCCTAGGGAATTCTGGGAGTTGAAGTCCCAGCTAAGGCTCCAGGGACTGATGGTTTGACTGCAATGTATTATAAAACTTTACAACTGGAAATGATTGAATATCTTACACAACTATTTTGTAATATACAACAAGGAGGTAAAATACCTCTCTCATGGAAAGCGGCTTTTATCTCATTGATACCTAAAGATAAAGAGGGCCCTAAGAAACCAGAGGATTACAGGCCGATATCTCTTCTGAACACAGATTATAAAATATTTGCTAAAGTATTAGCCAACAGATTGATGCCGGTTATTCAAGAGATTATTCATCATGATCAAGCAGGATTTATTGAAGGCAGACATATGAAGGAGAATGTAAGGCAACTCATAGATTTAATTGACTATCTTGATAAGAATAAGCAGATCTCTGCAGTGCTGGTTTTCTTGGATGCAGAGAAGGCCTTCGATCGAGTGAATTGGAACTTTCTAACCAAGACTTTGGAAAAGATGGATATGGGACCACGATTGCGGCAGGCGATTGGAGCAATTTATCAGCAACAAAATGCACAACTTATTATTAATGGAAATTTGTCAACAACTTTCGAGATACAAAAAGGCACAAGACAAGGTTGCCCATTATCCCCATTGTTATTTATTTTAACTTTGGAAGTCTTGTTGAACGCAATTCGCGACTCAAAATCCTTAGATGGTATAGCTATCAGGCAAAAGGAATACAGAACTAGAGCATTCGCCGATGATCTGGTTGTTACCCTTTCACATCCTTTGAAATCAATAATCCAGATGAAAAATATCATAATAGAATTTGGCATGGTGTCTGGGTTTAGACTAAATCAAAACAAAACGAAAATGATGGTTAAAAACATGACAGAGACTCAAAGAAAGAGACTTGTAAGTTTAGCAGGTTTTGAAATAGTTTCTAAAGTTAAATATTTAGGAATACAAATTTCAGAATCAAACACAAAACTTTTCTCAAATAACTATGAAGTGTTGTGGCAAAAGATACAGAAAGATCTTGAAGCGTGGAAAAAGTTACAATTGTCTTTGCTTGGAAGGATCTCAGCAATTAAAATGAACATTCTACCTAGATTTATCTTTCTATTCCAGATGATTCCGGTGCTCAAGTCAGATAAAACCTTGTTAAATTGGCAAACAACATTAAATAAATTTGTTTGGAAGGAGAAAAAACCGAGAGTAAAGATGAAGATTATGCAAGATACACGTGAAAGAGGTGGCCTCAGACTCCCAAACCTTCGATTGTATTATGAAGCTGCGGTATTAACGCATGTAGCAGATTGGTTTGGGAAAACAAAAATGGAATTGCTCAATATAGAAGGCCATGATCTTGTTCTGGGATGGCATGCATATCTTTTTTATGAAGACAGGGTGGATAAAGTGTTCAACAACCATGTTCTCCGTAGTGCCTTGATGAGAATATGGAAGAAGCACCGGCCCAATTGGGATTATAAAATACCGCTTTGGTTGGATCTTGCAGACACCATGGGGATTATGAATATTAAGTCACTCGGGGGTTGTTTATATAAAGATGTGCTTATTGCTGATGGGGGCGAATGGAAGTTAAAAACTTTGGAACAGCTGTTGGAAGAAGGAATTACTTTAAATTGGTTACATTACATACAGCTTCAGAAGAGATGGGAAGAAGATCGCAGGGTCGGCTTTATGGATAAAGAAGTGGAACTGATTAAGCAGATAAAAGAGACTGGTCCAAAACAAGTTAAAAGAATATATAATGTACTGTTAGAAAGAGACTCAGAAAGTGAATTGGTTAAGGATTGTATGATTAAATGGGCTCAGAATTTTGGGGAAGTGGTTATGTTGGAAACGTGGGAAAAAATATGGGTTCAGAATGTTAAATTTACACAGTCACAGAATTTAAGGGAGAATTTTTATAAAATGTTTTACAGATGGTATTTAGATCCTAAAAAATTATCATGCATGTACCCAAATGTTCAACCAAAATGTTGGAGATGCGGGTGTCTAGATGCTACCTTTTTTCATGTATGGTGGACTTGCAACAAGGTTAAAGCTTTTTGGATAAAAATATGGTGGGTTATGCAGAATGTATTTAAGAAAAGAATACAATTCACTCCACAAATGTTTTTATTGGGTATAGTTAAGGATTTTACCAAAGGGGAAACAAAATTGGCCTTGTATATGGTTACAGCAGCTAGGTTGTTGATTGCGCAACATTGGAAAAAAGATTTTTTGCCAACAATTGATCAATGGATTCAGAAGGTGGCGGGGTTCGCTGAAATGGCAAAAATTTCAGCTTTCTTAAAAGCTCAGAAACAGGAGGATTACACACAGGAATGGGCAAAATGGATTGATTATATACAGAATAAATACCAGACTAGGAGTTATTATCTAGCCTTTAGGTAAGAATGTTTAGACCGATAGATGATCAGAGTAAATAGTATATGGGATGTTTGGAATTATTAGAGTGGTATACAGCGGAAGTCAGGGGGGTGGGTTTGTGCGGGAGGTGGGGGAGGGTTAGGGTGGAGGGTGGGGCAATATATATGTATGAATAAATTAGAAGATGGGACTAATGAAACATTGTTAGGCTAGGAGAAATTTATATTAAGAGTTATAGATGTTAAATTAGCTTAGAAAATGATCAATGTGTTATTATTAATTTAAGACTAATCTCTATAGTTTTTGTTGGGAGGAGAGGGGTTATGAGTAATCTATTTTAAGATGGGGGGTGGGGAGGGGGTAAAGTGTTTGGTATAATATTTGAATGTGAATTTTTGTGGGGGGGTATAGCATTTGTATGAGATTTATATTGTATGGAGGGGGGGGGGTGAAAAGGGGGAAAATTTGTTTGTACAAAACTCTTTTAATAAAAAAAAAAAAAAAACAACGCCGGTAAAAGAAAGTTCATAAAATGGTGGCCAAACTCACTTCACAGCTGTCTCGCTTAGCCACGAGAAAATCTGGGCTCGGTTGTGGCCGTAAGGCGAGGACTACCTTATGCAGTGTGGGCCACTACGGCCTTCCTAACCTCCCTTCAAGCAGCCAGCAAAGTCCATCCAGGAAGCCAGATTTGCTTCACCAACATGTGACTCACTTAACAACGGCAGGGATTCACTTAATGACCAGTGGGGGGTTCTGAACCGGTTTATTACCAGTTCGCTGAGAGGGCATTTTGTGCGTGCGCTACTCGTTTCGCTCACGTGCCCACCCGCCCACCGCACATTTCTGCGCATGCGCAGTTGACTAAAAACTGTTCTGCGCATTCCAACGACAGCAGGAGAGACCGGGTAACCGGTTCGAGGGCGTGGCAGCCTGGGACGCTGCCGGTGCCAGCAACCCAGACCACCACACCACTTCAGCCGAACCGATCCAAACCGTTAGGAATTCCCCACTGTTATGGACCGTGACCGGAAAGGCCTTCCAACGGGGCAACATTTTCTGAGCAGCAAAGAGATATTTCAGCTGCGGTCGTAATTTGAGGACCCCCTGTAAAAGAAGGAGTTTTTGGGGGGGAGGGAGAAACCCCCAAGACGTGTGTTTGCCTGTGTACGACGCGTGTTTGGGCCTGTTGGCTTCAGGACGGGGTTGGCACCCCCATGAGAACGGGCCCTTCTCCTCTCCTCCGTGGGGCAGGTGTTAGGCAGGTTTGTGAGAACCAGTCGGGCAACTCAACCCAGCGCCAAGCTGCTTCCCCCAAATAAGCACATGCCAACATGAAAGGCAAGGCCGTGCCAACCGCCGGGTGAAATCCAGCCAAGCCGGCTAGTCCGCTTAGAGGGCACTCGGATGGGGCAGGTCTCCTCTCACCCCCTCGAGCCTTCTGAAGAAGGCGAGCTTTGCCACCGACGTTTCTTTCTAAAAGTAGGCCACGTTACACACTTGGGTGTCGCAACGACAGCGGCTGTTGGTTGCCCCGAAACAGGTTACCACCCCGCCCAAAAACCCGCCGTACCAACGTCTCCCTGGTGCGTCAAAGGAGACCACACATGGATCTGCTGGGAAACGCACAATTGCCAGCTGTCGAAAATGCAGGACTATTCCTTGAGGAGTGTCAATCCTTGAACCCGTGTCTCTTCGGACACACGTGTTAAGGATGGAGACGGACGCGCCGGGCAGGCACGGGCATCGCGTTAAGCCTCATAAAGGGGCTTTGGCTCAGTGCGGGGGGTTCCAAGGCTGATTGAAAATATGCCTGGATAGATACAGATTACCAGAGTTGGAAGAGGGACCTTGTAGGTCATCTAGTCCAACCCCTGTTTAAGGAGACCCGACTCCATTTTTGACAGATGGCAGTCCAGTCTCTTCTTGAAAGCTTCCAGGGACAAAGCTTCCCACAACTTATGTTCCATCGGTGGATTGTTCTCACTGTCAGGAAATTTCTCCTTAAGTGGATCGAACAAACCATGGTTAGGTCAGGCAGACTGTGCCTCAACCAGGCCGCGGTTCGATTTATGTTCGGTACAGAAAGCCCGAAATTTAGGATGCTCAGTGAAGGCCCAGTTGTTAAATGAATTTTGCAGTTGATTGCAAAACCATGGTTAGGTTATAGGCAGACTGCACCCAGTCGTTAAGTGAATTTTGCCTCCCTGGTCCGACACAATTTGCACCAATTCTAGGGACTTACAAATAGCGTTGGAGATTCTGATAAAGACAAATAAGTGGCAAATAATTGTCAACAACAAGGGAGTTGTTTACAACCACAATAGTGCCCAGAGTTGTTAAACAAGACAGTGGTTAAGTGAGTTTCACCCGACCGAAACTGGTACCGTCGCTAAGTGAATCACAGCCCTTGTTCAGCTAGGAACACAGTGAGTTAAGTCCATCTGGGTTTCCCCGTCGATTTCGCTTGTCCGGAGGTGGCCAAAGGGAATCATGTGACCCCGGGAAACACTTGCAGCCGTCGTAAGTCTGAGTCATCCGCCAAGGGTCTGGATCTGGGTCACGCAGGCCACGGAGGCGCTGCAACGTTCGAGCGAACACTGGTTATCGGTCACTCTTTTCCAGGGCGTTACTGGTGATGTTGAACGCTCACTAAACAAACGGTCGCATGTTGAGGACTACTGTACTCATGGAACAGGAAGTTGGTGCGTTTACAGGACTTCCTGAAGAGAGACTGATGGTGTCTGTGGCACCGGCCCAGTAGGCTGATCCCGGATAAATTAGGAATAATAGCTGGCGTTTGTTGTAGGGGTGAAGAGCCTGGTTCCTTCCTCCAGGCTCAAAATCAGCTCGCCCCACATCTGCCAATAAACCAGCGCGGAGAATTGGAAAAAAATGCTACCTGAATTCGGAATAGAATAGAGCCAAAAGGGACCTTGGAGGTCATCTAGTCCAACCCCCTCCTCAGGCAGGAGACCCTATCCCATTTCAGACTAATGGCTGTCCATTCTCTTCTTTAAAAAACCCTCCAGCGTTGGAGCCTTCGCAACTTCTGGTGGCAAGCTGTTCCACTGGTTAATGGTCCTCACTGCCGGGAAATTTCTGCTTAACGCTAGAGCAGGGGGCTGGACTAGAAGACCTCCAAGGTCCCTTCCAGCTCTATTCGGATTGACTGGTTCTTAAGAAGAGACTGGACAGTCACTTGTCTGACATGGGATAGGGACTTCTGCCTGAGCAGGGGGCTGGACTAGAAGACCTCCAAGGTCCCTTCCAGCTCTATTCTATTCTAATTCCAGGTTGCTTCTCTCTTTCCCTTCTTTCTATCCATACTGGAAGGCTGCAATCGTGTCCCCCCTAGTCCTTCTTTTCTCTTGACTGGCCCAACCCAAATCCTGCATCCTATCCAAATCCTATGTTCTAGCCTCTTGCCCCCTACATCTGTAGGGATGACCCAGAAGGTCGCTGTCCAAGAACGTAAGTCAAGGACTAGCTGAATTCCTAAGGTAAGCCTCTTCGGTGCCTTCCATCTCGCTTTAAAAACGCAGAAAACTGACAGCAGGAAAAAAAAAATCCCGGTTGTCCATCAATGTTTTCTTTTTCATTAATTTACTTTTTCACTCCTTTTTTACTGTAAAAAAAATTGCCAAAGGATAAAGGTAAAGGTTCCCCTGGCACATATGTGCTACTCGTTCCCGACTCTAGGGGGCAATGCTCATCTCCATTTCAAAGCCAAAGAGCCAGCGCTGTCCGAAGATGTCTCCGTGATCATGTGGCCGGCATGACTGAACACTGAAGGTGCACAGAACGTTGTTACCTTCCCACCAAAGGTGGTTCCTATTTTTCTACTTGCATTTTTACGTGCTTTCGAGCTGCTTAGGTTGGCAGAAGCTGGGACAAGGAACGGGAGCTCACTCCATTACGCGGCGCTAGGGATTCGAACCGCCGAACTGCCGACCTTTCTGATCGACGAGCTTGGCGTCCTTAGCATGTTTGTTTCGCTTGGTCTCCGAGTTTCTCCGGAATGGGAGACAAATGCAGCATTTTTTGTCCGTCTCCACGTAGCTAGTCTACGTAGTCCTCGACTTACGACAATTCATTGAGTGACTGTTTAAAGTTACAACGGCACTGGGAAAAAGAGGGCTTACGACCGTTTTCACACTTGCAACGTCACCCCCGTCACGTGAACTAAAATACAGAGCCTTGGCAAATGACTTGTATTTACGACGGTTGCGCCGTCCTGGGGTCACCTGATCCCATTTTTTGCGACCGTCTGACCAGCCAAGTCGACAGGGAGGAAGCTGGATTTGCTTAACCCCCAGGAGATTAACTTAACCGCTGTGGGGATTCGCTTAACGGCGGTGTCACAAAAGGTCGTAAAACGGGGCAGGACTCACCACGCCTATATCCGATGCAGGGGAAAAAATGTTTGGGCTTGGTTTGGTCGTGAAGGCGAAGACTTACCTGTGTTTGGCGGGGGACTGGGAATTTTGCTGGGTTTGTTTACCAGGTTGAATGCACTACTTAGCCATTACTACTAGGAGGAAGATGGTGGCTTGTCGCTATGAGTAGCCAGGCCGGATTCTTTTCCCACCCACAGGGAAGGGCCGAGCAGGAAGTCCCTTCGATGGTTTTACAACCAGCCAGGAAAGGAGACGCAACCTCCCTGGATCTAATTCCAGGGAAATAATTATGCTAAGATGGGCTTTCGCAATCGTGCCAACTTGCAATCCGCCCATCTTCGACTTGTCAAGGTTGAGAAACTCTGTGCCAACCTCTTTACTACGGGGTTAACCCCAACATGGCCACGCACTCTCCTAGGAAAGCTTTCTGATTGCTTTTATTTCGCTATCGCTTTTCGGTTAAGAGTAGCCGTGCCATCCAATCCGAAACGTTACGAAAGCAGGGAAAACGGCAGAAGAACGGAAGGGATGAGGACAAAAGCAGAATTATTATTATTATTAATAATAATAATAATGAGGGAGAAGGGGGAGATGAGAAGGAAAAGAAGAAGAGGAAGAAGGAGGAGGGAGGAGAAGGAGAAGAGGGAAAGAAGAAGAAGATGAGGAAGGAAGAGGAGAACAACAAGAGGAGGAGGAGGGGGAAGGGAGGAGGAGGAGGAAGAGAAGGAGGTGTAGGAAGGAAAGAAAAGGAAGACAAGGAAGGAGGCGGAGGATAAGAGGAGGGAGGAGCAGGGAGGGAGGAGGAGAAGAGGAGGAGGATAGGGAAAGAAAAAGAGGAGGAAGGAGGAGAAGAAGAAGGGTGGAGGGGGAGGAGAGGGAGGAGAGGAAGAGGAGGGAAAGAAGAGGAAGAGGAGGAAGGGGAGGAGAAGAACAAGAGGAGGAGGAGGGAGGAGTGGGAAGGGGGAGAAGGAGGAGGAGGAGAAGGGAGGAAGATTAGGGAAAGAAGAAGAGGAGGAAGGAGGAGAAGAAGGGTGGAGGGGAGGAGAGGAAATGGAGGGAAAGAAGAGGAGGAGGAGGAAGGAGGAGAACAAGAGGAGGAGGGGGAGAAGGTGGAGGAGGAGAAGGAGGAGGTGTAGGAGGGAAAGAAAGGAAGACAAGGAAAGAGGCGGAGGAAAAGAGGAGGAAGGAGGAGGAGAAGTAGAAAAAGAAGAGGAAGAGGGAAAGAAGAAGAAGAGGAAGCAGGAGGAGAAGAGGAGGAGGAGGACGGGGGAGGGAGGAGGAGGGAAAGAAGAAGAGGAAGGAGGAGGAGGGAGGACGATTAGGGAAAGAAAGACGAGGAAAGAGGAGAAGAAGGGAGGAGGGGGGAGGAAGAGGAGGGAGGAGGAGGAAGGAAAGAAGAGGAAGAAGGAGAAGAAGGAGAAGAAGGAGGTACTTGATTGATATACCAAGGATGCTGGCAGCAACCCGTATCAACCATCAGTGCCAGTCAACGACATTTGTGATAGATTGTTAAGTGTTCACTTGACTGACTTTCGTGTTTAATGAATAAAAGAGATCACAATGATAATAATAATACACGTAGTCCTTGACTTACGACCGTTTATTTAGTGACGGTCAAAGGCACCACTGCACCGACAAAAAGTGGCTTCTCTTTCTCTCACACTTATGACTGTTACAGCCTCGTGAATAATCATGTGATCGAAATCCAAACGGATGGCCACTGGCACAGAACTTACGACGGTCGGAGTGTCCCCAAAGTCACACGCTTTCCCTTTTGCGACCTTCCGACAAGCAAAGCCAATGGGGGAAGCCACATTCGCTTAGCGACCAGGGTTACTAACTTAACACAACTGCAGGTGACTCACTTAGCAATTTACTCTGGCCGGAAAGGACACGCAATGGGGGCACAATTCGCTTCACAGCAACGGTTCGAATAACAACGGTGGCACAACGAGGTCATAAAATGGGCCGTAACTCGCTTAACAACGACGGCCCTGCTTAGCAAAAGAAATTTGGGGACTCCTTTGCGGTCGTTAAGTCGAGGACTGCATGTACGAGTATTGAACTGTCCCTGAGAGGAGACGGGAACGAAATAATAGACCTTTGACTGGAAACACACAGAGAAACAGGTTTCACCTATCATGGTTAAACCCTGCTTTATTCAACCAGGGATTGGCTGAACAAGCTATGGGGAGGCATCCCACACCTTCTGCCTCAATAGTCCTGGTTCAATAGCAGTAACTGTGAGAGGGATCTTGGAGTCCTAGTGGAAAATCACGTAAATATGAGCCAGCCGTGTGCGGCAGCTGCCAAAAAAATCCAATAAAATCCTGACTGTCAAAGCCCAAACGCAGGTAAGAGAAATCACCATTGAGACAGAAGTAATTGATTGACTGATTTGTCTCGTGAGCTTATCAATAAAGTAAGAACATAGTTTAATTTTAGAATAAGATAACGGTAAAGGTTCCCCTTACACATATGTGCTAACTGTTCCTGACTCTAGGGGGCGGTGCTCATCTCCGTTTCAAAGCCGAAGAGCCAGCGCTGTCCGAAGACGTCTCTGTGGTCATGTGGCCGGCATGACTCAACGCCGAAGGCGCACGGAACGCTGTTCCCTTCCCACCAAAGGTGGTTCCTGTTTTTCTACTTGAATTTTTTACGTGCTCTCAAACGGCTAGGTTGGCAGAAGCTGGGACAAGTCACGGGGGCTCACTCCGTTACGCAGCGCTCGGGATTCGAACTGCCCGACTGCCAACCTTTTTGATCGACAAGCTCAGCATCTTAGCCACTGAGCCACCGCATCTCTCAGAATAAGATAGATAGGAGGAAATAAAGTAAATAAAATAAATAAACATACAGAAGGATCTTGACAAACTTGAACATTGGGCGCTATCTAATAAATGAAATTCAATGGTGAAAAGAGTAAGGTTCTACATTTAGGCAAGAAAAACAAAATGCACAGGTACAGTATAGGTGATACCTGGCTCAATAGTAGTAACTGTGAGAGGGATCTTGGAGTCCTAGTGGACAACCATTTAAATAGGAGCCAGCCATGTGCAGCAGCTGCCAAAAAAGCCAACACAGTTCTAGGCTGCATCAACAGAGGGATAGAATCAAGATCACGTGAAGGGTTAATACCACTTTATAATGTCTTGGTAAGGCCACACTTGGACTATCTTGCATCCAGTTTTGGTCACCACGATGTAGAAAAGATGTGGAGACTCTGGAAAGAGTGCAGAGAAGAGCAACAAAGAGGATTAGGGGACTGGAGACTAAAACATATGAAGAACGGTTGCAAGAACTGGGCATGTCTAGTTTAATAGAAAGAAGGACTAGGGGAGACATGATAGCAGTCTTCCAATATCTCAGGGGTTGCCCCAAAGAAGAGGGAGTCAAGCTATTCTCCAAGGCACCTGAGGGTAGAACAAGAAGCAATGGGTGGAAACTAATCAAGGAGAGAAGCAACTTAGAACTGAGGAGAAATTTCCTGACAGTTAGAACAATTAACCAGTGGAACAGAAGTTGCCTTCAGAAGTTCTGAATGCCCCAACACTGGAAGCCTATAAGATGATGTTGGATAGCTATTTGTCTGGAACGGTATAGGGTTTCCTGCCTAGGCAGGGGGTTGGACTAGAAGACCTCCAAGGTCCCTTCCAACTCTACTATTGCATTGTATTGTATTAAATTCAGAGGCTCGTCAGTGGGGTTCATATTTATGATGGTTGATGCATTTCGGACACGCAACGTCAACGAGGAAGCCAGATTCACTTAACAACCCGGTGACTAACTTAACGACTGCAGCAATGCACGTCCACAAAGCGTGGCAGGAAAATGGGGTAAAGCCCACGAACGTCTCACTTAGCAGCATACATGTTGGGCTCCGTTATTGTGGTCGTAAGTTGAGGACGACCTGTATTCCAGTATTTGAGGGGCTGCCACAAAAGAAGTCGGGGCGGGTGGGGGTGTCCACCTCTTCTCCAAAGGGCCAGAAGGCAGGACGAGAAGCAATGGATGGAAACTAATCAAGGACAATAAAGCTAGAAGGGACCTTGGAGGTCTTCTAGTCCAGCCCCCTGCTCTAGCATTAAGAAGAAACTTCCTGACCGTGAGGACAATTAACCAGTGGAGCTGCTTGCCACTAGAAGTTGTGAATGCTCCCATCACTGAAGGGTTTAAGAAGAGAGTGGAAAGCCACTTGTCTGAAATGGTATAAGGTCTCCTGCTTGAGCAGGGGGCTGGACTAGATGACCTCCAAGGTCCCCTCCAAGCTCTATTCTGAATTCAAAGCAGAGGGTGTTTCTTTAGAAATGTCCAGTTCTGGATTTGTGGTTCTAACTTCCAGGAAACGTCTCTGGATCATTCCAGAAACACATCGAACATCTGTTTCACATCTGGCCTGTTGACCAGGAATCTGCATAACAGGCCCTTCTAGAAAGCTTAACATGTCCTTGAGACCCTACGAGGAAGAGGCCACCACCGGCTCCAAACTGAACCTTCTCTAGCCCAAAGAACCTGGAGGAATCCTTTTAAAAACCCTTCGGGACTGTCTTCATGGACAGTCTCATGTGAGGACGTTGCAGTAGTCCAGCCAAATGAGTAGGCCTGGAGAAGTGAACACAGGGCATCCGGGGAGCAGCAGGCCCTACCCGTTGAGCGACTTTCCCTGTTCTGAGAACGTAGAGCAGGGTGTCAAACTCAAGGCCCGTGGGCCGCATTTGGCCCGCAGGGCGCTTGGATCTGGCCCATGGGGCCGCCCTGGAAACAGTGAGGGACCGGCCTACGATGCTTCTGCCAACGAAAACGGAGCTCGGGAGACCGTGCGAGCTCCGTTTTCACTGGCAGACGGTTGCAGGAGGCCGTCCCAGCCTAAAACGGAGTTCAGGAGCCCGTTTTCGCTGGCAGAGCGTTAGGGTCACCACTGGCGCCTCCCGACACGGGTGACGTCAAGCTGGCCACGCCCCCCCGACCCCCCAAAGTCAAACACAACCCTGTTGCGGCCCTCAATGAAATCAAGTATGACACCCCTGACGTAGAGAGCCATTAGCCCTCGGCACCCAAGGACGGTATCGCTCCGTCGCGCGGCGAGTCCAAACGGTCGAAACGCCGGCCTGCGAACTCGCGGCGCCTCTGAGGTTGTTTTTCTCCTCCTCCTTAAAAAATGCATTTAATCCACTTTCGGCAAATTTGGGCTTGTGTCCCCCCCGCCTCGCCTCGCCCCACCTGCCCCCAGAGAGTCTTTCCCACAAAAACAAATGAAAAAAACGCCCATTCAGCAGCTGCGGTGCCAACCAACACCCCAGCGGGGTTGCCAGCCTCGCTGGCAAGAATCCACGGAAGGACTTTTGGTATGTACCAAAGGGGATTGCGGGGGTGGGTGGGAGGAGGAACAGATCACCGAGTTGTAAGTTTCCACCGGAGTCGAAAAACCAGGCTATGAATCACAAGTGATGGGCTGTGTTGTGTTGTGTTGTGTGTGTGTGTGTGTGTGTGTGTGTGTGTGTGTGTGTGTCTTTCAACCCCTGGCACCCAAAGGAGGAAAAACCAGTTGCTTGGGTCCTTCCAGTTGAATACAATCCAGGCTGGGCAACTTTGAGAGAGTCTTCCGGCATGAATTCGTACAAGCCAGCATATAATTTCACCGGCCAAGAACTTGGGGCTAGCCAATCGGAGGACTTGAAAGGGAGGGGAGTTCGCATTCCACCTCCCAGCCACCTTGGGAACTCCCTGCCACCGCTCACAGGCCGCCGGCACTGTTCGCAGAGGCAGGACGCCTCACCAAAAAACGATCCGACTTTCTCTCTTGCAGGTGAGATTCTCACCTGGGGTTACCAACGCCGATGCTTCGGCTTTTGGGGGGATAGCAGATTGCCTGTCCGTCCGTCACTCCGAGCCGAACTGTGGCTTGTTTCATAAACCGTGGCTAAATAAACCATACGCAGGTCGTCCTCGACTTACAACCATCCGTTTAGCGACGGTCCGAAGTCACAAAGGCGCTGAAAAAAGTGATTTCCGCCCGTTTTCACGCTTTCAAAATCCCCGTGGACACGGGAGCAAAATTCAGACGCTCAGCCACAGACTCCTGTTTATGACGGTTCCAGTGACTGGTATTTATGACGGTTGCAGTGATCCCCTTTGGCGACCTTGTGATGAGCAAATTCCATGGGGAAGCCCGATTTGCTTAACAACCGTGTGGCTAAATTAACCACCGTGGTGATTCGCTTAGCGACAGCAAGAACGGTCGTAAAATGGGGCAAAGCTCACTTAACGGCTGTCCGACTTAGAAAGTCACATTTTGGGCTCCATTGTAGCGTAACACGACAGTCCTAATTTCACAAACACCTTGGGCAAGGAGAGCACATTTATTTTACAGCTGTCTAAATGTCACATAAATAATAAAAATATAATAAAAATAATGCTGTTTGGCAGCTCATCTACAAGCCACACTTCTGTCCAGCTGGGACACACAATTGTATAAGCCACTGTTGTTACAGGCAGTCCTCGACTTACAACCAACAGTGGAGGCCAACATTTGTGTTGCTTAAGGGAGATCTTTGTTCAGTGACGTTTGCCCCATTCTTCTGGCCACGGTTGTTAAGGGAACTGCTGCAGCTGTTAAATCAGGACCACGGTTGTTAAGCGAATCCAGCGTCCCCCGTGGACTTTGTGCTTGTGAGAAGGCCGCAAGAGGAGAATCATGTGACCCCAGGACGCTGCAGCAGTCATAAATACGAGTCAGTTGCCAAGCGTCTTTTTGATCAGGTGACTGTGGGGACGCTGGAACGGTCGTAAGTGGGGAAAAAGTTCGTAAGTCAGTTTTTTCACTGCTGTTGTAACTTTGGTCACTAAATGGACTGTTGTAAATCGAGGACTGGCAGATGACACCAAGCTGGCAGGAATAGCCAACACTCCAGAAGATAGGCTTAAGATACAGAAGGACCTTGACAGATTTGAACATTGGGCACTATCTAATAAAATGAAATTCAATGGTGAAAAGAGGAAGGTTCTACATTTAGGCAAGAAAAACGGAATGCACAGGGACAGTATAGGTGGTACCTTGCTCAACAGTAGTAACTATGAGAGGGATCTTGGAGTCCTAGTGGACAACCATTTAAATAGGAGCCAGCAGTGTGCAGCAGCTGCCAAAAAAGCCAACACAGTTCTAGGCTGCATCAACAGAGGGAAAGAATCAAGATCACGTGAAGTGTTGATGCTGCTTTATAAGGCCTTGGTAAGGCCACACTTGGAATACGGCATTCAGTTCTGGTCGCCAGGATGTAAAAAAGATGCGGAGACTCTAGAAAGAGTGCAGAGAAGAGCAACAAAGAGGATTAGGGGACTGGAGACTAAAACATATGAAGAACGGTTGCAGGAACTGGGTATGTCTAGCTTAAGAGAAAGAAGGACCAGGGAAGACATGATAGCAGCGTTCCAATATCTCAGGGGTTGCCACAAAGAAGAGGGAGTCTATTCTCCAAAGCACCTGAGGGTAGAACAAGAAGCAATGGGTGGAAACTAATCAAGGAGAGAAGCAACTTAGAACTGAGGAGAAATTTCCTGACAGTTAGAACAATTAATCAGTGGAACAGAAGTTGCCTCCAGAAGTTGTGAATGCCCCAACACTGGAAGTCTTTAAGGAGATGTTGGATAGCCATCTGTCTGAAACGGTATAAGGTTTTCTGCCTAGGCAGGGGGTTGGACTAGAAGACCTCTAAGGTCCCTTCCAACTCTACTATTATATTGTATTGTATTATTCAGAAAGGAGCTGCTTGAAATTCGACTAACTTTGAAAAATCCCTTTGTATTCAGACTGGACCACTTTTTTTTCCAATACAGTGGTCCTCGACTTACGACAACAACTGAGCCTAAATCTTAACATCTGGATGACTTTGGCCCCGTCCTCTGCCTCGTCCCAACCCACCTTGAAAGGCTGTGGTTCCCTGTCATTAAGCGAGACAGGTTTTGAGCGAGCTTGGCCCCATTTTACAACCTCTCTTGCCACCGTTGTTAAGTGAATCTCTGCAGTCCTTAACTTAGTAATACGGTTGTTAAGTGAATCCGGCTTCCCCATTTGACTTTGTTCATCAGACGGTCGCAAAAGGGGGGAATCACGTCACACACACACACACACACACACACGGCACACTGCGACCGTCGTAAATACGAACCAGTTGCCGTGTCTCTCAATGTTGATCCCCTAGACAATGGGAGAGAGCTGCTGGGGCGGTTGTAAGTCTGAAAAATGGCCCTCAGTCCTGTTGTAACTTTGAATGGACACTAAGCGAACCATCGTTAAGTCGAGGACTACCTATGCTATCAGAGGCCCAACCCCGGGCCAATTTTTTGCAATGTGTCACACAATTGAACCAATGTAACACCAAGTCTTCAATGCGAAATTTAATTGAACTCCTTTTCGGGATTTAATCCATTTTCCGGGTTGACCCAAAGGGAGCGAAAGAGGCTGCGGATTAGCAATTCCTTCCTCCGAACAGATTAGGATTAGGGCTGCCCTGGATTTAACCTAGTTAAGCAGAAAGACCGCCAGACAGACAGGGGAATAATCTAAGCCCTGAAATCATTTTTTTTTTAAAAGAAGGAAGGTCAGATAAGTTCAACGAAATGACCAAAACAGAAGTCGCTTTCTAAATTCGCCCACTGTTCCTTTACAGATAGTCCTCGGTTTATAACCGCCTGTTTAGTGACCGTTTGAAGTTACAACAGCACTGAAAAAAGCGACTTAGGACCACTTTTTCACACTTGCGACCGTTGCAGCTTCTCGAATGGTCACGTGACTGACGTTCAGATGCTTGACAACTGATTCACATTTACGACGGTGGCAACGTCCCGGGGTCACGCGATCCCCTTTTGCGACTTTTTCGACAAGCCAAGTCCAACGGGGAAACCCAGATTCGCTTAACAACCGTTGGGTCATTTAATTTAAGAGTGGCAGTGATGCGCTTAACAAAGGCAGCAAAAGAAAAGTCGTAAAACAAGGCAAAGCTTACTTAACACACGCCTCACTTACCAACCTAAATTGTGGTCTGTACCTGGAGTACAAATAAGACATTAGACATCCACATTTAATGAACAAAGCTGACACACAAACTGTATGTCAGTAACTGGGCCTTGAATTAACTATAGAGAGAGTCCTCGACTTACGACCAGAACCGAGCCAACCAGAACCAAGCCCAGCATTTCTGTTGCTAAGCGAAATAGCGGTGAAGATGAGTTTGGCCCACCTTGCCAACAGCTCTTAAGTAAAATCAGGGCAGCTGTTCCGTTAGCAACAAGGTCGTTAAGTGAATCAGACTTCCCCATTGACTTCACTTATTAGAAGGTCGCAAAAGGGGATCACGTGACCCCGTCATAAATAGGAGCCACTGGCCAAAGGTCTGGATTTTGATCACGGGGATGCTGCCAACGGTTGTTAAGTGTAAAAAAATGGCCCTGTTGCTTTTTTCAGTGCCGTTGTAACTTCGGTCACTAAGTGAATGGTTATAAATCGAGGACTAACTGTAACCCTCAGAATTGCCCAATGGCTCATTCCTGTCGTTATTCCGAAGCGTGCCACCGTGTCTATTTTACAGATGGTGCAATGGAAAGGAGGGAAACAGAAAAACAGAATAACGGACTTGGAAGGGACCTTGGAGATCATCTAGCCCAACCCCTGGTTCAAGCAGGAAACCCACTACCATTTCAAACAAATGGATGTCCATTCCATAGACATTTAAGTATAGGGTCTTCTGCTTGAGCCGGTGGTTGGACTAGCTGACCTCCAAGGTCCCTTCCAGCTCTATTCTATTCCAGAGTGTTGAAAAGGACCTTGGAGGTCATCTAGTCCAACCCCCTGCTCAAGCAGGAAATCCTATACCCATTCTGGACAAATGGCTGTCCAATTTCTTCTTGGAAACCTCCGGTGATAAAGAACCCATAACTTCAGGTGGCAAGTAGTTCCACTGGTTAATTGTTCTCGCTGTTAGGAAGTTTCTCCTTAATACTACACCATTCACCATTATTCACCACATTGTTAGGTGCCCCAAGTCCACCTCAAACAGCAAATTTAATTCTAAAAAGAAAAGAAAAAAAGAAAAGCCAATCCAAAGCAGTAGCCTACACAGGGCAGTCACTTCAGATATTCAGAGAGACTGCTTCTATCCAAGGAGGATCATCATTTCTCAATCAGCATTGAAGAGGTTTATTAGGATAAATTCCCACCTCCTTGCCTTTTCCCCTCACCAATTTACCTCAGTTGGTACCAGAACAGGTACTGGATGAAAGAATGACCCAGTCAAATATTACAGTTCTTCTCAACTTAGAACCACTCGTTTAGTGACCGTTTGCAGTTACGACGACACAGAAAACGGTGAATTATGATCGTTTTTTTTACACTTGCAGCATCCTCGTGGTCACGCAATCAAAATCTGGATGCTTGCCAACTGACTTCTATTTATGACGGTTGCAGCATCCCGGGATTCTGACAAGCAATGGGGAAGCTGGATTCGCTTAGCGTCCGGGTAACTATCTTAACGCAAGTGCGGTGATTCACTTAGCAATTTACTGTGGCGGGAAAGTGACACAACGGGGCCAAATTTGCTTCACTGGACGATTCAAGTAACAACGTTGGCACGACGAGGTCATAAAATGGGCTGTAACCCACTTAACGGAGGCCCTGGCTTAGGAAAAGACATTTGGGACTGCTTTGTGGTCGTTAAGTCGAGGACTGCATGTATTGGTCATGAACTGTTAAGAGCCGCAGTGATTTACTTCCCAACGTCGGCGAGAAAACGGACCCAAGCTCACTTAACAACGGTCTCGCTTAAGAGAAATTTTGGATTGAACTGCGAGGGTTAACCGTGGGGGGGGGGGCGACTTCCAGCCCATTGCCAGCCTTTGATCCCCCCCCCCCCAAAATAATAAAATGGCAATAAATTAAGAGGAAGGAAAAAAAGAATATATCTCACATGCCGCGTGTCGGGACCACATTTTAAAAAGTTTAAAAAGTTTTGACTTTTGCGTCATGTGTGCAAGCTTTCCAAAATCGGGGGGGGGGGAGGGGGAGGGAAACCCAACCCAACAACCAGAGAAAAGCAAATTGCGATTCGGGCAGAAGCGAAGCCAGGATGAAATTCCTAGGAACTGGGCCCTATTATTAGGCGTCCCGCCCTCCCCTCTCCTTCCTGCGAGAGACGAAAAAAAAATTCGGGAAATGGAGCAAACAAGGATGGGAAGAGACGGATTTTTTTCAAAAATAATAATAATAATAATTGGAGAGGAGCGGAAAAATAGAGGGGTGGGGGGGGGTGGGAGAGATAAATTACTCGTACGTTGGAATTAAACTTCGTACAAGTTTTTTGGGGGGAAGGAGAAACGAGGGGTCCCACATCACAAAATACCCAAGTATTTTCCTGGCCAGCTGGCCAACGGCTGGGCTTTGCAACTTTCTCTTTTATGGACCGGTCTTCGGCAGGGAATGTGTTTGGGGCGGGGGAGGCCCATCTTTCCAAAAAATGTGAATTACAGTGTGGGGAATGGTGTTTACAAGTGAGGACCACCCACTAACAGGGCCTTGGAGCAGCCGGCGGGACGAGAATATTATGCCGCCAGTAAATGAGACACTTTCGGGGTAGCGTTGGAGGTGCTGGGCCTAGAAATCAGTAGGCGGTGAGTTATAGTTCTGCCTTAGATGGGATAGCCGGCTGAATGACTTTGGGCCAATCATTGGGAGATGGCGAGTTCTAGTTCCATCTCAAAAAGGGAAGCCGGCTAGGTGACCTTGGGCCGATCACCAGGGGACAGTGAGTTCTAGCTCTGCTGTAGGCTTGACAGCTGGCTGGGTGACTTTGGGCCAATTGCCAGGAGACTGTGAGTTCTAGTTCCATCTCAGGGGGGGAAAGCTGGCTGGGTGACTTTGGGCCAATCACTAGGAGATGGTGAGCTCTAGTATAGGGATGACAGCCAGCTGGGTGACTTTGGGCCAATTGCTAGGCGACAGTGAGTTCTAGTTCTGTTGTAGGCATGACAGTCAGCTGGGTGACTTTGGGCCAATTGTCAGGAGATGGGGAATTCTAGTTTCATCTCCAGAGAGGAAAGCTGGCTGGGTAACTTTGGACCAATCACTAGGAGATGGTGAGTTCTAGTGTAGGGATGACAGTCAATTACCAGAATATGGAGAGTTCTAGTATAGGGATGACAGCCAGCTGGGTGACTTTGGGCCAATTGCCAGGAAACTGTGAGTTCTAGTTTCATCTCCAGAGAGGAAAGCTGGTTGGGTGACTTTGGGCCAATCACTAGGAGATGGTGAGTTCTAGTCCTACTTTAGATCGGACAGCTGGCTGGGTGACTTTGGGCCAATCACTAGGAGATGGTGAGTTCTAGTCCTACTTTAGATCTGAAAGGTGGCTAGGTGACTTTGGGCCAATCACTAGGAGATGGTGAGCTCTAGTCCTACTTTAGATCGGACAGCTGGCTGGGTGACTTTGGGCCAGTTGTCAGGAGACGGTGAGTTCTAGTTCCATCTCAGGGAGGAAAACTTTGGGCACGCGCGTCATAAGTTCACCATCACAGCCCTATTGTCTACTTAAGTCACTCTGAACTTGGAGAAAGTGCAGAGAAGAGCAACTAAGATGATGAAAGGCTTGGAGACTAAACCATACGAAGAAGAAGAACGGCTGCAGGATTTTGGGTTTGGCTTTTCTAGAGGAGGATCGGGGGTGACATGATAGCAGCCTTCCAGTATTTGAGGGGCTGCCCCAAAGAAGGGTGGGGTCAATTTATTTTCCCAAGCACCAGAAGGCAGGACAAGAAACAACAGATGGAAACTCATCAAGAAGAAACTCATCACTCCAGAAGACAGGCTTAAGATACAGAAGGATCTTGACAAACTTGAACATTGGGCACTATCTAATAAAATGAAATTCAATGGTGAAAAGAGTAAGGTTCTACATTTAGGCAACAAAAACGGAATGCACAGGGACAGTATAGGTGTTACCTGGCTCAACAGGAGTAACTGTGAAAGGGATCTTGGAGTCCTAGTGGACAACCATTTAAATAGGAGCCAGCCGTGTGCAGCAGCTGCCAAAAAACCCAACACATTTCTAGGCTGCATCAACAGAGGGATAGACTCAAGATCATGTGAAGAGTTAATACCACTTTATAATGCCTTGGTAAGGCCACACTTGGAATACGGCATTCAGTTCTGGTCCCCATGATGTAGAAAAGATGTGGAGACTCTAGAAAGAGGGCAGAATATTTTCCCCCTAAAAGGGGAAGCACAAACTCAGCTCCACCACCACCACCCTTTGTCAATGGGCCATTAAGGCCTGAGCCAGTCTATTCTACATAACAAAGATCTACCTCCTTCAAACAGAACCATAATAGGAATCCCAAAGCCCTTTCATTACATCATCACCCAGCAAGAGTCAACCAAGCTTGGGACTCATGACAACCTACAGAGTTGCCCTTGCATGGCCCCATGGGAGTCTGACAACCAATCAGAATACAAGCTCAAATTCAAAGCCCAACAGAGGGTCTCTCCCTCCCTCTCTCTCTTGTGGCCTAGGAGATCCTCCTTCTCGATACCTTCGATCAGCATTTCTCAAGCACGGGACATTTACGCTGCCTGGACTTCAACTCCCAGAATCCTTCAGCCAGCACAGGTAGCTGGGGGATTCGGAGAGTTGCAGCCCACTCCTCTTAAAAGGTGCTAATGTTGAGAAATACAGCCTCCTGTGTGTATCCGTCTGGGCAACCTATTCAGAGAGTATGGCTGGAGGAGGAAGAGGGGGGAGAGGGGTGGGGGAAGAGGAGAAGGAAAGGGGGAGTGGGAGGAGGAGAAAAGAGAAGGGGAAAGAGGAAAAGAAAGAGGAGGAGCTGAAAGAAAAAAAGAGAAGGAAAGGGAAAGGGGGAGAAGATGGGGAATAGGAAGGAGGAAAAGATAGAGGAGAGGAGATAGGAGGAGGAGAAGATAGGAGGAGGAGGAGGGGAAGAAGAAGGGGAAGGGGAGGAAGAAGAGAACAAGAAGGAGGAAGAGATCGAGGAGGAAGAGGGAGGAGGAGGGGAAGGGGGAGGGGAAGGAGAAGATGGGGAATAGGAAGGAGGAAGAGATAGAGGAGAGGAGATAGGAGGAGGAGGAGGAGGGAGGAAAAGGAGGGGAAGAAGGAGAAGGGGAGGAAGGAGGAGGAGAGAATAGGAAGAGAGAGGAGGAGGAAGAAGAAGGAGGAGGGGAAGGGGAGGAAAGAGGAGGAGAGAATAGGAAGAGAGAGAAGGAGGAGGAAGGAGGAGGAGGGGGAAGAAGGAGAAGAAGGGGAGGAAGGGGGAGGGGGAGAGAATAGGAAGAAGAGGAGGAGGAGGAAGAGAAGGGAAGGAAAAGAAATGAAACAATCAGGAAAAATGGACTTGAGGAAGGAAGTTTCTCTCTCTCCATTGCAGCTCAAAGTCTCCGTGGCTCCAATGGGGCCTTTTGTCTTGGTGGGAGAAACA